>NC_137262.1:38680103-39280103 GCF_053477335.1 Acartia tonsa | reverse complement strand
TTTGTTTGTTAAACATATGTAGAATTATAGCTACATGGATTGGCTTTAAAAATTATCCATTTAGGTTACTAACAATTAGGTTAGGTTAGCCCCACAGTGTTTAGATTAAGGCCCACCACAGGATCTTTGCGCAGTTTTTGGATATTCCCATTGAAGTCATTTTCCCTTCGAATATGACGTCATTTGGAATAATTCGGCCAAACGTAGTAACATTTGTCCGCTTTTTTTACGAGGCACTATTTATTACCAGCTTCAAATAATCAAATTTTACTGTCATATAATAATTTACCAGAATTGCATATTGCGTATTTATTTTTATTAAGATGCACTACCAACAAATAGACCATCTTTTACAACTTGTAAAGTTGCTGCGACAGCAAAAACAGTGAGAAAGAGAGTAAAAAGTAGAGCAGGTATAACAAAAAAAGTTAGCAAATAAAAGGCTGTTAATTAGCTACACATGAAATATCCCAAACCATTATAAGAAGTAAAATATTTGAAAAGTATTTAACCCTAATAATATTGATATAGAATTTAAGCACAAATTACCAATTAAATCATTATAATAATGATAATTTGATATAATTGGCTAAAAGCATAATCCTTTTCAAACGTTATTATTAGCATTAAACGCTCTTATCTGGGAGCATATATAGATCATATACATATAGATTCATAAAATAAGCAATATGGACTTAACATTTAAGTCAATTTTCCAAATTTTGTCACAAACTAGAATAGTTTTTAGATAGAATCATGCTAAAGACGTTACAAAAGATCAGTTAGGTGCAGAATTATCAGAAAGAGCAGTAAAAATATAAAAAAAAGGTGAATCGTGCATCGAGGACTTTTAGACATAGGTCTTACAATAAAAATAGTTAATTGTAATAAGTTTAACAAGATGTAGGAGGAAAAGAGAAGTTTTAAAAAGGTTGAGATAAAAATGTTTATATAAATAAGATTTGTCAGAGTTGCACGTGTTATAGTGATATATCTTGGCAAATTTATGCAATAACATTAGAGTTATTGTCTATAGACCAACCACATTTATAAAAAAAAATAATGAACTTGAAGAAAGAGAAGATAAAAAGTAAAACAAAAATTTTTTAAAGGAGGATTTTGAAATAAAACTAGGTTGGGTTTTTGTCTCCAGGCGTAATTGGGTGGCTAAGAGTAAAACGAACTGATAAATGGCATAAAACCTACAATGGAAAAGTTCAAAGTTTTCTGAAAATTTGAATGTTTTGTGCAGACGTTTACGAGATCTTACTGAAAAAAAACACAAAAGAAATCCAGCTATCAGTGTAAATAGAATTTCTTTGATATGTCTGACTGTAGAGAAATTCTTTGTGATGGTCTATATCCACAAAATCTAAAGTTATCAACAATGCAAATTTTTTGCAACAAAGTGTTGCATTACTTTGTATAAACTTCCTATGTTAACATAATGATTAATTAAATGCATAAAACAGTTGCTTGTAGTGTTTAGCGGATTTTTAAAAACAGATTTTGTTTTCTATTATTGGGATTAATTAACTTTCTGGATAAAAGCAAAACACAAAAAAAGTCCTAACTGAAATTTCGTCCTTACAAAAACATTTTTTGAAAGACAGTTTTTATTGACCATGTCGTGGCTTTTTTAGTTAATTATTTTGTCACGTTTCTAGGTTACTTCATACTAATTGGGCTGGTTAAATAAAGTAGTATAGAATCTTCTTTAGAGGACATTATGTGATTAAAAAGATATAACAAGGATGACAACATATGAAGCGGAGTACAAAAATCATGGATATAGACAAACGGACAAACTAAGTTATAAAGCAGATATTCCATTGTCATGACAAAGAAATAAAGTAAAAGAATAGACAGAAACCCAACGAAAATTACGAAATCATTAAAAATAGGCTTATGTCTTTAAAGGAATAACCGACAGAAAGACGGACAAAACATTGTATAGACTAGATTCAACTGTTTATCTTCCCCTTAGCGTTACAGACCGACTGACAGACAGACAGTCAAAGTGAATTTTAGATTAGCTTTACTATTTAAAACAACCAATACATCTCAATCAAGTTATTCATGGATTAGAATATTATTAACCTTTTTGTTAAGACTTCATTTTATTTATAGAGTATATTTCAATTTTAAAAACAATATAGAATCTAAGATTCACTTTTAATTTACTTAAAGAAGGTGTATCAACTTTTTTGCTTTTTATTTAAGATAGCTAGCCGGTTCTTTTAGTAAGTAGTAGATGTAAAATTTTTCATAGAATTCAGATATGCAATCGGTTTTTTTTAGACCTCTTATTTTTGAAGTAATTTAAGTTTTTAAAAAAAATAATTAAGTCGGTTTTAAGGTACTAAAACGCAACAAAATGAAAGAAGAAAATTGCCAATGAACAAAAATAGTAAGATCTTTAATTTGACACCTTACTTTTAAAATTCTGTTGAGTAATTACTGAAAAAAATCTATTTTTTTAACCTCAGTTTAATAAAAACTTCAAACCTAAATATTTTCTCAAACAGACAAAAACAATATGGGTTCATATATACCTTTAGAATCAGAAAAATATTACGAATCCATTCTAAGCAAAATTGAAAAAAAGTAAAAACTTAAAAAAATAAAAATGGCCTAAAATATTATATTTTTACAGGCAACACTTAATTTTAACTATTTAAACTAGCCAATCAAAAATCTCACAAATTGACGAATCATGAAGCTTCACCTCAAAACTTAACCAATAGAAATGACAAAAAAAAGGATAATGTTCATACAATATATACAATAGATACTACAATAAAAATAGTGATACTTACATAACATGTAAAGAATGAAAAAATATGAACAAATTTGCTTCAGTCTGTTTATAAACTTCAAAACAATGCAGTTAAAAATGCATTATTGTTTCTTGTGTTTAAAAAATATCTGTTACAGTGTATGTACATTTGTTTAGGTTTTGTTCAGGTTTTGTTCAAGTCAACCCTTTAAAGCCGAAAATTATGATTCTTAAAATAAACTTATACTTTTTATTATAGTTTTATAAAACTTTTTCAATTTTGCTTAGAATGGATTCCTAATATTTTTCTGATTCTAAAGGTATATATGAACCCATATTTTTTATGTCTGTTTGAGAAAATATTTAGGTTTAAAGTTTTTATTAAACCAAAGTTAAAAAAATAGATTTTTTCAATAATTACTCAACAGAATTTTAAAAGTAAGGTGTCAAATTAAAGATCTTACTATTTTTGTTCATACTGGCAATTTTCTTCTTTTATTTTGTTGCGTTTTAGTACCTTAAAACCGACATAATTATTTTTTTAAAAAACTTAAATTACTTCAAAAATAAGAGGTCTACAAAAAAAACGATTGCATATCTGAATTCTATGAAAAATTTTTACATCTACTACTTACTAAAAGAACCGGCTAGCTATCTTAAATAAAATGCAAAAAAGTTGATACACCTTCTTTTAAGATAAACCTATTTTTAACATCTGCAATAGGCATTGAAAATACTTTTTTTCAAAATTGCCCAAAAAATTCACACATTTAGTTTATTATATTTTCACTGAGGGCTGATTTCTCTAATACGGTTTTGAATAACCCGAAAACAGCATAAAACCTACTTAGAATTATCTGTCTATAAAACCCTTTATGCAGGATGTAAGCAATCTAAGTAAGTCAAATTCTAGTTTCCAAATGGTAGCTGTAGCTGTGTCGGTATATGAGGTTAATTTTAGGGATACCAAGTTTTTTTGGTCGCTATGGCAAGAAAAATAATAGGGATAATGTTGATGCAAAAAGTGCATAAAACATCACTTGGAGGTTGCAAAAAATTACCAGAAGCAAACACAAAGTACAATCTTATTCCAAATAGCAAGAACAAACATTTTCAACAATTAAAAATGTTTATACAATTTCTAACTTGGATGGGAAATATATTTTTTAATGTCTTTTTTATGACGGGGAGAGACTCAAATCCAACTAAACAACCGCAGATAACCTCTTATCTTAAGCCTGCAGCAGCAAAACCGTGATGATCACTTATATATTTATTGAATTGAAATGAATTTATGATTGGAATGATAGTATTTTTGCCACCCTTTTTCTACTGGTGAGCAGCACATACGCTCTTCAAATCTACAGCTCTTTTTACAATACTCTTAAATTAGTAGCTATATTTGGAGGTAGGATTGCGGGTATTCTTGTAGAACAGCAAAAAATGTAATAAAAAGCGAAAGTTTTATTCAAAAAGCGCTACTTCTCTATGTCTGACTGTATAATAAGATAACTTAAAGGCTTGATAGAAGGATTTTTATCATATTAGTTCTAAACAGGTTTTAGACTATTTAAAGGGTTAGGTAAAATACTCATAATCTTCTTTGCTTTTTTATTTATATTCTCTGCTTTTTATACAATAAAAAGAGTATGACAAAAAGGTGATGGTCAGATCATTATATTTCTTATACAGCATCTCTGACAATTAAGCAACTAACTAAAATTAAACTGTCAGAAAATCGACAATAGTTTTTACTTATTCGCGTATATCATAGTAGGAGAATTATCAAAAAATTTCTGATAATGTAGCAACCAATTAAAATTTATTTATATTATAATATACAATACTAGGGTCGAAGAGCAGAAAAATAGATTAAAACCATCCCAAGGCCTACATTTAAAAATATATAAAAAAAATTAAGAACTCAATCGGTTCATTGAAATCTTAAGCTTACTGCTTGGTACATTACATGATAAGATAAAATTGATGAACACATTATAAAACAGATATAATCCTTATACTAAAGTACCAGGATGTTTGTCTGTCTTTGTGTCTGTCTGTGTGTCTGTACCGAAGGATCTCGCTAACCGCTGAACCGATCGGGTTCTCCTTAACAGGGTAGCTTCTCATAAGTCCCGGGAAGGTTTATAATTATTTTCTTGGGGGGTGGGACACAAAAAATGAAAAATACCCCCCCCCAAAAAAAAAAAAATTTCAACCCCCCAAAATGTTTTTAAAATTTTTCTTTTAAAATCTAAAATAAGAAATTGGGTTATCAAATTCGACTCCCCCTCCTCAAGTGCCCCTAGAGGCCTCTAGGGGCGTAGCCGCTAGTTAAAAATAAAATAATAAGATTAAATCAGAATTTACTACTTACATTATTTTACATCGAAAATCATACAAAAGTACAAACATTTCAATACCTGAAGAAAAGCAATATTTTTTTTGTAATAAACATAATTTTTATCATAAAATTCTCCAGAAAATAATTAAGGCTTAATATGAAGCAGGATACAAAGCCTAATGGTATAAAAATATGTTATATGTGTATCATATAGCCTAAATGTTAAATAAATCATGGTTAAAGGGAGAATTATCTTTTCGAATGCAGTGACGTGCACAAAATTTTGCCTGAAGAGTGTAAACCTTAAGGGGATGTAAAAAAGGGGAAAGGCAGGTCAAACCTATTTTTCATGTTTAGGAGTGTTATGAAACTTCCTACACCCCCCTTACGCTAGACTATGGTGGAATAACGTACAGAAATTCTGTACGATACCCTTCTATTCTACGTTTTATTTTCCATTTATCAAAATTAATTATTAATGAAGCTACTCCACACTATCCTATTATATAAAGTAATAAGATTTTTTTGTATGTAGCAAAGGGTATCGCTCACCGCTGTACCGTTATGGTTCTCCTTTACAGTGAAGCCTCATATAGGTCCAGGGTGGGTTTTTAACTATCTTAGGGTAGGGTATCTCCACCCTCCAAAGATAAATCTTTTTAAAATCCTTGGGTAGGTTGACTTCCCTCTCCCACCGAATTAAGTTTCCCTAGAGGCTTCTAGAGGCGTATCAGCTAGTGTGTTTATACGCTATCATGTCTGTGACTCTGTCAACAACTATGTAATAAACTGAAATTTCTAGATCTTATCCAAAATATTGATCTGCTTCTTCCATTCAAGTGATTTGGTTGTAGACAGGCCATATACTTATAAGAATCAGTCATAAAATGAGATATTTAGTTGTTTCATTGGCCTGTTTTAGTTTAAATCTAAAATAGAAATGTTTAAAAATAGAATTTAAACTTATAAACATATCCTTCCACTCTTGACTTACAATACAAAAATTCTAGGGTAATGGGGGGGGGGGGGGGGTGACAACAGATTTTTGACATGTACCATGTCACAAATATGAAGGCGCATTTACAAAAAATCCATTAAATGTTAATCAAAATGTAATAATCACTTTGAAACGACGCGTAGACATTTTGGTGGCAGATATACGTAGAAAACAAGAATGAAATATTAACAAGTAGGGCAGCAGTTTTAATTGAATTAAAAAACGGTTTTTAGCGTAAGTTGGGCATTCTAGAAATTGATCTGTATGTTTACTGAGGAAGTAAAGTGTATATGATTTTATAATTAATTGAAATGCTGTAAAGTGTAAAGTTAATTACTTATGGGTTTTTTGCTGCTACAAGATTTCAAGCATCTTATTTGTTTGATAGAATATTTAAATTATACAAAGTAAACAAGATGTATATTTTGTTACAGACAAAATGTATGTTTTTTTGGGTACCAAATACCAATCATACATAAAATGTTTGGGTACATTTGAGAAAAGTAGTGACATGACGAGCAGAGACTTATATTCAGCAATTTTAATCGATTAAATTTTTTTTTGTATAATAAATATTAATCCTCACTACTAAAGCTGAACTTATTTGTAACTCATTAAGTACTATGATAAAGTAAAAAACTTGTAACTGGCTAAAATAATTATCCCCCCATCCACCTCCTTTATTAATCTTCTCCCCTCCTATTGGATGAAAGAAATGACCAAAACTGAGGTCGAAGTTTGCAACCTAAATTGACTACAATTTTTCCCCTGTCATAATATCCCCGTATATTCTGCATTTATTTAAATAAATAATTGTCCCTATTTATGAGTGACAAGACAAATCTCTTTAACAAAGGTCTGAAAAGTGAGACATATGTTCCCGATTCTCTTATGAAACACCCCGTGCTCTTGGTTGATGAAAGTTGAACTTTGGTGGTAACATATTTATATATTGGTAGAAGAAGACTTGATTAAAAGTTGATACAATAGATTTTATTTTCAGAATTGCGTATTTCTCTTAAATTAACAAAAAATTTTGATGAAAAATCTACACAGGGAGAAAAATAAACTTGAAAAATTAAATATTCTCTTAGCAGACGGATCAGATTGGAATTTAAACAGATATTTTTTTACATCTAAACTTGGACGTAAAAACAAGGCCCTTTGACTTTCCTCGACCATAAGCACAGCGTGAAAATACATGGGCTTCAAATCACGATCTTTTTTCAATCTTCTCTCTTTACTCAAAACATTTTTTTACACAGACAGCAAGACTGACAACGGTTTTTTCTGTGTTTAATCAACAAACCATTTTATTTGTATTTTTAATACAAATGATAAAATATTATTTGTAGTAGTTGTAGTAGTAGATTTATTTCAAATACAAAAAAAGACAATAAAATGATACGATGAAATAAGCATAAGTATACAATTATATGATTTCATATTTGTGTTGCTTCTGTAGATATACATTGGCAGCTAAGATGTCGAGTAAGTGGTGTTGTCTCTAGCTATTGAAGGAAAAATGCTAGTTTAATTAATTTACAAATAACATTTCATTCAAAATATACCAGCTAACAAAGGCAGAACATCACGCACTTTCTTTTTGGGAAAACTTATTTTTTTCAGTTGTCCTATTCCCAAATACTCTGTTGCTGGAATTGCACCCACAGAAGCAGCTATTAAAAACATTGATGCCGTTTCTGAAATCTTAAGTAACTTTTAAAAAATACTTACTAAATTCATAAAATTTTCAAAGTAGGGTTAATATAACAAACTGAAGAGAGTAATAGTTGGTAAAACCCTAAACCAGAACAAAGAATGCAATTTGCTGGCAAAAAATGCGCAAAACATCCTGGCCAAAATTTTTGTGCCTGTCTTTTAACTTGCCGAAATGAGTTTTGGTATTCTTGAGCAGATACTTTTTATTGTTGCCATGAGATACCCTTTCTTTTTTCTCCACAATTTTTGTATTTTTTGTCCTGAAATGTATATAGAAACGACATTACTTTACAATATTAAAAAGTTTTTTTGTTTTCTTAGAAGTGAGTTTGGTGAATATTTCTACATAAGACTGAAGCTACACTGTAAAAGTGAAACATATTAGCTCAGCGGTTAGCGAGAACCTTTATAATACATAGGCAGACAACATACAGATAATCTGTTACTTCATTATAAGGATAATCAATAAGTCAAGTAAGTCGACAGAGTATATTATTAAGTCTGTACAAAAATTACAAAACTAATGAGACTAAATGAAGTGCACCACCAATGCATGTCTACACACATACATACCAAATATGTAAGTAATGGATTTATTATTACTTGGATCTTACACCAGATTATCATGTAAGTGAAACTTGCAACTGGCTAAAATAACGTTACCCCTCCCCTCAACCCCCTTTACTCCAACCCCTTCTCTCCTACTGGATGAACAAACTTTTCAACAAGTGATGTCCATGTTAGAACTTAAACTGACAACAATTTTTCCCCTGTCCTAATATCCACGTGTATTTTATATCCATTTATGTAGTGTACTTGTAATGTTTGTTTTCACAATTACTATTTCTTTAATGGTTTCCTTTATAATCAATGTTTGTCCTGTTTATAGTAGACATTTACATCTTTTACATTCCCGCTACAAAACAAGGACAATAATAATTTAAGAGCATAGCAAAACGTAATATTAGGTTTAATCCCATAGTACGGAATTGGATAGATTTAAAAAATACTATATGTTTATATGGATATGTTTTAAGCTATTTTTGGGGGGATGGGTCAAAAACACTAACGGGTATAATGAAAATACAATTTAAAAAATCATAACAAAATAATTTCCAGCTTTTAAATACGAATCAAATAACTTAGACTTCATTATATAAAATGTAAGATACAAAAGTAATTAGTATAATATAATTAAAGAAAAGCTGCGCTAAAAAATACATGTTTCCCCTAAAATTGTTGCACAGGATTTTCAAGTTTTAACCACAATTTGTTAACCTATTTTTCTGGACGCAAAAATATTTTTGGTTAATTGACTAGTATGTACTTTTTGGCAGTAGTATATATTAGTAGACAGTTTGCCTTACAATATGACATTTTTACTCATTTGTATAAATTTGTATGGATTGCAAATTTGATAGGCTGAGTGTTTTGTTTTGTTACACCCAAGGATATTTGTTTATCGCTTCGTATTATAGACAGCTTTCTGCGGATATCAAAGGAAAAATTACAAAACTAGTATTTATTTTATGATTTTTATCTTATTATTTGTGAAAAGTTGTCTGTAATTAGATGCTATACATGATTTCTCAGTATAGGTGAGAACCGTTTCTAATCCAGCGGATATTCATCGGTTTCGAAGCCATACTAGAAAAAAGTTTCTCACAAAATTAATTGAATACTAAATGTTAATTTCAAAATCTCATTCTATGAAATGAGTCTAGAAGGCCACGTTGAAATACAGTGAAAATACATGGAAAAATAAGCAAGCTACATGATATCCTTTATTGTTTTGCAAATATAACCCATTTTTAGAGGTGCAGCGACTCTAGGAGTAATAACTATTTGCAAAACTTATATTTTTAACATATATGGACTGTGAACTTGAAAGATAAAGAATAATTGGTGATTTCACTTAAATCAAAAAGAATCATAAACAAAATTTGTACAAACGAAATGACTATGCTTCTTTCAGGAAAATCTTAGGAAAGTCCTGTAAGGATTTCGCTCTACAGGGCTGTCTTTTCCCCCAGAGGTTAAAAATATTTATCAAGATTAGGTTGGAAGAGCTGAAATCCTCATAAAAAATATTATACCGATAATTATTCTTGATTTTATACTGCCCCAATTAAGCAGAATTTAGACATAAAAATGAAATAATAATATGTAGGTCCTAATGACTATTACTCTATAATATTGAATGCAAAGTTAGGCGATTCATCTTTTCAAGATACTTTTCTTAGCAAAGCTTCTTTGCAGTTTTCCATTTATACAATATTGGGAATCTATGTAAATTGTCAAAAAGCAAGCTTATGTCTATTTTCAAAAGTTTGACAATTGAATTTATAATTTTTAAAAATGATGTGTTAAATTATGATGTCTGTCGTTCTTATTATGATAAAAAGTGTTCTTGTTTAATAATGTAACATGTGCCTGCCTTCTTTATTAGATCAACAAAAATTAAGTAAATCTGTTGTACAAAGTGTTTTATGTACTTTTGAGTATGCCAATTAGAATCTTTTCATGCTTGTGTTTATTTCCAATTTTTTTTCATGCCTTAAATTTTTTTTTATACGGTAAGTACATTTAGATTTTTAATAATGTAATCTAAAAGTACATAGAACAAACTAATCAATTCTGTAATAAATATATAACTTTAGGTTTAATAAATATTACACTGTACCCTAAAGTCATGAGCGTAAATGTCAATTTTTAGGCCTGATTAATGTCTAATGGTGATGAGATAAAAATAACTACATAATGTAATATTATACCCAACATATTACACAATGCATTAATTTGAGCTACTATACATTGCATAGTACTTTAAGTACACTGACTTAATGTTTTAATGCAATCATAGTTCCTTATTTACTTTTATATAATGAAACTTAAATAATAAGCAAAAAAATGCTTGAATATGTGCATGACAAAAGCGCTAGAAAGTGTCATGTGTAACGTCATAAAATACATACGTCTGAAAAGGAGTGATGAGAGTAGAAGTGGGAAAGGAAACCCATAAAAAAGAGATAAATAATATATTCCTCCTTTTTTAGACGTATTATTATGACGTCACATTTGACACTTTTTAGAGCTTCTGGGTGATATGTTTTGATCTGTAAATTTCCAAATTTAAAATAAACTGTAAATGTCTTGGAAGACAATGGACACTTAAAAAACATCTCAACTTACTGCTTTATAATAAAATAAGCTGTTTTGGAAGTTTACAACTAAAATATAACAATTTCAAGGTGTTAAGGCTTTAGAGCTATTTTAACCCTTTAAATACACTTAATACATTATATCTTTCTATAATACATGTATTATAATCCCATTTTGCCCCCGAAGGAAAAAGGGAGCTACAAATTATTAATAAAATTTAATAGAATTGTGCTATTAATTTAAAGCTTTCCTTAACGTTCTAAAGATAAAATTGAACAATTTAATGAGTCTAGAAGATCTGAAACAATTGAATAAAAGTTGAATGTCTATAACTATTTTCCTTTTTTAACTAAACAAATTATCTTTATATAAGATTATATTTTAAAATTTAAATCCTACGTAAGTAATAAGAATCTTTATGTCTTTACTTTAAGAACAAATTTAGTGATCAAACAGCTCTGTGGATGGTTTTGGGCTATTTTGTTTTTAATTAAAAGTCTTGGGGTGGTTTTAGGACATTTTTCTCGTACTTCAGAGGCCAAAGATCTTAGAGACAAAACCACTAGTGAAATTAAGTTTTCTTTTGATATTTTGTATCCCCACTTTGGTCCTATTATAATTAATACAGTGAACTTTCCTCCCCCTGCACACCCTCCTCTTTAATTAAGGATTTTAATAC
Organism: Acartia tonsa; assembly: GCF_053477335.1. Lineage (NCBI taxonomy): Eukaryota > Metazoa > Arthropoda > Copepoda > Calanoida > Acartiidae > Acartia > Acartia tonsa. The sequence continues at coordinate 39,268,420 of NC_137262.1, read as the reverse complement.
ACTACTTTTACATACACCACAAACTTTTGATGCCCGTAAGAATTTTATGTATAGGAACTATTGTCACAAGCATTTGTTTGATTCATCGAAAACTGTAAATAATAATAATGCTACCCAAAATACTATGCACCCGTTCTCATAATCTTTGGCTTAAAAAACTTTGGGTACTTCTAATAAATCTTGATTGGTTGGTAAAAACAAGCGCTGTCCAAAACACAAAAAAAACGTGTTATAATGAAATTTTGATTATTCATGAAAAGGAATAATGCATAAAAAAGAAGATTATCTATACTACATTTCTAAAAATATAAAGATATGATATTAAATCCTTCATCTTAGCTATAGTAAGAGCTTATTGTCCTTAAGATGTTTCCAGGGGAAAGAGAATGGTCAAATGGTTACTAAAAATGGATGTAACAACGTTTTAAACTTTAAAAGCTTTAAAAACAAGGACAATTATATCCAATAGAAGCAGAGAAACAAAATAATTATTACAGGAGTTTTGTCCATCTTTTTACCCTTACTAACATCTTCCAAAAATAATTTTATATCATAAAAATATAAATATCTATATAAACAATCCTTCATATTATTTTAGTTTGGAAATAAGGAAAAATTCTAAAAATAAAAGAGATTTTTTTGTAATAAATATAGGTTATTGTTACAAAGTTGCTATGCTTGTTATATTGTATGTAATCATAACCATAGTATCTATATATGGCTTAAAACAACAGGAAGTTTCACCAAGTCTAATCTCAAAATAAAATTTATGAGATTCAATTTTCAAAAGTTTGTTACGGGCTGGTCAAAAAGATTTAATTCATTAAATAGATGAGACCTAATTATGCCAAGATTTAACATAAAATTACGTGATTAAGCTGCGTCGAGCACACAGAGCCGACTTTAGTTATCATTAGGGATAGACACATCAAAGACAAATATTTTTTCTTCAAAAAAATTTCAGGGAGAGGGAATTATTTAGGTTTCTAAAGATTTATAAACATGTTACGTTAGTAACTTTAATTCAATCTTCATTAGATAGTTTTAATCTAGAAAGAAGTATAATGTTGTTATTGTGGGCGTATTTCAATTTATCTCCCATTATCTTATATCTGGTGTTTGCAGTATAGCAGGATTAAAATTTGCTGTATTATCCCCACACTTAGGAATGCGTACTCTGATCTTGAATTAATAGTTATTTAATACCTATATTTGAGACAACTTTTATTTTATGAAATCTTCCAATTTTTAACATGTATAAAACGGCCTGCTTTATTGCATCAAGATCCATGACAGATCTATATAGGAAATAAACGTCTATAATCAAGCTCGAGTCTTCCAAGCATATAGCGTTAAAAAACTCATAGTGCTTCAATAATCCCTATTAAACTCTCACTGACCAGAACGTTAATACCCATTATTCTACTTTTTGCACCATAAATTCAGTTATTTTAATTCATGTTGCTATTCAAATAACATTAAAGTATTTGATTTCTATTCTTAAAGCAGAAAACTTAAATTTTAAAAATAGTATATCTTAGAAAACTTAGTTTTAAAATGAATTGATTCGTGCGACACTCCCGTAAATGTGTTCAGATATTGAACTAAATGTTTTAACCCCTTCAGGACGAAAATTTGAAATGAAAAATATTAGGATTTTAATCTTTAATAAATGATTTTAAAAAAGGAAGCAAAACGTTAAATCGTGTATTTTTAAATTGGGTGAAAATATAAACTAATTACTGAATACTCAGTTAAACAAATATTCTAACGTAAGACATTAAAAAGTCGTAGTAACGAGACAGAGAGAGGGGGGAGAGAAAGAGAACGGGGGGGGAGAGAGAGATAAGGAGAGAAAGGGGGTAGAGAGAGAAATATAACGAGGGGGGGGGGGGGAAGAGAGAGAGAGAGAGAAAGATTAACAAGGGTGACAAAATCCGTAAAGAACTACTAAATACTAAAGAACATTAAGAAATATAGAGTAACTGCACTTAAAAGAGAAAATATTTATATTGCAGCAAAAATTTGAGTAAATATGTCATTTAATACCTTAAATACAAGTTATTTTATTTGGACATACTAACGTCATGGTGATGGGGAACTATGTAAAGCAATGGTAAAAATTTACTTTGACTTCATTGCAGGACAGTTTCATGAATTTTATTGTCAAGTTTTAATTCAATAGAACAATATTAATATGCCTAAATTCACAATCAGAACTTTCTTTTAGGGACGTACGGATGGACAGAACAACTGTAGAAATAGATCATTAACATTATACAACCCTTCTACCCCATTTCCTTCCCTCTTACTGGATGAACGAACTGACCAATAAATGAGGTCCACACTGACAAGCTATGTAGGGAATATTTACACAATTTTTCAGGCATTGAATTGAAAAATTGAAGAGAGAAAATCACATTTCCCCCTAATCCTAGCCATCAGACGAACGGACGGACATTTTGAATTATAAATAAGCTTCGCTACTAAGTAACAGCGGAATTTGCAAATGTTCCATTATAATCTTGATTAAAAATTTAAGCCATTTAATTTTGATAGCAGCTGAGAAACAAATATTTTAGCTATTAAAATATGATGTCTCCAAAAGACTAATAGACCATATGAATTTAGAGGAAGAAGGATAGTTTCAATACCAAAATTTCTTTTCCTCAGGGAAGGAGGGAACATTTGACTGTAAATTACACTGTTAACCAAAGTTTAGTAACCACGTTGACTAAAAAAACTTAATCAGTGTTTCATCAGTTCTATACATACTAGAAGTGTCCAAACTTAAATTAACAGAAGGCTTACCTTTGTTTATCATCATTTGGGATGTAAAATAAATATAGAACATTATCTCCTAAGATCCCTAAGTTTAAAAATCATCAACAATGATGATAATATCCATAAGTAGCAAAGTTCCTAATAGTAAAAGTAAAAACACAAAAGTTAAAAGTTAAAAGAAGAAAACGCGGTATAAGCGACAGACAGACGAACGATGATCAGTGCAGAGGTCATACAAATCTTCACACAAATTAGTCTTTGATATCAGAAAATAAAATTATGTTTATGTGCAGTACTGATTGATCGAAGGATAGGCGGACAGAAGTACATTGGTCTGAAAAAATTCAACCTTCTATATTAAATAGCAGAAGGGAAAATAAACATTTCCCTTACAGTAATTTTATTTATTTCGAAGCACTATAGACAGAATAACAGACTAAGTGAGGAATAAAATTATTTAACTTAATATTAATTGACTTTGCTACTAAAATTTAACAGGTAGATAAGGATGACAACATCCATAACCATAGAAGCTCTTGAATTTAAAAAAAATAAAAGGCAAAGCAAATGAAAGCAAAAAGGGTGCACAACAGACAGACATAGTAAGTACACAAAAAAATATCTTCGATAAAAGCTGGGAAATTATTTAAGAGCATTACCAATAGACCGACAGACAATATTATTCTTAGAGTAGAGGTGCATTGGTCAGTAAACATAAAATAAGTCTTCTGTCTTAACCCTGAAAGATCGGGCCCTCTACAAATTCTTAACTGATCGGATTTTATACCTTAATAATTGCATCAGACTTCTACCTTTCCAGTAAGGATATTTAATATTCTTAAGAGCATTACAGACCAGCGAACAACGTGAGCTGTAGGCTAGTTTATCATATTTTCGTAATATTGTGAATGCTAGAAAGGATATTAAAATTATTTCAACAATTTTGGTCATGTGATCAAAATTTGAATTTTCCTTCTACTATTGCCCCCTCTGGGGGCGAAGTAGGTGGAAATTAAAATTTTTGTCACTGATCTTAATATTGGTGAAATAATTTTGAATGACCTTTCTTGTATAAGCAATATTAATAAAATATGATACTTGGTTTTGTCTCATTCTCTATCTTTTTCTTAAATTCAAAAAAGTCTATCAAAAAATTTACATCATCTAAGGGTGAACAATAAATATCTCTGTCTATTTTTCTCTATATTTCTTCCCCCTCCCCCCTCTCTCACTTTTCTGTCTATTTCCTTCTCTCTCCCCTCCTCTTTTGTACGTTCATTTATACAATAGAGATAACCTAGAGACAGCACAAGGGAATTTTGTTTACATTATGTATCAGTTATAAATTGTTGAATATCTTAGGTTAAAGCTTTCCTTGGGGGAAATATTTGAAGAAAATATTTCTTCCATCATATAATGTGAAGCGTATGACACAATATAATAAGTTAGTTATAAATAATTTAATTTCTTATAATAAAGTTATCTTTCTAAAAATTATATCATTGCAAAATTTAGTTGCAAATAATGTTGCCTATAGGGCTGTATTTCATATACAACAAAAAGTGAACAAAGGTTTCTTTTTAAGAAAAAAATGGGGTCAGATTGACCATCTATGTCTAATGTTTATACCCACATCAAATATTAAATTATAACAATGTACAGTAGAGTGGATCAATTTTAGACATTGAATTTGTAATCAACATCTACAGTTTAAACGTCATATAAGAAACCTAAATATAAAAATTTGTTTTAAAAAATATTCATCCAAGCATGAAAAATCTTAAATTAAATGTAAAATCTCTTGGTTTTTAAATTTATTTATGGATTTTTCTTGCTAGGATCAATAGTTTTAAAAACAGATTTTTTATTCTTATTCTACTCTTCAAGACAAAATTGGGAAGGTGCATAAAGCTATACTTTGAAAGAAAAATAATTGCCCCCCCCCCCCCAAACAAAAAACAAAAAAAATTCTCCCCACAAGTGTCTTTCTAAAAGTTTACATGCTTCAGCGAGCCTCCCCATTATCCAAAATATTTTCTTTTCATTTTTTGGTCTCTTATATGATGTTCAGACAGAAAGTGTATGTAGCACATTTAAAATTAGAAAATCATTGAAAATCAAGCCACTCTAATGTACAGCATTTATTTCTTCAATTCCACAGTACAAAATTATTCCTGTATTTAAATTTAACATATCATATAGGAAAAAATATTCTTGTATTTAAAATTAAAAATCATGTTGGAATTTTTTTTACAATTTTTAAATTTTTTAATAATGTACAGCAAATTATTTCCTTTTTATCTCATGTTTTGAAATTTATAAGATAGTTAGAATAAATTACAGAAATAATGAAAGTTTTAAAGAAGAGAGCGTCAGGGGGGGGGTCGAGGGGGGTTTCCCCCCTCAGGATAGGGGGGGTTGAGGGGGGTCTCCCCCCTCAGAAAAAGCTTGGGCTTAAATCTTCAACAAATAAAGAAAACAAAATTATTTTAAAAATTTCTTTTTTATGTTAAATATTATTATTTTTGTGACACTTGATTTTGAATGACAAAAAATGTTGAAATAAAAATTACCCACTGTATGAAATGTTAAATTAGAAATCAATAATGATGTTGAAAAATTTATTCTCATTTTATACTCTGAAAAAAGGAATTGACAAAAAATAATAATTTTTATTCCAAACTTTTAAAACAGCATGCCTATTTCTTATTGGTTGACACTCGAATTAAAATAAAATAATGAATATTATTTCAAGACCAGAAATAAATTTGAAATAAATAATTTTCTTTCCCCTATATTTTTTATTCCAAAATGCCAAGAATTAATTTTGAAATAAAATAATTTTCTTTCCAATATTTTTATTCCTTTTTCTTATTGGACGTCATTTTGTATCCAATGAGAGACTAGTGTTTAAATATTTTAAAGCTTATTACAGCATTTATTTTGAATATGATAATAGGAACATTCTAACATTAAATGTGATAAACATTTTTCCATGAAACATACCTGCAAGGATATATTAAAATAATTATTAATTCAATATCAATATCAGATTAATTTAAAGCCTTTTTATTGCCCTACCGTTCTAACTCATGGAGTATATCCTTACTTATTTTACCATTACCTTTTCAAAACCATCTTCTTTATATATATACTTCCAGAAAAAGTTTATTTTTACCTCATATAACCAACTTATATTGGATTTTTAAACAAAATAATTTCCACAAGCAAATTGTCAATATTTTTAATCAGTAGTGTGGTCAGCTTGCTCATGCACTGTTGTTCTATTCTTTCAATGAATGGATTAATAGTTTTCAAATTCAAATTTCCTGACACAAAATATAGGCTGAGTCCAGGTTTAGCTGGGATCCAGAAGGATAAGACAATGCCCGATAAATTGATGTACATCAATAGTGCTTCTACACAAAGTTACCTTTTCTGTTGTTTACAATTTGTGGTTGAAACGTTTGGACACTCAACTAAACGAACCAATAAATCAAAATTCAATAAAAGTCCCCAACCTAGTTCAGCTAACGAATAAGAAAACGTTATTTTAAAACCTTTGGGACTTTTGTAATAAACATCCCAATGTCCCTCTCCCCAAGGAATTAAATAAAATGAGACTTACAGAGAGCCTTTGCTTTTAAATGCATTTAAAATAATAACTTTGAAATATTCATATATGCAGCTTATGTGTGTAGTAAAGTGATAAAACATGTTAGAAATCACACAAGCTTAACAACAAAATCGTGATTGTCCCATCTTTAAGATTACGCGCCGGGGAAAGAATCAATTTCAATGTTGGTGGGCCGATGATATTGATTGATTGACAGGTATTTGCACGAGAGCGCAATATGCCGCGTAACACTAATCATCTACGTGTTGCGCATGTTGAATTCCGGTGCGAAAGCAATTTTGCAGGTATGGCTCTCTCTATGTTTCTCGTTCAGTGCTTAGTTCATGACAATTGACAATTTCAATAGAATTTTAAAAGACACTATGGAATGTTACTCTTTTCTCTATATGAAGAAAACAACAATAATCTCTATATAAAAGTAACAGCATATCCGTACTGTGTCTCTGTTAGTCTGAAGTGAATGATCTTGTTTACTCCACTAAAAATATTCTTATCTTTTTCATTCTAAAACTAAAATTTAAAACCCCTAGAGGCCTCTAAAGGAGCTAGTCTATAATATAAATGTTCATTAGCCTAAATTTCAACTAATATTAAGTACTGCCTTTTTAAGCATATACCAATGATCATTTTATCATTTTATCCATTTGTCAGTATGGTGCATTAAGGGCATTTCTTTTCAACCAAATGAAGAACTGATAAAAACTTTAAACTTTAAACCATATCATTAAATAAACCAAAAGAGTTTCTCATTTAATTTTGACTTTTAAAGACAAATAAAAGAGTTAAAGTTAGAAACAACTCATTTACATGGCACTTTAACCCGCGACCGTGGCTCAACACGTAGCGCATTCGCTCGTCGTCGGGAAGGTGATAGGTTCGAATCTTGATCCGACACCGCGTTAAAACTAAAGACGTTAAAAATGGTTCCCACTGCTACTATGTCAAATGCGCGACGTAAATAGTTAGAGTGGGGGGAATGCCTTGGCCCAAAACAGGCGCAACTCGTTACCATGCACAGTTAGGACTTCTCAGACAAAGGTCGTGCATCACAGAGAGTTGGTTGTCTGTAATGTACTGTACTACGGGTATGAGGTGAAGGACCAAGAGTCTGGCCTTGAGTTGACAAGTTGACTGTTCAGTCCAGGTGCAACTCACCCAAACGACATTAGCATACATGGCACTTTAGTGAAAGTAATTGATTTACTTTTTCAGCGCACCAATTAGACGCAAAATTCCTTCCAACCTAAAGAAAAAATTCTTTAGGCGGGTAAAATTTTTGGACATTAAACTTCAAATGTTTATAGCTGACTTACTATTTGAATAAAATGAAGGAAAAAAGACACTTTCATAACACAATGTGGTCAGAAAAGTAATGCTACTCTGTGTTCTCATTGGCTCAAGTTTGAGATCGTTTATCTAGAGGCCTCCTATTTTTAATGTGAAAGTAGTGATGGGTTTCTGTGACAAGCGTTGACATAAACAACATTTGAATGTCTGTGTTTTGGAAAAGACCACCCGGTGGACCATTATAGCTATCTTGCATGGCAAAGCTTTTTTACATTAAGGTTGTGTCTATGCGTCTTCATCGGTTAAATTTAGGCATGTTAGAATCGTCATATTGATTAAAACCTTGTGTGAAGAGTCCTCTAACTATGAGGAATATTTATAAAAAGTCATAGATTTCAAGTTTTTATATAAAATTATCATTGTACCGTTGACTTAATTGTTGTTTTGTTGTCTGATTTCTTAAGCTTCGCTTTTTTTTGGATGTTGTCATCCTTGTTTATGTATGCAGTTTAAGATAAGACAATTTGGACAGTAAAGTTGTCATTGGTATTTAAAAAGCTATACGTAAACAAAAACACTTCATTTAATAATCAAATAAAAATATAATGTCACAGTTTCGTGATTTCCTATCTTTTTTTATATTATTCTTAGGTTTTTTCTCTTACTCTCTTATTTTTTAATGATTACTGAACATCTGCTCTATTACTTAATTTGTACGTTGGTCTATCTATATTTTATTATCTACAGGTATCCAAAGTTTTATAATAACTTAATCTTTTTTGTTGGCTCAAAAACTTTGGATACATTTGCTGAATAATTTTGATTGAACCTAGTAAAAGTGTCTGACTCTGATTATGACGTAAAAAAAATAACCAATGAGAGGCCACTATAAATTTTACCATTTGTCAATTACAGTGTATACTGGCCTCTCATTGGCTAATTGTTTTTTACGTTATGATAAGAGTCAGACACTTTTACTAGGTTCATTTTAATTAATTGATTCAAAAATAGAAGTTTCCTAACTCTTCAACAAAAAAACTTTAATATACAGAATGAGTAAATTAGTTTATCATCATTAGGGATTCATATCAATATATCGTACATTGTCTTATCCATTAAGATTCCTTCATGTTACAACTATCCTAACATATTATTTTGATATTAAGATATTAACTAAAGAAGTGCTTTGCATATAAAAATTAATGAATATGATAAAAAGTAGATTAGATACTTATTTTTAGATTAAGATTAAGTTGCAGTTCTTTTATTCCCTAAAGTATATTAATAAAACGTGAATTGTAATTTCTAATTGAAGAATGGAAATCTATTTTTATTATTATATATTAAACATTTATTCATTTTAATCTTTTTTGTATTTGTAATAGTAGTTTTTGCCTTTTTATTGGTCAAAAAATTGTGTCATGATATTCCCAACAGGATTTGAATTTGGAGCTATGTTTATTTATAAGCAGGGATACGGGGATAGGTAAAAAGGAGCAGAATTTGTTTCCAGAGAAAATCAGCCATTTCAAACTGCAGTCTTAGTCTAAGCCACCTGCTGCTGCAGCCATGAAATTTGAATTCAGCCACCCTCAGCCTCACTCAGCCTAAGCAAACATGACTCAGCAACTGGCTACCTAAGCCACACTAAGCCTTATCCATCACCAGTCGCAGCCGCGAGAGTCATAGATTCAGCCACGTGGCTGTCGAATCCCGATATTATGTTATATTAATGACTGTCTAAAAAGTTAAACCATAATCTTTATCTATCTTCTCATGCCAATTCATATTCATGTAGACCAAAAATATAGATATAAACTAATCTCCATAAACCTACTCCTTTATCTCTGATTCCAAGAGTGATCAAATGATTAGAATCTAAATGGCTGCTGAAATAAATGTGACATCTAATTTTTCAGATTTTTTCTATTTGGTCAATACAGAATTTTATTCATATTTCATTTAGTAATATTGAAACTTTTATAAACGAATAATAATGTTGTTCATGTTCTATAAAGATTAGCTTCCCTCGTGCGGAGAGTCTTTCTGTTTAACTGTATTTATGTACCGCTCTTTATTGTTAAAGTGTGAAGCATACAAACATTGATTTTATAATTCTTTGGTGTAATTTTTTTTTCATTACATCTTAGTGTTTTATGTTCGTTGGTCAACTTTTTTTTGACTATTATGTAATGTTCTTTTTGTTGAAATAGTTATATTTTCTTTGAAATTAAACACGTTACAATTTCGGTTTTCCTTAGAAAATCTTTTGTGTTCTGTATTTATAAAATTATATAAACTGTTACAAAACCCTTTTTTTTAGAGAAGCATCTTGAATAGCAATTTTTAACTTAAACTTATTGGTTATAGCTGTTCATTATAGGTAAGTGGGGTGCTATCCTATGATATAAAGTAGTATTTATATCTGAAGCTAAAGATCTCAGTTATTGCTCAATTGAGTTGGTTGTACTTTTTAGGAAAGCTTTGTAGGCTTTTTTTCTGATCCACCTAAAAAGCAAGGTAACTAGTGTTATTTTTGATAACGGATTTTTTAAAAATATCAATATTTAAGAAAATAAAAATATTTCCCGTGCGCGTGTTTGCTGGCGTTCATATTCCTTAGTCTATCTATCAGACATATTTAGATGCTAGACTCTGATTAAAGATGATATCCATTCTAACATTCAACATAACAGAAACGAATGGGATCATGCATTTTGTAAAAAAAACAAACAATAATGATAACATTCATAAAACAGAAGGAATAAAATAAGAGTGAAGGACAATCGAAAAATGATTTTTGTACAGTCTCAAAACAAAAAGAAGAACCACAATAAAAATGTAAATAAATGTGTTGCAAAATAAAGTACGTGATACATTAATAGGACATAATTTCATTTTCAGTGTTTGATTATAGAGAGGCATAGCGGACTAACACTAATTATAAAAAAGCTTCACTTTAAAAATAGGAATTTTAGCCATTTGTAATTGTTTGTAAGGTGGGAGTTTGCAACTTTGTTTTTCAACTTTTATCTTATGACTTCTCTTTTTATCAATTAAATATTATTGTTTATAAAACAAGAAATTTCCTGAATCAATATTTATAATATCACACACCTAACATAGTAACAGTTTCTCCCGCATAGAAAGATAAATAATTGGAAAGCATAAATTTATCTTGTTTAAGAAAAATTTTACTTAAATCAAAAAGAAAATCTATTTTTGATTACATTCACAATCCCTTTCAGGCGGGCATGTCAACAAACCCGCCTTTTAAAAATGTAACATTTCGCCTTCCCTTATTTGTCAAATCCGCCTTTTATTAGCCCTCCCCACCTCCCCGCCTAATCCCGGCGTGATCTGTCCTAAAAAACCATTATCCTATATTTATGTGTCCACAATGAGGTTGGAATCATTTCATAACATTAATGCTGGTTGGTTGTCTCAGTGAAATTGATGTCGGAGATTTTTTATTAATGTTGGGAAATAGGATTGATTTATACACATGCTCTCCATTTCATTGGTTCCAAATTTTGAATACTTGCTTTTTGTCTTGATAGGTGGTTTTAAACTAACAATGTCCAAACTTTTCAACCACCAATTTTAATCCTAAGCATAATTTTGTTTATCATTAATTTATCGTTCATTATTTTTGTCAAGAACTTTGAAATATAGCCAATTTAGCAGCAAAGTTGCTCAACTAATTATTAATTATGTTTGTAGGTCTTTTTGATTGTCAACAGATTAGTTGCGGTGATTTAAATGACTACCCTTTGTATAAATATATAAAGGTTTTCATGTTGAGTCTTCAGGGGAAAAAATTGAAGATGATGAGATATTCTTTTATATAGATTATCAATGTCTTGAAATTTAAAAACTTATTTTACATATCCTAATTCATTCTTAGTTTAATTAAATAAAAATTTAATAAAAATTAAACCTATTTATCAAAAATAGGATTAAATTTAGTAAAAAGCAAAAGTATTTGTTGTGAAAAAAGTTTAGAAAAACAAGATTGAAATGTTTTGACTACCCAATAAAAGGATTTGGGTTTAAAAACTCTAAAATCTAAACCAAAAATAAACTAATCCACTTAAGCACATTGATCAATCACCCGTTTTAGGTTGCAGCAAACTTTTGAAAATAAGAAATTCAATAATGATATTTTCATTTCAAATATATATTTAAAAACCCGAATGAAAAAGTAAAAATTTATTTGAAAAAATTAAAATTCCTTTTTTTCTGTTTAATTCATTTAATTTTTCAGCTTTTTTTTTAAAATAGACAAAATGAATTAAACGCCTGCTAGAAAAAAATTCCAGACAATCTCAATTTAAACAAGGACAACTATAATCTATGAATAGAACGGCTATTTAAATCTTAATTTAAAATTAAGTTATTTATGAATAAGGAGTTCATATGATAAAGAAAATTTAGCAATTCAATGAAATGATCAGGGAAATTGATTCTAGAATTTTTAACTTCAATACAAGGACTCAATGGATATATTTTTGGGTTTTCATGTTCTCTAATAAAGTGAAACATGCAGCGGGGCTAAAATAACGATTCCCCCCTACCACATTACCTTCAACTAAATGAACGAACAGTAAGTGAGTTCAATAAAACAAAAAATTCCCCTGGCATAATATCCACGTATATTCTACATCAATTATGGAAACAGCAGAAGGATATTGCATCTAATATATAGAGTGGATGCGCTGCTTAAATTTAGGGGAGTTTTCGCTTTACTAAGACGGATTTCAATCTAGGTAGCCGTTAATATCTAAAATCAAATCTTTTTCTTTGGGTCATTTATCTGAGGAGACAGAAATTCTTGAATGTCCCAAAAATTAGGATTTTTTATTGGAATCAAACTGATAATGTTTTTTCCTCGTTTATTGATTATTCCACGCTTAATTCAATTTAATTCTGGTTCTTGAAAACAAGAATTGAAACAGCGTAAAGGCCTCCAAAAATGACGTCATACAATAAAAACTACCAATGATAGGACAGTATAAATTGTAATTGACCAATGGTAAAATTTATACTGGCCTCTTGGTTACTTGTTTGTTATGAAGTCATTTTTTGGCGGCACTTTACGCTCACAAGAATTAAAATTGTTTATTTTTTGGTGGCAACGAAAAGTGTATTGTCTGGCGTCATAAAAAAATACGTCTAAAAAGGATGGATGAGCGGAGAAGTTGGAAAGAAACACCCCAAAAAGAAATGGATAATAGACATATTTTTATGACATCACACATGACACTTTCCGCTGTCCCCTTTATCCTCTTTCATAATTGTTACGCCCTAACATTTTATTCTTATCTTGTTTTGGTAAAACATTTAAGCTGCCCAAGAATCACAAATAAATTAGAACAAAATCTAAAAACCTTACAAGCTTTTTTATCAATTTTTATTAATTCTTAAAACAAATGGATTAAATATATAAAAAGTATAAATTATGATCAAATGATATCAAAATGGCTGAGATAATGTATTCTCTATTTATTTTCTGGGATGGTTTTATGCCATTTCTCATTCTTAGGCAATATCTTGGAGGGGAGAGATGAAACCAGTAATATAGGTTGAAGTAAATAATGGATTAAAAAAAAGGATTTTAAAACCTAAATAAATCCTTTTAATGAATAAAAGCAAGTTTTTAGTTTGTGATATGAGCTAATGCTTGGCTGAAGAATTATTATCCTGTGTCCGGATTATCATTTTATAAATTGACTGGCAAGATAATCGCTTAAGGACCACTTTTACTCCTAATCTGTTTGTTGCAAACATTTAAAACATTTTTCATCAACTTATCTTTCATGTAGCTTATAATGGACCATGTTTTTAAAAAGGACACTCTAAAACTTTATTTATTTAAACATTTATAAATATATTGGTGTATTTTTTTTAGTAACAATTAACATTATGATTAAGTTTGATTTTAAAAAAGACGATACAACAAAAGGAGATTTCTATTTTTGTGGCTTAATTAAAAACTTTCTAAAACATCCATGTTTTTTTTCTTCTCTATACTCAAAGATTTGCCTGACCCACTTTGTATGTTTGACAATCCATGATTTTTTGTGTTTCGCTTCTTATGGATGTTATCACCTTGTTCTCATTCTCTTATTAAAGAAGTCTATCCATTTTTTTTCTTCTTTGAATTTGCCATGAAGTTTTTTTTCTACAAAAAAAATCAATATAGACTTCTAGAGAAGAATTCTGATAAGAATTTTATATAATGGAATTCAATTACAAAACTTTATAGAGATGAAATAATTTTAGAATATGGTTTTGTAAACTAAATCACAATCTAAAATAATCGACCTGACTAAATTTGGAAGGGGTTTCAAGTGTTTATGAACAAATATTAGACTTATAACTTTTTAAGTATCTGCAAAAGAATTTTTTTGTTATATCCTTATACTAAAGTAACAGGATGTTTGTTTGTCTGTGTGTTTGTACCGAAGGATCTTAATAACCGCTAAACCGATCGGGTTCTCCTTAACAGGGTAACTTCTCATAGGTCCAGTAAGGTTTATAACTATTTTGGGGGAGGGTACCACCACCCTCCTAAGAGAAATCGCCCCCAGAAAAAAATACCCCTCCCAAAAAGAGACTTGAACGAAACATAAACCAATTATTTCTCTAATTAGATATTTTAAATAAAAAAAACATTCAAAGTGCCACTAGAGGCCTCTACGGACGTAGCCGCTAGTATACATATATAAGAATTAAGTATAATCGTTAGACATGAAGTTACAACAAATTATTTCTATACTAAACTTGTATTTTAAATGAAAATTTGGATTTACATTGTTGAACACTTAAAAAAAACTCTAATATCTTGATTGAAAGGCATCTTTAGATTGTAGATTATTGACAAACTTGGATATGGATATTCTTGCCAAGTTAAGAATAAAACTTAAATTCGTTTTATTAATACTTTACATTTAAGATTTAAAATAAAGAAGTTTGCTTTTGATTTTATTGATCTATTGATTTTAAGATCTAAATTCAAAGTATATATATACTTGAGACTGCATTGCCATATAAGTCTCTATGAGAAATCTATCACATAGACCTTTTAAGTCAAAAGATTCAGACTAAATCGAATTGAACGTTTTTAATCTCAAAATAACAGTTTCATCTTTTTCTAAAACCAAAATATTTGTGATTTTTCATCATTAAACAAAACAATTTTAGTATTTGTCTAACTGTGTAGTGTTTTATTTAAATAGTATAGAATTTAAATTCCAAGAGGAACAAAACCAAACAAAATGAGAATAAAAAAACATTTAAATACACAAAACAATCAAGTGAACTATTTACAAACAGATTCTAGTTTTTGTTTGAATACAGGGTTGAAAGAAAGTAAAGCAAAGATAAACATGGACAATTATTTATAATTTGTGAACAATATCAAATCTACAGCCTGATACAAAAAGACTCGTGAAGAATTTTATGATAAAATAATATTGTTAACCAATATAATCAGAGTTTTTGTTTCACCTATCCTTATAGACATAACCCTATAGTCCTGACTATTCAGTTTAATTTTTATAGGTTTTTCTCAGGGATCTGAAGGGATAAGACAATGGCCGACAAAATGATGTAAATCCCTAATGATGATAAACAAAGTTACCACTTTTGTAGATTAAAATGAGTGGTTAAAACATTTGGACACTTAACTTAATGAACCAACCAATCATTATTGAATAAAAGTCTATAAGGTTGTTAAGCCAACGATTGAGAAAATTTTATTATAAAATTGTTGAGACTATTGTAAAAAACAGACCAATGTCCCCTTCCTCCAAGGGTTTCCCTACTCTTTTTTTTAAATTCCCCCTCCCCCTACTCTATTTAGTTTTAAGTTTGGGTATTTGGGGATGTGGGAAAGGGGCACCCAACCTGATAATTGTAAAATCATGTTCCTTATGTTGACAATGACTGGGTTTCTACAAAAATCAAATGATATGGAATTAAAGTTTGTGTCACGAATCGCCTAAACTCCCCCCCCCCCTTATCAACCCTCTGTTTATCACTACTATTTCAATGTATATCTTGTTAGAAGCAAGGCTGCACTTCATTTTGCTTTTTTCGTCATGCACTACATTTCATGAAATACTTCTCTCTTCTGCTTCTCGTTGCTGTTTGGCTTATTTGTTTTAAAAGATTACCCATAGTTAACGACTAACTTTTACATAACTGTTACATAAATCGACAACTAAAATTTGAAATCAATAGGACAATTCTAAAATGCTTAAATTGACAAAAAGAGGTAACTGTGACGTACGGACGGACGTACAGCATTTAATTATAGGAAAGGTACGCGTTAAAAAAATTGTTGACCGAAAGATCTATTTTCATAATTTGGTAAAAATAATAAAACTTTAAAACATTTAAAGAATTTTAGAATTTTGCAACGAATCAATTGCTAACTGTATCTATGTAGACTAAAAATGAAAAATCATCATATCTTTTCAAATTTCCTAAATGCTTTCAATTAGTTGAAACTATTCATGTTGAAAGGAAATGTTTACAAAGTACACAACGTCTACATGGGAGTTAAATAGACCAAGAATCAGGTGAGTTTGTCTGCACGGGTTAGCCTCACAGTAAACGGTGAACTATTCTTAAAATAAGATTTTTTTCCATATTGGAATTACTAATATGTATAGAAAATTCTAGAAAGGTATTGATCAATTTGCATTAACGTTATTTTGTTTGAATTAAAAACAACCTCTGTGGGGAATCTAACCCTGCAAGGAATATGCATGCAATAACCTATCTCAGCTGATACCTAATATAGCCTAGCCTAAATTTGAAAAAAAAAATGAAAAACTATCCCCCATCCCAATTTATTCTAAAATAAGAGAGGTTGGATTCTGTTTTTTGCTGGACATTTTATATTACACTGCAAAAAAACCACCAACATAAAATGATTGAAATTACTATACTACAACCTTTCTTGTTCCAACTTGTATGCTAGTGCGCAAGTGGCAATTGTGTAAATGATACCCTAGCTAATAGTTTTCATTCTCTGCTACAAATTGGAAAAACAAAATGCAATGTATGTTGATAATATATGTTTCTAACCAATTTGGCAGGAATAAAGGAATCTTAATATTAATTCTTGTAAGGATAGGTAACTTCAAATACTATACATGACTATTCTTCCAGGTTCAAAACCGGTTAGTATGAATTGAAGTGAAGCAGATTCTGATTTTTATTCATGTGTGTCTAATAAACCTCTAGGTAGGTTTTAGGCTATCTTTAAATAGTTTGGCGAGGCATATATGTATATTGACTTATTTATCAATCTCTAAATTCCTAAAGCTAGTCGTGATTGTTATTTGTAAGTGTATTTATGTGTGAGTGTCTGTTAATGTGTTACAAAAATAAACTAAAACAAAGCAGTCGCAGCTGTCATTCTGATTACATTACTAAAAAAAACACATAATCGATATATAAATCTAAGCATGTGGACTGATCAGAGTAGAACACTTTATAAATACATGATTATCTCATTTTATTTCATCGATAAAGATATTTCTTAATATTTATTATCTTTTAAATAAAAAGTTATCTGCAACTTAATTCGTCTGTCCGTCCTAGGGTTGACAAAAGTGTAAAAAACGTCTTTCTGAACAAAGAAAACCTACTCTATAAATCACTTGGTCAGTATGTATTGCTCTAATGGACATCAATTAGTGATTTAGTTGCTAATGAAGATGGTTATAATTGCTTGAAAAATGACCTGCTAGCAACTACCATTAAACTATTTTTTTTTCAAGCATTTTTTACTAAAAGTTTATTTTAAAAGCTTCGTCAGTTTTGGATGTTTATAGCTTGATTCTATTCATTTTCTTTACAATTATTCTAATTTAAACAGATCAATACAAATTGTGTATAGCAACAAAAATCAATAAAAATGAATTATTTTCAATTATTGTTTAATCTGAACTATGACTACATACCTAAAATAGAATTGTATAGATTAATAAAAAAAATTTTAAAATAAACTTTAAAAAATGATATTTTTATCTAGATCTCTAATAGCTAAGCTTTTCCATAATTAGGATTTGCTTGAAGTTCGTCGAGTAAAACTTAGTTGAGCAAAATGACATTATCTATGTAATTATACTTTTAAGACATTAAAACAATTGTATTTGCTAATTAGGTCATCAGATTATCTCTAATATTTCTGTATAACAATAAATTGTTCTTTTTAAACTTATTAAGTATTTTAACAGGTTTTTGATGCTACCATACTAAAACCTAAAATTACCATCATTTAAATGATACTCAATCCTGTTTTCATAGCAAATCTACTCTATAATAGCACTGTTTGTAAGTAGATTCCCTAAGATGTTAAACAATAAATTAAAAAGGTGAAGGTGAACAATAATATCAATACATTTCATGTCCATTTTAATATTTTTCTTCAATTATTAATTCAAAAAATTAATACAAATTAAACTTTCAATCATAGGAAGTTGTCATCCTTGTTTATATTTTTTGCTCTATTTAGAATGCTAAAGCCATGTTACGAGTTATTTTTGTCTAGGGGTAAAAAATTTGCATGAAATAGATGGTTGAAATGCCATAAATTTAGAAATAATTTAGGCATACAGTAATAGTCTCTGTGTCAGTCTGTGTTGGCCGTATAAAAAATAATCATAATTTAGTTGGGCAATAGAAATTACTTTCCCTCTCTTAAAGGATCTTTGTTAATTAATACCTTACAAGAATATATTGAACGGTATTTTATTCCCCCCCCCCCCAAAAAAAAAACCCCTAGGTTTTGGACATCGTTTAAAAGCACACCTTTTACACAATAGTATTAGTTAATCTTACACCTAACACAAAAATAACCCCTCTTGTTGCATAAGAACCTTTTTTTACAAGTCCAAACTGTCGTTACTAAGTTGACCGTCTTGTTGGGTGAAGTTTTATTTCAAGTTTTTAAATTGTAGCCGATTGATACCATAAGTAAATTTCTATCATTATTTGTATAATCTCTCTTGAAATAGTAAATATCAAGTACATCTAAAAACATAATCTTTATAAGAGGAGAAAACATTTCCAACATCTCAACTGTAATATGAATTTATGTCCCATATAAGAAAGGTTGTGTAGTTGTTTGTCAGTAGTATTTATAATAAAGACAAATATATACAGACAAGAAAGGGAGGGGGGGGGGGGACATTGGACTTTAATTACAATGGTAACCAATGTTTTATAGCTTCGCCCTTGCTACCTTATTCTTAGGCTTAAAGATTTTGGGTACTTATTTTAAATTTTGATTGTTTGGTTCCAAACTAGCAGTGTCTAAACTTATCGATTGATAATGTTGTTCTACAGATAGAGTACTTTTTCCCCTCATTACTGGGGCCTTATTAAAAGAATCGTTTTGCTATTTCATTAAAATTAAAATGCATGTATACTTTCTTGTAAAAAAATTAGATAAAAATATAGTTTGTTTAGTTTTATAAGTGACTTTTATTCTTCTTTTTGTTGTATGGTAATAAAATTGCGCCAACTGCTAAGACATAAAATTGAAATAAAAATATGATATGACCCATATAATAATATATAGCAAATATACATAGCAAACTATGCAAAACTCAGGAATAAAGAAACCGGGGCATGAGGGCTATCAACAGCTACCATAGAGTGAGAATTTAGCGGTCCTTCCATCCACTTATTTAACACACACCCTGGCAGAACCATGTGCACGCCACTGAACCAATAACAGCATAGGTTCCAAACTTTTTCATGTGATAACACATTCTTACTACTCCTACTTAGTAAGGCGCCTTATAGTTCAGCAGTGGGTTCAAAATGTTGATAAAAACTTAAGGATAACTATGTCTACAACAATATCAATCCTTTTAAATTAACACTTTGTATATGCAATTTGAATATCCTCTAAATTTTGAAATTTTAACCTTTTTTCCTTACTACTTTATGCCCCTAGTTTAGTATGGGTCAGTGCAGAAGTAATCTAATAGCTTGATGTGATAGCGACCCTTTAAATTACCAACCAGCTACCAGGGACAGGTAACAGGATAAAAGAAATTTGTATTATACAAAGTAGCAAGGTTTTTTTTGTCTGTAGATCTTCATTTTATGGGATCTTTAAAAAAGGACAAAGGATGGTTTCAGGCTATTTGATTTTTAGATTTCAATCTTGGATGGTTTTAGGCTATTTTTCTATTTAAATTAAAGTAGATCTTCTCTAATTTGAGTTCGCTTCACGCACATTAAACTCCTTGCTTTATTCAAAATATTCCATTAGGATTGAAAGTAGATTTTTTCCAGAATATTCTACCATTGCATTGGTCTGATTTTTTATGCCTCCCTATGTCTGACAGTTTAGGCGGATTTTTTTATACGGCTCTGTAATTCTTTTAGAACTTTTTTTTAACAAGGACGTTAACTTCATTGTAACCTAATTTTCTTTCTATATCTAGTAAACACTGAGTTTTTGGATGATAGTAATGTTCAGCCCAAAACACCAATATCCCCATTATTGAAGTCAGTGTACTTGTTTTACGACTTTGTCTTGTCTGTAAGTTCTATCTTTGACGATGCTCCTATTGTCCTGTTGCGACGTCATAAATTTTGGGATAGGAGAAGGGAAGGGGGGGAAGAAAAATCTCTTCAAAGGAGATGGGAGAAATGGGGTTCTCCTTTCCCTTTCCCGAAATTTATGACGTCTCAACAGGACAATATGGGCTTTGTCCTATCTTTGAATGGTAATGGACAACGTCAATCCACTTTCTCACTACTGACATAGCCTTGCTGAAAAGACTAGTAGCAGAAGGTACTATTAATATTATTATCACCTTTACCTTCCAACGCTTTAAGCGGATATGTTAACCAAGTTTTAACAACATTTTGCTTTATTATTATACTTAAGTGTTTAATCTACAGAAAAAATAGTTTGAAAAATTTAAATGATTTAGATTTGGTTTGTTAAAGTTGACTAGATTGGCCTGACTTACATATAGAAACCGTTTAAGGGATTTGGTTACTGACACATGCACAAACAATAGACGATGTTTAGAATATATTTTTAGAGCATTTTCGTTTATAATGAAATAATAAATGCATTTTATATGATCATATATCCTCTCAATTACATAAAACATGTTGATGTGCTCAAAACAAGAGAAAAAAATGCTATACTATGCAGATTAACCTCAAATTCAAAGAGCCAGAAATAAGCAATACATCAAATAAAAGCTAAAAACTAAGACACTATGCTTTGGAGTAATCTATAACTTATTTGTCCATTGTATTTACAACCTTTGCCCTCTAAAATTCACAAAATACATAAATGCATTAGCATACAGCCTAGCGAACCAAAAATACCTCAAAATAACTTTTTTTTCTTAGCAAGGTATGTTGGGGCATAAAAATGATAATTTTCCACTGCAATGAGAATAGATTGACCTCTTTTAAAATATGGATTTAGGGACAAGGGATGGTATTCTTTAAATCAAATGGCAGAAGGTGACGTGCTGGATCGTAGATTTGAAATTTTTTTTGAAGACAGGTCTTACCAATTTAAATATCAAGGGGCTGTTGACACCCACTTCCACGTGCATAACTCAGAATCTTTAAAGCACTGATAATAAATTTTTACATTTTAAGTGATGATATTTATTCTTTTACATAGTAACATCCGTCAGACAATCAATTAACGCTATTAATGCACGTTATCTGGAAGTTTAAACTAAGCATGAATGTTAAAGATGTGACTTTTATTTATATATATAATATGTTTCAAGCACCACCTATCCATTTGCGTTTTACTCTCCTGTTATAAATAAAAAAATCATAAAAATTAATTCTAGTCTCTGTTTTATTGTAATAATGATTATCGAGAATCCTTATCCACCTACCAATTATTTTAAAACTATGGAAAATGTTAAAATGATACTTCATTTCAAATAGAACAATTTTCTAAACATAAAAAAGCAGTAAAAAATAGATCTAAAAAATACTTTTTCAAAGAAGCAAAATATTTTTCAAAAGTCAATTCGAACACAGTAATAGTGTCTGACTGATTATGACGTAACAAAAAAAAATTAGCCAATGAGAGGCCGTTATTGACCAATGGTAAAATTTATAGTGGCCTCTCATTGGCTAATTTTTTTTGTTACGTCATAATCAGTCAGACACTAATACTGTGTTCGTCAATTCTATATTTTTCATGAATCTCAGATTTTGACTAAAACGGAAATAATTTTAAATTTGGTTATTTAGATAAGGTAAACTAAAGTCATTGAATTTAAACTTTTTGAATTTACAATAGCAGCTAGGAACATTTAGAAAATAATCGGGTATATCTACTACGAATCTTTTAATTGATTTATTATCAAAACTATTTTTAATGAACAAATTTGCAAAAATAGATGCATACTTTTCACATAGCCCAAATTTGCAGACTTTCCCTACATTTTTTGCATATTTGAATTGCTCACATTTTGTATCTTTTAATCTTAGACTATAAAAGAGTTATGGAAAAGTATGGAAGCATTGAAACCAAACTGACCAAAAATTGTTTAATATGCAAATTGTTTAAAAGGAGAAAAAGGGGCAGAAAATTATTATGATCATTATTATTCTCTTGTTAACTAAATTGGCCTCAACTGCATTTATGACTGTGGCTGAAACAATTTTAGTAGTGGATTTGAATGGTTATGGGTAAAATAGAGAGATTGGTAAACTATTTAAAACAAACGGTATTGTTATGATCGAGGTTGCTAATATGTAATTCGAACATACAAATCATAAGCTAATCAATCAAGATTTGATAATATTACTCAATGTTTATGTGCTAATCTCGTTTATAAATTTTGTATCCAAGTGATTTACGTCCAGAAGAACAAACAAAAAAGTAAGTTATGATAAAAAGATAACCTCTTCACAACAGATTATTCTCTTTATTAAACCTTTAATGACTTCAATATCCACACCAAAATCTACTCTGATTATTATACAATTTACCCACTTATCATGCAGATTTTCGACACTAAAAAAAGAATCCAATTTTAAAAACAAAAGAATGAAATTATCGGCCTAGAAAGAAATACATTTTGCATCAAAAATTATTTTGGTCCAAAGCAATTGATGGAAACAAAGAAAACTAATTTTAACACTTTTTTAGTGTTCTAATAACATCTAGGGGAAGGCGGACAAAAATAGCCTAAAACCACACTGAGACCTTTACAATGCTTTTATCAAAAATCATTACTACTTTGTATTATAAGATAACATAACATGTTTTTAAGTGGTTGATATGTTATGTATCATACAATCTTTTTAAACTACTGACTAGTATTGAAAATTCTCATTCCCATATAAACGACCCCTTAAATAGTGGATGTAAATATTCATTTATTTCCCCGGTATGATCATTTATATCCCTGGTATCATTCTTAGAAGATTTTTATTTTTTTTGGGAAGATTTTAGAATTTTTATTAATTACTAAAAGAAAGAAAAATAATACCAGGGAAATAAATGAAATTTAAAAACCAAAATTAAACCACATTTTTGCATAAAAAGGAGTTTTTGTTTAAATGAGAATTATATTCCTAAACAAAAAACTAGATATGAATACCCCATTCTTGTATTTAAATGCAAAGTATACTTTTATCAGCGCAATTACTCTATAACTATGGTATGTCCGATTTTATGAAACTATGAACTACCTTTAGCTAAGTTATTAAAATCCTTGTAAGCTACTCCAGGTAGACCAATCCAAATCCTAATTCCAAAATTGTCCTTGTTTACATGTTGAGGGATGAATTTTGCAAATGATAGTATGTTATATGGATTTGTCAACCAGGGATGGAGGGGAAATTGGACTGTAAATTACACTGGTACACAAAGTTTTATAACCACGTTTTCACATTTGTTGGCTAAGAAACTTTGGGGACTTTTAATAAATTTTGATTGGTTGGTTCCAAACTAATAATAACTTTTCAATCAATGATAAGCAATTTTGTTGATTAGGGAATAATATCAATTTATCGACCATTGTCTTATAGATACACTAATTTGGTTAGAAAAATTAACAGCAAAGACTGGATAGAAAAAAAGACATAAAAAACTAGATAGATAGCTAGTAAATTAAGACAGAATAGAAGGATAGAAAGTAAGGAAAAGATAGAAAGATAGATACCAAAAGCATATTGGTTTACATCAGTTGTGCAAATTGTAATTCTAACTCATTGGATCAAGTCCAGTAAATAAAAAAGAAATTCTTATTGTGCGATTTTTTTCATTATTTTATATGGTCACTATTTGATTTATTACTGATTGATGAAAGTTTTACAATTAAAAAAAATAATGAGTATTTTCATTGGTTAAAATAGAACTCCACCATGGTTTAGTTAATGGCTATAGCCCTTATGAACTTGATCCATATAAATTTATATTTAAAATATATACATATTAGATATATTTTTGCATTCGCAGACTGTAAGCCAATATATCCAGGGGATTTATTCTCTAATAAATCTAAGTTGTAACAAATATAACCTAGGTCATTTTGGCTGAAGGAAGAGTTAGTGGGAATATTTTAAAAATTATCTAATTTAGTAGCAAAGATACTCTACTAATGTGGTTCAGGAAAAGGGGGACATTTGACTGTTTATTACACTAGTCAACAAAGTTTTATTAACTTTCTCTTTTTTTAGTGTCCAAACTTTTCAACCACTAATTATAATCTACTGAATGGGACATGGGTAATTTTATATATCATTGGGGATGTATATCAATTTATAGGTCATTGTCCTATCCCTTTAGATCCCTAAATTTTGTAGCTAGACAAAGTGTCTAAAAAAATCAGCCATGTGAAGTCATGAAATGAGGGATTATCCATTTCTTTTTTAGGGGGTTTCTTTCCCTTTTCTCCTCTTATCTCCCTAATTTTTATGACGTCACATAGCTGATTTTTGACACACTTTGGCCAGCTACAAGTTTCATACATAAAATTAAATAATGAATCCTATAAAGAAAAAAATCTTCAAATGAAAAATTGAAAAATTGTGTGAATCACTTCCCTGGAATGGTTGTGTAACCAAATAAGCAGCCAAACATAATCAGAATGACAAGGCCTGTACAATGTACAACAGAGTTTAATTTTAGACCCTGTTGCTGACAATATACTAATATTAACAATATCTTATGCACAACATATTTTTAATAAGATTGTCATGTTCCATTTATCTTCAAGTATTTT
The DNA here is from genome assembly GCF_053477335.1 of Acartia tonsa. Lineage (NCBI taxonomy): Eukaryota > Metazoa > Arthropoda > Copepoda > Calanoida > Acartiidae > Acartia > Acartia tonsa. Next base: position 39,243,448 of record NC_137262.1, on the reverse strand, counting down.
TGAAGTTATTTTAGCGAAGGGGATAATACAAGTAAGAAAATTAGAGAATATTATAATTATGAGAGAGATTTGAATATTATTAAAATATCCAGTATGACTTCGAAGCCGATGGATTAGTTCAAGTTCTTAGCCATTCTGAAAAATCATATATAGCATCCTATGAGAGACAATTTTCCACGAATATTAAAATAAAAATAATAAATTTAACACCAGTTTTGTTAGTCCAGGCCATTGACCCCTTAGAGTTAATAAAACTGGTTTTAATCTTATATTTGGCATTTTAATAACCGCGGAAAGCTGACTATGATACAGTGCTATAAATAGCTAAGCATTACAAGTGAGCCTGTATGCGTGTGTGTAAGTGTAATGACATCATCCGTACCTACTAACCGACCATTCCTTTATTATTCCTGGCATGGTTTGTACTGCCCATTCCTTGTAACCTTTTTTAGTGATGCAAACTTATAACTCTGTCAGAGTTACTTCTGGTCAGAGCTTCAGGGACATACCAATAGGCGATAGATATCATCTCTAAGTCTTATGAGCCAACCTATAACTGTTAGAAGTTTTAAAAACTTTGGAGATTAATCAACCCCTGCCCTTCTACACCAAAGAAAAACATAACATTTGAATACAATTGAAGATTGATTAATCTTTCATTGATATTCCTTTATCCATGATTTTTTAGGAAATGACCACCTAGAATTTGAAGGGGTGTATGTTCTCCCCTCCCACTTCTCTTGTTTGCAATACGTTAAACACAGGAATGAAGGGAAATGTAGAAAGCTATAAAGAATTTTTTTTGGGAGTAACAATTTTTGTAACTGATCTAGTTAGAAGCATTATATAGGCATTATATTTTGTTACTATATTTTATACTAGCGGCTACGCCCCTAGAGGCCTCTAGTGGCACTTTAAATGTTTTTGTTTGTTAAAGTCTATGTTAATTATTTATGTTACGATACCTACCATATGTTACGTTGAAGTCTCCTTATTTATGTTACGATACCTACCATATGTAACGTTGAAGTCTCCCAGATTTTAAGAAAATTTTCAATTTTTTGTAATTTCTTTTGGGAGGGTGGTAGTACCCTACCCCAAAATAGTTAAAAACCTTCCCAGGACATATGAGAATCTACCCTGTTAAGGAGAACCCGATCGGTTCAGCGGTTAGCGAGATCCTTCGGTACAGACACACAGACAGACAAACATCCTGTTACTTTAGTATAAGGATTCATTTAAAGTTTGCCTTGACTGCTAAAAATTGTGTACCTACCTAGTGTACCTACATCCCTGAAAATACAACAGAACCAAAGAAAGTGTATGTTGAAAATGATAAAGCTATATGTTTCATGAGGCATTGTAGTTGATCATAAATCAAACAAGGGTCCAGTACTTAAATATGCGATAAATAGTTCTTTTCTGGTTAACATAGTTTTGAAAACACTCAAACCAATTGAAGGCAGATCTTTTTTTTCTAAAATTACTTACAAGAAAGTTAATATTTGATTTACAAATTATGTCTTATTTGCTCTTTTCGCGATATTTGAAGTGTTAACCCAGTAAAAACCTTAATTTAGTTTATAATAATCTCAATTCTGGAGATACTCTGTCTAAAAAGATATAAACATTGTTTTAAGGTTCCAACTTCATATATGTGTGTGGGGCTTTTGAAATTGGTATGAATTGCAAAATTGATAACTATCACAAATAAACATTTGGACCATTTTATCTAAAATATAAATAATGGTTATTGTATTGAAAAATTTTGATGCCCTTTTCTTCTCAATATAAAAAAAGACAGCAAATACACAAATAATAGAAATATGTTCAGAACAGACGAAAAGAATAGTAATGTAGTTTAAGGATTAATGCTAATTACTCAGACGTCTTTTCTCCTTAACATTTCTAGGGTCATATATTATAGAACAGCTAAGTTTATAACATTTCACCCAGAAATATAAAGGGGTTAGATCCTCCACAAAATTGCAGGAGGGGGGGGGGGGGTGTTGGAGAGTTGGCTCTTAAATAAATATCAAGGTTTCCTTTATATTTCAAGAATTTATTGTATAAAGCAATTTTTTGCATAACTTTAAAACTAATTAAAGTCAAATAAAATTTAATTTAAGGTCTATTGTTTACAGATTTTAGGGGTTAAAAAATCTTTCATCAAACATATTGTTAGCATCGAGTCTACTCTAAAACACTTAAATGTTGGTCAGTTGGATAGTTAAATTGTTAAATCTACTTTTGTGTGACGTCACATATTAAACTGAAGAAAAGTTTTGATTTCTTATTTAAATAAACGAAAATATTTTGTTTTTAAATTTTATAAAAAAAACATAACCTGTAAACATAGGCGTGCAAGGGGGGGGTGGGGTAATGGGTCGATTACCCCCCCTAAACAATTTTGGGGGGGTAAATACTAGGGTGGGTCGATTTTGTACATTTTTTTTCTGAGGCCAAAGCGGGGATCTGCACTCAATTTATATAGATATAATACACCTCTGGGTGATTTAAAATTTATCCTAAGTCTTAAAACCGCTGACGACCAGACATTCAATTGTATAGCTATTTGTAAATGGGAGTCAAAAATATATTGAATCAGAACTATGGCTTCATGGTGCTCCCTGGAAATGCCTTGAGGAGCTGAGTCAGGAACTTTTGTCCGTTTCAAAAAATCTCGTTCCTAGCCTGAGAAAATCTAAAAAACATCTACAAATTAGAAAATTCTCAATAAACCTTTAAAAATTTTGGTTTTTTAGTGATTTCTAAGGCTAGGAACGAGATATTTTGAAACGGACAAAAGTTCCTGATTCAGCTCCTCAATGCCTTTCCAGGGAGCACCATGAAGCCATAGTTCTGATTCAAAAAAATTTTTGAATGTCGTCTTTGCATACTAATAAGTAATGAATTATATTTTTAAGTGGTCGTGTTCTAAAACTCAATTTTTTAAAATTCTTTTTCGGTCAGAGATGTTTTTAAGGTTAATTTTATCTGTTGCATATCCCCGCTTTGTCTAATTCCGATATGAACCCACCCTAGTAAATACCCCCCCCAAAATAGAAAATCTCTAACAAAAAAAATTTTAGCGCGCTTCGCGCGCATTTTTAATACTAAATTTTTGATAAAATTTAAATTACCCCCCCCAAGCAAATTTTACCCCCGGGGTAAAAATTTTGGGGGGGGGGGGAAATTTGCGGCGCGCTTCGCGCGCCATTTTACCCCCCCCGAAACCGAATTACCCCCCCCTTAAAAAAATTTTACCCCCCCCAAAATAAAAAGCTTGGACGCCCCTGCCTGTAAACATTATTCTTTTTGAACCTATAAATATTGGCTAATACATGCTATACATTTTTCTTCCAACAATTTAATAAATTTGGATGTTTTTGCAAAGAAACAAATGGAAATTAATAGCCTTTCATTTTTATTAAGGGTAACAAATCTTAATCTTTCTCAATTGTGACAACTTTATTCAGAAATCCCTTTCTTAATCATTTAAAGAGATTATTTATTCATATGAGGATTTTCATAGCATTGTATCTTACAGAATTACTTTACAACTCACCAACATACAAGATGTAAAATATAGAGTAATTTGACAAAAAATATCTTTATAGTTTTAAAGTTAAAATTGTTAAAGTTTTCTTTTAAAGTCCTTCTTTCTTACCTAAAATGAAAAAAATAAAATTAATAAAATAATGTATAATATATATATTTGTATATATACTGGAAATATGTTATTTCCTGTCATTCCTCTTTTTAAAAATTAAAATTTGTTATTTTGTACAAAACTATTAGCCAGTCACTGGATATTGGAATTTATTGCCTGGCCGAGAAAAAATTGTGCAGAGCAAATTATAGGATAAGGTAATTACTAAAAACAAATATCTTTACATCCCCTGGGCATATTAATCATCCAACTGTAATACATAGGGGCGGCAAACATTCAGCAATTTACAGCGGAGCTACTCAACAAGGCATTCATGTAGGTCTGTAGGTCTTTGATGCTAGCAGACCACCTCTGGCGTTGTTTGTCATCGACCAACAATGTATAGGAACGTCATATATTTAGCATTCTAATAAATCAAATGAAATTGTAGTTTTTTTTACCTCCAAATTTCCGCTTTTATAAATGTTACCAATGGCTTACGTTTTTCCCTCTTCTATTTTTCAGCACATCATTTCGCTATTTCAAACTTTAAACACCAAAGTAAGAACTCCCTATTTTTTTTGCTTTGGTGTATCAATTCTATTAAACAATAGATGAATGCCAATAATACTCATGTTATTCAAATAAGAAATAAACATGAATTAATCTACGAGTAATTAATAATAAGATAACATAATGTTGATTCTAATATATAAAATAGTACACTTATAGGGTTTTTCGTTTGTCCTTTAAGATCTCGTTAGTGATACTATAAAATCATCTATAAACATTCACAATTTCAATAAACTATAACGAAATAATTTCATTAGCATTGGAATTCAAGTATGACAAACTAAGAAGTTACAGATAAAAAAAAATTTCTTTGAAATTATTTTTCTATATGCCCTTGGGCCAATCTATGTTTAAATTGGTTGATAATTGTATGCACTTTAGATGACATTGTATAAATGACCATCTAAAGAGATTATATTTGATATCTAAACTGAATAAAACGCCTCACAATATAAATATGAATGTCTTAATGTAATAATTAAATCATTTCATACAATTTATAGCCTATAATTGAATAGGCCTTAATTATTGAGTTGCATCGCTACTAAATCATTTTTGGACTCCACACATAGACTATAATTACAATAATACACAAGTGTGTATGTACGTGTGTGTGTGTGTGTGTATGTGTGTTTATGTATGAATTGTAATTAACAATAGAGTACATATTGTAGATTTATAAATAGATGGATGAAGTAAAATAATTATGTTTTATTCAGAAAATGCATTAAAATCGAAGAGTTTTTTCTTCCTTTATAAAAGACTAAATTGTAAAGGAGAACCTTATCGGTTCAGCGGTTAGAGAGATCCTATTGTGCACACACACAGGCAGAGATAATGTTACTTTATTATAGTGATTGGCGTTGACAACTGGAATTGTTGTTAAAATGGCAGAAAACAATACATTTTGCATCAAATATGACTTTTTGTATGGTCTCAAAATGCGTAATTTCTATATTACACTCTCATAGATATTTTTGATATTGTGACTTTTCGCTATTTTATTAAGCACTTTGCACTTTGCACTTTGACATAACTATACTGAAACTCAGTGACAAACATTTTTTAATCTATTAATATGGTTTGAAAATTCAACCTATAACAAATGTTGAATGCCTCAAAACAATCTATCCATTCACCTAAAAATTCCAAGTTAAACAAGATATAATTAATAATGGGCATAGAAAGAACAATTTGAAAGAATTTATCTTTTGAAAAGGTATAATTACTATTTGGAAAAACCAATATATTATTTATATACTACCTTTGTTTTTAACTTTTCATTTGTAGGAGTAAAATTAAAGGTTATGATATTAGAAAAATAATGTACAAAATGCAATTGCATTTATTTTAGTAGCAGCACCACTCTATAAGGGGTTGTGTCTGTCAGTTCTGTATATCTATTCTTCTTTTCTACTACAGAGATGGGTTTTTGAAAGATGAATGCCGCGTTTCTTGATTGATTGATTGACTAGACAGAGTATACAACTATTTATTTAATTATTTCGCTTTTGTTGGTACGGCCTTCATAGAAGAAAAACAAATTATCTTCAATCCATTTTGGCTGCATATTAATTAATACATCTTTTTAGAGCTGTATTAGACATTGTACAAATGGCTAAAATAATAACTTTAAAATTTTGAATTCTTAAGTTGTATACTCTGTTGAAATCGTATGTAAGGATCTCTTTGGTTTCTATCCAAATATATCAGGGAGGGAGGGGGCATTGGGTTGTTTATTACACTAGTCCCAAAAGTCTTGTATTAACGTTTTTATTCGTTGGCTTAACAACCTTAGTTGGTTCATTTAGTTGAGCGCCCAAACGTTTCAACCCCTAATTGTAATCTTAAGACGGAATAATTTTGTGCATCGTCGTTGGGGATGTACATCTTGGGTTTTACCACTTTAGTTTGGCCCTGAATAATAAAAAAAAATCTTTACATATTTACGCATCCGTGGAAACATGTTCATAAAAAAACAAAGCAATGCACATTGGGGCAAATCAACCAAAAAGGGGATTTAATTATTTAGTACCCTTAAAATTCATCTCACAAAAATTTCATTTTATACTTTTTTGTAGGTAATTTAACAACAAACAAATTTGCTTTTATGTTTTTTTCTGTCATTTGAAAGAAACATGGAGATAAAGGTCATTTTATGAAGGTAGATAGAGAATTACCAGATTAGCCCCCCCCTTACCCTATCCATCTATCTATCCATCAATCTATCCATCTATCTATCCATATATCTATCCATCTATCTATCCATCTATCTATTCATCTATCTATCCATCTATCTATCCATCTATCTATCCATCTATCTATCTATCCATCTATCTATCCATCTATCTATCCATCTATATATCGATCCATCTATCTATCCATCAACTATTCATCTCTTTATCCATCAACTATCAATTTATCCATCCATCAATCTATCCCTCTATCTACCCATCCATCTATCTATCTGTCTATCCATTTACTTATCCATCTATCTATCCATATATCTATTCATCTACCTATTATTATGAAGGTAGATAGAAAATTACCAGATTAACCCCTCCCGAAAATAGTCCCCCCTTACCCTATCCATCTATCTATCCATCAATCTATCCATCTATCTATCCATCAATCTATCCATCTATCTATCTATCTATCTATCCATCTGTCTATCCATCTATCTATCCATCTATCTATCCATCTATCTATCCATCTATCTATCCATCTATCTATCCATCTATCTATCCATCTTTCTATCCATCTCTCTATCCGTCTATATATCTATCCATCTATCTATCTATCCATCCATCTATCTATCCATCTATCTATCCATCTATCTATTCATCTACCTATTATTAAGGTAGAAAATTACCAGATTAACCCCTCCCGAAAATAGTCCCCCCTTACCCTATCCATCTATCTATCCATCAATCTATCCATCTATCTATCCATCAATCTATCCATCAATCTATCCATATATCTATCCATATATCTATCCATCTGTCTATCCATCTATCTTTCCATCTATCTATCCATCTATCTATCCATCTATCTATCCATCTATCTATCCATCTATCTATCCATCTCTCTATCCATCTGTCTATCCATCTATATATCGATCCATCTATCTATCCATCAACTATTCATCTCTTTATCCATCAACTATCAATTTATCCATCCATCAATCTATCCCTCTATCTATCCATCCATCTATCCATCTGTCTATCCATTTACTTATCCATCTATCTATCCATATATCTATTCATCTACCTATCCATCTATCTATCCATCTATCTATCCATCAACTATCTTGAATTTCGTATTTAAAATGTCCAATTAGGGGTTTTGGTTATCAGAGCAATATGAGAATTTTTTAGTAGCGCAGCTACCCTATCACTAGCTTTTTGGGCCCTTTAAAGTGTAACTAGGTTAATTGTAGTTCGATTTTAGTGTTCAAAGTGTCAAATTTGGGGTCATGGAATTCATTTCAGTAGGAGGGGAGGGGATGGTGTAAATAGGGGTGGATGGGGATCCTTATTTTAGCAAGCTACAAGTTTCACTTTATTTTTATGTTTAATAAATCCATTATAAATGTGGGCATGATTAACATAAATTTTTTTAACTAATATCTATATTTATAATGATATTATGATTCTTGTTTACTGTTTATATGTATACTAGCGGCTTCGCCCCTAGCCTCTAGGGGATTTGCCCCAAGAGGTAATTAAACAAGGATGACAACATCCATGAAAGAAGCGAAGCTCTGAAATGGAAGGACAAACAAACATTAACACATGTGAAGTGTCAGAACTGAATATTAATGCATGTCTATACAAAATTGTAATTAAAACTGATTAAATACATGTTACTGTTTAAGTACATACTGACGTTTTTAGGACTTGATTATAGAGATGCTTCACTTATAACAATAGACGTTATTGAAATAGGAATCAGTATTTAAAAAATCAGATGAATAGGATATTTTTAACATTCAAAACAATTATTTGTTGTCAAAAAAGTAAAAATCAGCTTGTTATAAATGGATGTACGGACTTTCTGGTAACGATTATAGAGTTGCTGTGCTTTCTAAGTCGTACCTAACTGTTGGAGAAATCAGCATGAAAAGTTTGAGATCGATAGGACAATTCTAGCCTGTTTAAGTTAAGTAAAAAAGCTAACTGTACCAGACGTACGGACGGACCGACCCTAATTATAGAAATATGAAAAAATTGAGGGGATTTTTATTTTTAAAAAAGATCTTTAAACAACCACAGGACCAGTAGATATATTCCCTGAAGAGTAGAATTCAATCAGTTTAGTGGTTAGCGAGATCTTAAGGGATGGGCGGACAGACAAACCGACATATAGCTACTTTGTATTATATATTAACACCTAGGGATCTAAGGAACAAAACAATAACCGATTAATATGTACATCCCCAATAATGATACATATTTAATAAATACATATTTATTAATTATATTACAAAATTATTTGTCTGTAGATGACAATTAGTGGTTGAAAAGTTTTGACACTCATCAACAACTCTTAATGAACCAACCAATAAAAAATCAATTAAATTTCCTGAAGTTCTTATGCTAACGAATATAAAAACGTTATTATAAAACTTTGAAGTTTGGGGACTAGTGTAATTAACAGTCCCCTCCCTTTCAAAATAAAACTGCTGACTTTAAACATGAATACCCTGTAACTACATAATTTAAAAACAAAGCATTACCAATAGACAGAAAGATAGACTACTTGCTAATTCAAATTTAGAATGATTATAAGAACCTCACGTTATTTGCATATTAACTTTACCTTTTCGCAGTGAGGTAGGGGACATTGGGCTGTTTATAACACTAGTCCCCAAAGTTTTACAGTTGTGTGTTCAAACGTTTTAACTACTAACTTTAATCTACAAAAGGGGTAATTTTGTGTATTATCATTGGGGATGTACAACAATTTATTGACCTTTGTCTTTATCCCTTTAGATCCCTGATATTTGTAATAATCTATAGAAACGATTATTTAGTTACATTAAAACATCAAACATAAAGAGGTTTAGATTTAGGTTTAGCCCCCCCCCCCCTCTCTTCCCCATCTTTAAGTGCAATAGAACTTGAAAATATTTATTATTAACTTTAATTCTAAGTCAGAATTAATATTTCCCAATATGTCTATGTTTCTGTGTCTTTTATTTATTTGAATTATATCTTAAGTTTTGACTTTAAAAGCGCATTTAAACGCCTTTTCTTACAAGCTTTTCGTGCACCCACGTTCAGAAAACGGGCTAAAAACCCCTACGGGGGCGCGGGGGGGTAAATGAGACCAGTACAGGCGATTATGATATGTCTTTGGGTAATCAAATATCGTATTTGTAGTCGGTGGCAACCAGTGAAAACATGTTTCATCTTACTGTCTTCTTAAATGTTGATTAAAAAACAAACAAATAAAAACTAAAATCTTGACTTCAACTAGAATTATTTAAGACTAATTTCTTCAATTTGTGTTTTTTTCTTTTATACTGTCAAAATATATGTAATGCATGACTCATCAGAAGTTATTTTGTCTAATTACGTTAATTCTAAGAGATTTTATAATACTTTTAAAATAGTTGGTGAAACACAAAAAGTATGCCTTTTTCTGTAAGAAAATTTTTGCATTTCTTGACTTCCATGCATTAGAATGCTTACTTAAAAAGCGTATTTTTACGATTCCTTTGAAATCTGATGTACATTGGGTATGATAATACTCATAGAATGTTTAAAACTTGATTTGGGGGTGGTGAATTGTTGCCCCTTGTTGCCCCTATGTGCAATGCAATAAAATACAGTAGGTACTCTATTCTACCTAATTCAGAAAATTTAATTTAATATTAATAAATTTAAAGAATCAGCAATGTTAGGGATAAGACAATGAACGATAATTTCTCATTAAACAAGGTTACAACAAGGTTACTTTGGAGTACCTAATCAAAATCTAATCTAATCTTATAAGGAATAGTCGAAAAAAATTTATAGCATTCGGAGGGCAATATCATTCACAGAACATTATCCCCTCCCTCCCAGATTAGGGAAAATATTTATATTTCTGACATTTTACAAACACAGAGAGAGAGAGAAAAAGGATAAATAATAAATGAGTGGAAACTTATTTTCAATTAAGTTTATACACTTTTAACTTAAAGTTTTGTGTATTGTTTTTTAAAGTGAAATTTTATCCATAAGTTGCTAAGTAATAAGCTTAAAAGATGTACGTACAGGCGAAGTGCCTGGTATAGCAGCTGTAAGATAAAATTTCTAACGTTTTACCATGGTTTGGATATGTAGTCAGAGACTGTGGCGTAACACGTTACGCGTCCTCTTATTTTCGAATATTAGGTTCGAATCTCGACCCAACAGCGCGCCAAAACTAAAGATATTAAAAACTGTTCAAACTGCTGCTATTTCAGGTGCAAAATAGTGAACGTAGGGAGAAATGCCTTGGTCCAAAACAGGCGCAACTCATTACCTTGCACAGTTAGGACTCTAGACAAAGCAAGATTTGGTTCAGAAATACACCAAAAAAGATCTCGTGGTGTATCCTGTCCTCATGACCTTTCCAATGTGCCATGTACATTCTTGTTTCATAATTTGTAGGCATTTTATGAATGAAAACATTAAAATATTTTAATTACAGAAACACATGCAAATTATGTACAAAATAACATACAAATATTAAAAGAAAAATGCTCATTATATTAGACGTGAAAAAAATGAGTAATCATAAAACACTTACTTTAATGCATTATTGTTTCATTATTTTAACTTTTTAAATGGATTTTTAATTACCTGGATCTTACACCAGATATTATGTTCTCTGATAAAGTAAACATTGTAGCAGGCTAAAACAACGATCTCCTCACCCCCCCCCCCCTCCTTACCCAAACCCCTTTCCTTCTACTGGATAAACGAATTTACCAATAAATGACAAAGAAAATAGCAACCTAATTTGAAAACAATATTTCCCTTATCATAATATCCACGTATATCCTATATCCATTGTTAAGATCATAATGAAATATAAAGTATAAAATGTTAACTTTGTTGTAATGAACAGTTTATTTCATGTTATACTGATTTTACCCAGTTTAAAGACAAATCTAAAAACTCTTATGTTTGAGAACTCTTTTGTAAATCTACTTATTCTTTTGATGGTTTGCTGACTGGTCAAAAGTACGGATAGCCCCTGGCAGGATATTAGTGACAAATGAACATGAATACCAAGGGCTTAAGATGTATTCTCTTCACATCAACCTAATCCCTTCCAGCAATTTAACAGAATCACACACACATACACACCCTCAAATGCTTACACATACGTGCACACACACACACACACACACACACATTCACACTTAAAATCTTACATGCACAGACAAATAAACCATGGAATGTAATTTAAATAAAATGGAAGAAACGTTTATAGATTTGGATTTCCAGCTATAATATTCTTAATGAACATTTATTAACTTTTTAACAAGTACCAACAGGTTTTTTTCAATATACAATTACAAAAACACCTACTTTATGATTAGTCCTTTCACAATTAAAATGCTCGACATCTCGGTTTTTCCAAATCCATTAGAATCGCACCCATTCACTCTATAAATCTTATTTTATAAATAAATATGAATATATATTAATTTTAAAATATGAAGCTTCCCTACATGGTCTGTCTATCTGTCTGTCGCAATGGTATGCCCTGATCGGTAATTTAGACAATTGGAAGCCTTTAAAAACTTTACAAGAAGATTTCTTCAACAGCAAAAGTTTACAAATAATAGAACAATTTCACATTTAAAACATAAATCAGATTTTAGGCTAAATCAAAATTTGTATTCATTTAATATTTTAAAATCTATTAGTAACACACAAATTTTAAACATAGTACTTTTTTAAGCATCGCAACAGTTAAAAATTCTAAATTGTTTTAAATTGAAGTCTATAAATATAAAATTTTCCTAATTCACTTTTTTTAATTGGATAAATTAACATAAAATTGTTTTCCTAAAATCAAAAATATCATGAATTTTAAAATTGTATCTTTTTTATTTAATTTTTTATTATTTAAATGCGACTGCGGTTGAAAAACCTTGGCAAATCTGTAAATCTGTTGCAAAAATCCGCCTACTTTAAGCCGATGGGTGGTCCGCTAATGAAAGCATTTTGGCATAAACATACATTTCTCAACTTTTATCTTTCACCTACTATCTCTGTCTCTATATACATTTATCTTATTTTCTCTCTCTCTCTCTCTCTCTCTCTCTCTCTCTCTCTCTCACTCTCACTTTCTCTTTCTCTTTCTCTCTCTCTTTCACTTCTTTTTTTGCTTCTGTACATCAATTCAGCTGCAAAAAAAAACAACGACCATTATTTATTTATTAGAGCTTTAAGAAAAGAACAGAAAATTGTTACACAGTAATCATGTGATACAGATGTCACACTTAATTTAATATTTTATATGTATTTTTTCTTATAATGTAGTATGACAAGAAAAAGTTGAGTATTTGCATTGTCTTATTTAGAATGATGCCTACAAATATTTGACACTATGGTAACAGTAGGGTAGAAGTATAAATACTGTATATATAATTCTGCCATTGTGATGCATAAAAAGTCTCTGGAACCGCTAGGATCTTGCTAATTGGTGGGTAATTAGTCCCATTTAAACGAGGAACAACAATATTAACCTCCCTTCCTGCAGTCGTTGGATTAACCTACAAGAAAAATCCTCTAAAACTTGTTATGATCCAAAAGACAGCCCCTATATTTTCAATGAAAAAAAACTTTGTTTATTTGGTCGGTACCTTATTTAGTTTTTTAGTTATGTAGTTCCATTTCTTATAAAAGAAATAAGTTAAGATTAATGAATTATAAATAAGCAAGTAGCATAAAAGTGGTCTTGAAAACCATGAAGTAACACCTTTCAAAAGTAAAATAGGGGATTTTTATTTGTTTAAAGGAAATTGTCAACCTAATTTCTTCTTGTTTTCACAACTTATTTTCTTAAGACATGAGACAAATTGGACTGATTACAACGAGTTTTCTTTAGGATTAACCAGCTAAAGCTTTTTGTAATTTGTTTCAATTTTCCTTATCCTATAGTACGTATAAAGTAAGGTATAAAGCAAGACTGTAGATACTACCAACTGGCTTGTATCATTTGGATTTTGGCGGTTTAATACAATTTCATATTATCATCAGCCGAGATATGCCAAGACTGCAGAAAAACTGCCGAGTCCTTAGTTTAGAGTAAAGTCTCTCTAGTCACATGGCTTAAGTAAAAAAATCTTAAACTAAATTAGTAAATGTTTATATCATGAAAGAGTTTAACAACTATTGAACGCATGTTTTGAAAATCTCAATATTAATTCTTTCTTAGATTCTTGTAGAGGACACTTGAACAAAAAGATACATATGTTTTCATCACGGTTAAGAAATCGACCCCTGGTGGAAGTATTTTCAATTGCTTTCTTTGTAAATTGTTTGTTAAAATATCTTTGATCTTGTGCTGCAGAATCAACAAAGAAGAATCAGCTAATTCTTAATATTACATAACCAAATTTTAGTTGAACTATTTAAAAGAATTTATTATATGTAAATTGTTTTTAGAGAATGGTTAGCATTAAAACGATCTAAATATTCTATTATTTAGAAAACAAGAATGGTGACAACATCCATAAGTTGCGTAGTTTCAAGATTCTATCTGATACAGAAACTGAGAAAATTACATTCTCCTAAATAAATAATATAACTTACATACCTATTTGAATTACAAACTGATCTAGTATATTATATACTAGCGGCTTCGCCCCTAGCCTCTAGGGGCTTTGCCCCAAAGATAATAAAAAATAATTACCTCTGGAGATGCCTCCACAAATTTTAAATGATTAAAAAAAATGAGGGGGGATTTTTTTCATTTTTTGGGGGGTTGGGGGTGTCCCACCCCCCAAGAAAATAACCTAAAATCACCACAGGTCCAGTAGATATATTCCCTGAAGAGTAGAATCCGATCGGTTCAGTGGTTACCGAGATCTTAAGGGACGGACAGACAGACGGACAGACAGACGGACAGACGGACAGACAGACGGACAGACAGACAGACAGACAGACAGACAGACAGACGGACGGATATACATCATTCTACTTTGTGTAATAGATATATTATAATTATCTCGTGATAGAAGCCGACTAAATCATATTTTCTGTATAGAAATTTCTCTTTTCTCTTAAAGCATTTCAGAAAGACCGACAGCCCAAGTAATATACAGAGAGCTAATTAGAGTAGGGAATCAAAACGTTATAAATCATCTGTCTTTGAGAAATATTAGAAAATCACGTTTCTCCTAAACAGAAATTCGAATGATCGAATAGCTTTGCTTCTAAAAAAAGATATTAGTTAAGTTAATGAGAATAGAAACCATATAGAATATAGCAACTTAGTGTGTACAAGAATTTTATTTGATCATCAACATCAAATGCTTTTGAAAGCGAAGATTTTCTACTTGTAGGGTCGGTTAGTCAGTTCTTTCCTCTGTTTGGGTTCGTGTTTCAATTAGGTATTGCCTGGAAAGCCCTTTTTTGGTATAAATTAAAATCATCCTGACCCATTAAAATGGCGTTGAAGCGTAGTATTTGTATAATAACAACTTAAAATAAAAGTACGTCCGTCAATATTAAGAATCTTGAGTTCTAACAATTTTACGCGGATTTATATTAAATTTTGTTTACATTTTTGGTTGATATTATGATATTTCAATACCAAATCGATGTTACTACAAAATTTGTTAGTCTTCGTTTATACGAATGTTATCATCCTTGTTTATTTAAGAAAATTGAAAGTTATAAAATCAGCAAAATGTTAAACAATTATAAAATTTTATATAGTATGTTGTATGTGGGCTAAAACAAGTATAACTTTAGTTTTAGTCTCCGTAAGAAGAGGTAATTTGTTTATCATAATTGGGGGTTTATTAATTTATCATTTCTATAAGACAACTACCCTCAACATTCGAATTTCCTTTTCCCTTATGCAGCCAATTATAGGTTTTTTTTAATGATGAGTTATTTCTATCACGCGATAAGTTCATAAACAACTAGAAGAATGAACATCAAATATCTTTTATAGAGTAGCTCAGTCAATACAAAGGGTGGTGACGATTAACAAAGCCTCCCTCTTAAGTCGTTAAACTCTGCAAATGCCTGGTAAAACAGAAAAGCTTGTTTTTTAAGGGTCTTTAAATGCTTTACAATTTAAATTACAACTTTAAAATGATAAAAAAGGGAAATTCAAACACCAAAAAACACCAAGCGTTCAACTTCAAATATTTTGGTTTCTCTAGCAATCGGTCCAGCAATTCATTAGATATTTTACGTTAGACAAAATTTAAAATAGTTTGGATCATGTTACTTGTCGATGCAGCGCTTATCACATGTTACTTGTAGATGCAGCAAACTCATACTGTCTCAACCATGACACTTTGGTTGAGTATGACTTCCGAATTAGCGGGAAGTTCTCGAGATCTGTTGGCGAACATACAAACCCCCAATACCAGGAACCATCAAGTTTCAACAGCAGGTTTGAATATAGATTTATTGATGAAATTATTTCAAAGTCCTGAAATTACAAAATCAATTAGTTCATAATTCCAGTTATTTATAACCACGTAATCTTAATTGTTTTTTTAAAAATCATTTTTCTCTACGGTTAAGATCTTTGGAAACTTTGGCTTTAAAGGAAAATTATTTGGTTTAATAAATCATTGTTAAATGCAAAAATAAAGGCACATAAAAAATTACTAAAACATATATTAATCATAATTAAGTTTCATGCTTAGCTGGCTAAAGCCTTTTTAAAACTACATATAATCGTCCTATACACCATTCTTCTTAATAAAAATAACAAATTCTACCTGAAGTTCTTATGGTTTCAAATCCCTGGTATACTAGGGTCGTTCACACACTATGAGACCAATGATAGGCCCAATTTTGTTCTCCGAAATCTTCACACACTCATATCTCATTCAAAAGTAACGAACGTGCGCATCAAAATATATAAACAATCCATGCCGCGTCACATTATGAAAGGAAAGCCAAAAAAGACGACATTTGCGCTTAGTTTTCGGATAATGATAAGGAATTAATTTCGAACTTGATAAACACAAAGCTTCCTCGAAAAGAGGTTAAGACACACCCCCCGTTTGAAAGTCAAATTAACTTCCTTAACGAGATTCAAGGTTTTTTTTTTGCGCTGAGCACTAGCAACATTTCTCACTAAACTCAACTCACCATAATCACATGAGAATGGCCACACCCCGAAAACGTGACAATTTTGCCCCTAACTAAATGAAACCCCGTGAAATGCATACACAATATTATACTCCTCACTAGGACTCATAATACCTCACATTTTAGGATAGAAGGATGGGGATTGGTTTGTACCATACAACATTCCATGCACATGACAATCACAAGATCACATACACAATCCTAAAATAGATAATCCTATTAATCATGATGTTGTAAATATAACAACTTATACTAAATAATAATCATTTCATAATCAATAGGTAATAAATCATTATTAATAAATCAATAAGTACCTACGAAATCAGGTCGAAATGTAAACAATAATGGTAAAATAAAACGAAATAAATCTTAGACAAGAAAATTAAGATTTATAGGTACTTAAAACTAAATTTGTTAAGCATCAAAAAGAGTAGTAAGAAAAAATATTTCAAAATCCTTGGGCAGAAAGTTTTTCAAACTTAATGAATAAGAACTGTACTATCTTAATCAACAATAAAACTTTTTAATACTTAAAGAATAGCAAATAATAATATTTCGTTAGAATTTTCATCGAAATTATGAAAAAAAATACCAATTTTTCTTTGTAAAAAAATATGAGACTTTAAATATGAATTTTCAATCATTCCTTGATCTGAATAAAATGTTTTACTTGATTGAAATTCATATATAATTTTTTAAAAATCTGCTAAAAAAATACTTGATTTTTTTCTTAGAATAAATATCGAATCACGCAACCTCGACACATTTATTCTTTTTGGTAAACTTTTCAGGTAAGTTTTATAATGAATTGTACTTTTGAAAAGAAATTAAACTCAATAAAATTAAATTTGAGCATATGAAATAGAATAAAAATTAATCGCATTTCGGTTGATTCTTATTTTAGGCATAAAATAGGCATATGAAAATGTGGCTTTTTACTAAAAAAAATGTTCTCAATTTTCATAAAATAAGAATCAATTATTGATCATAATTTTTTTTTTTAATAACCGCTTTTATTTTAATATCTGCTATAAAAATGAAGGAAAGGTTAATTTAAAATATGCATAGTTTATCTTAAATTAATTCTGTGATATTCATATAAATAATAATCAATAATTTAATAATATCATACATCGTGTTCATTATTATAAATGCTTATCTCATAGAAAATAGAGTTTATATTTAAACATGAACGAAAATATATGTACCTAGGAAAATAATTGCTATAAAATACTTCTCAAGGTTTAAAATTGCCCTGTCCGAAATCGCTAGGTACATATATTACTACGAATCTCTGCTCTCGGAATGAAGAAAAATCTTTACGCGTGGATTATTAGGAATCCTTGCCTCCGGAGTGAACGAAAAACCTTTATTTGCTTACAAAATAAAACAAATATCTTGATTTTTTGCGATAATCTTTTTAAAATAATAATCAGAAATATTTTAAACATTATCATAATAATTTTACATGTTGTGTTCTTTACTTTAATGCATTATCTCATATGAGAATCTGAGAAATAACATTTTTTTAAGCAAACGTGAACCATGAAAAATACCTCGAAAAATAATTTTAAAAAATCTATTTTTCTCAATCTAAAAAATCTGCAAAAATCATTTGGTAGTTAATACACACAACTTTTGCTTTTCGAAGTCATACTTAAAGAAACAAAATCTTTTAAAATCTGCTTTAAAAGTCTAAACAATTTTGTAGAATTTTTGTGCTTAAATATGAACAATAAAATTAGTTGAATAATGAATACTTATTCTTTACAGAACCCTTTTAGGTTCCCTTCACAAGCTTAATATATAACTTGTATTATTTTTTCTTTAAAAGATCATTTTCACACATAAATAGTTTATGTTGTAAATTAGATTTGTGGGGTTGGTAGACTTTCAATAACTTTCTGGCGGCAACACCCGCCATATTGCAGGCCCTTTACCCTGTGTCGGGCGGCCAGCTTGGCAGCAGCCAGGTCGATTCTTGATTCACAACAACACCAACCTCATTATCAGAACCGGCTGCAACACAACCAACAGCGTCAACTGCAGAAATAACAGGTTTCTCAATAACAGCATCACAAGCAGAACCAACAGGTTCATCATTAACAGCTACGGCAGACCCAACCGGTTCATTATCAACAGCTACGGCAGTACCATCCGGTTCATTATCAACAGCTACGGCAGTGCCAACCGGCTCATTATCAACAGCTACGGCAGTACCAACCGGCTCATTATCAACAGCTACAGCAGTACCAACCGGCTCATTATCAACAGCTACGGCAGTACCAACCGGTTCATTATCAACAGCTACGGCAGTACCATCGGGTTCATTATCAACAGCTACGGCAGTACCAACCGGCTCATTATCAACAGCTACGGCAGTACCAACCGGCTCATTATCAACAGCTACAGCAGTACCAACCGGCTCATTATCAACAGCTTCAGCAGTACCAACCGGCTCATTATCAACAGCTACGGCAGTACCAACCGGTTCATTATCAACAGCTACGGCAGTACCAACCGGCTCATTATCAACAGCTACGGCAGTACCAACCGCAGATTTCTGCTGACCAGCTCCATAGTCAGCACTTGTACAGATAAAACCACTACCAAAAATGGTTCGCCACAACATAGACTGGCCCACTTTCTGGTAGGTTGATGGAAACATGTCAGGATGTGTATTTCCAATGATGATATCTAAGCCTCCACTAATATATGTAAATCTTTCTGGCGGCATCTTAAATATTTCGGCGGCGGTTTCCGGATGGACCAAGCGCATCTCGTTGCCACCTCCGAGGTTAGGCATAACAGCTGCCTCAAATTCTCTCAATTTACCATCCCTGTCCTTCAGATAGAACACCACATTGCGGCAGGATGATTCACTACCGTCAGCAACAGAAATGTTTGTATATCTGCCGGTAGATTTCAGCTTCAACTTGTGGGACATCTTCTCAGATATAAGTGGTAGATTCGCACCAGAATCAAACATGACGGCGGCATGGCAGGCGCCGCCGCCAGGTGCTACAACTGGAACTATTTGCAGCAGGAAGGTACATGTGCTAGGCGCAGAACTTGATTTGTAGACTGCATTCACACTAGCACTAGCCTCATGCAACATACGACTATGATAACCGTCGCAATTATTGGTGCCACAGACACCAAGCTTATCCGATTTATTACAATTGTCAGCAGCATGACCATCACACAGGCAGAGTTCACACAACTTATTCTGCTGGACAACTTTTTTTCGGTCAACAACATCCATCTTCTTAAATGTGGGACAACGGAAAATAGGATGTTTATCCTCGCAATTTTCAATAGGACATGCACTATTCCACTTGGAAGTTTTGTCCTTTCCAGCCCATCCATTCTCATTGTCACTGCGGCCAGACACTTGCGCGGCGGCAGCTCTGTCACGATTTCTCTTGCCGGCGCTAGTGTCATAGGACATATCACCGGCCAACATTGCTCCCCTGGTCCTCTCCAGCAGTTCTACAATCTTCTGGATGTTTGGTTGGTTCATGCTACCTAGCTCCATCATAATTTTCTCTCTCAAATTTTCAGGGCACTTGTCTTTAAAAATATGAATAAGAGTTAGGTGGTTGTAATCCTTAGCTGCAGAACCAACGATGGCTTCTACTTCCTGCATCATGCTCTTGAAGGTAGCAATTGCACTAACCACGTCCACAGGTTTATCCACAGGTTTCATCTTGTTCAGCTTAGTTAAAATCCTCATGAACCGGCGAGTGTTTGATAAAAACATCTGATCGAGAAACGACCATTGTTCATTATGATCTCTAATCGCTGACACTTGCTTGCGTAGTTCCGGGTTGGTTATCACCTTCTCCATACACAACATCAGACTTAACCTCTGGTCAGCAAATCCGTAACCAGAGCATAGATCCTTAAAGACCTGTTTAAAGTTTGGGTAATCCGTGTCAGTACCGTCGAAGGACGGCAGCAAACTGTTGTCCCAGCGCCCATACTGCGGGTTGGAACTCCGAATGTCCACGGCAGACATACTTCTGGAGAGAATGGCAGGTGTCCCACTCTCATCCAAGTTAGATGAACGACGTTCCATCTCTCTAAGCCTTCGGTACATATCACGTACTTCTTGGCGCAACTCCATGGAAATTTTAAGCACTCCCATGTCCATCTTCACCTTCTCAATGACGTCGAGGTTCCTGGCGACAGTGCTTGACCTCGCGTCGTCTGAATCATTGTCAAGCCAGTACAGAATTTTTGTACACTGCTCCAACGACGCATAAACTTTATCTGCAACAGTTTTCTGCTCACTAGCTTCATCCATATCACGCTTGAACTCGCGCAGCTCACTAGTATCCACGGCAGGTTTTAGACTTTTTATTAGGTCAGATTGGTCCTTGACCTCACTAAAAATGTCACGAATTGATTTTAAATTCACATTTTCACATGAACTAAAACTTTGGCAGGCTTTTAGATTGTCATAAAACACTTTTAACTGTTCGTCAAACACTTCTAACCTTTCACTGCCAATAGCGATAGCTCGCTCAATTTTCTGCTTTTTGGTTAGTGGCATATTGATTCACTAGGTAATTATTTCACAGAAAAATTGTCAATGTTTTTTGCATCAATACACTATATGCTATTGATCTATTGAAGAATGCTAACGCCTATTCTTCAGATTCTTTGAAGAATGCTAATGCCTATTCTTCAGAACCATTTGAAATTGCTTGTGCAGCTCCTTCAACCATCAGGTTATTTGAAATTCGCTTGTGCAGCTCCTTCAAACTCCATTCATTTGAAATTGTCTCAACCATGACACTTTGGTTGAGTATGACTTCCGAATTAGCGGGAAGTTCTCGAGATCTGTTGGCGAACATACAAACCCCCAATACCAGGAACCATCAAGTTTCAACAGCAGGTTTGAATATAGATTTATTGATGAAATTATTTCAAAGTCCTGAAATTACAAAATCAATTAGTTCATAATTCCAGTTATTTATAACCACGTAATCTTAATTGTTTTTTTAAAAATCATTTTTCTCTACGGTTAAGATCTTTGGAAACTTTGGCTTTAAAGGAAAATTATTTGGTTTAATAAATCATTGTTAAATGCAAAAATAAAGGCACATAAAAAATTACTAAAACATATATTAATCATAATTAAGTTTCATGCTTAGCTGGCTAAAGCCTTTTTAAAACTACATATAATCGTCCTATACACCATTCTTCTTAATAAAAATAACAAATTCTACCTGAAGTTCTTATGGTTTCAAATCCCTGGTATACTAGGGTTGTTCACACACTATGAGACCAATGATAGGCCCAATTTTGTTCTCCGAAATCTTCACACACTCATATCTCATTCAAAAGTAACGAACGTGCGCATCAAAATATATAAACAATCCATGCCGCGTCACATTATGAAAGGAAAGCCAAAAAAGACGACATTTGCGCTTAGTTTTCGGATAATGATAAGGAATTAATTTCGAACTTGATAAACACAAAGCTTCCTCGAAAAGAGGTTAAGACACATACATGTTACTTGTAGATGCAGCAATATCCCCCCTCCATTCCATATAGAGATACTTATATAATTATAAATAGAAACAATTATAATTAATTCGTTAGCTAAACATTTATTAGTAATGGTTTTGAATATATGCAAAAATATTATTAAATAATTACACATGATATTGAATAGCAATCTGGTTGCACAAATTGTAAAATACATTATCATTATA
Organism: Acartia tonsa; assembly: GCF_053477335.1. NCBI lineage: Eukaryota > Metazoa > Arthropoda > Copepoda > Calanoida > Acartiidae > Acartia > Acartia tonsa. The sequence goes on along the minus strand of NC_137262.1, from coordinate 39,221,165 downwards.
GCGATCCCTCCACACAGGGTTTCAGATCCGCATTGATTTTTTACGGATCCGGATCCTCCAAATTTGGTCAGTGCGGATCCGGATCCGGTTCCGGATCCTTGAAAATAAAAATAAAATCACCAAATTTTTCAAAAATATTTATTCTTTAATTCGAAGTCAAAAATACTTTTAATTTTCAAGTCTAACCCTAAACCTTAAAAATTGGCTCTCATCAAGAGAATGTCTGAGATTTTATATAAATTTAGGTAGATTTTTCCATTTTTTCCGCATTTTTTTGAGTCCAAGGATCCGGATCCGGATCCTTGGACTCAAAAATATGCGGATCCTTGCGGATCCGGATCCGAAACCCTGCCTCCACATGTATTCATCCAAATAACGTTGTAAGAAGGTTCTGTAACAACCTCTCATTGCTTTGATATGAGTCTTCTTGGTATTCCAGTAGGACTCAATGGCCTGTGTGTTGGTTAAAGCTTATTTTCAATAAAAAATATAACTAACATTGTCTGCCTATGTCCTTTTTTTTTTTATCTCCCTTTAACATGTTACTTGAAAGTGCAGCAAAGTTAAACATGTTACTTGTAAGTGCAGAGCTGCATCGACAAGTAACATGATCCAATATTTTTTTTTAAAGTTTATAATACTATAATATAAAGTAGTACTTTTTTATTTGGTAAAAATTGATTTTACTTTTCAGAAAAGCTATACATCTCTTTGGATGCTTCTAGGTTATTTTTCTGACATCCTTCGCCCTCCAGTATAGGCTAGGGGCAAAGAAATTAGAATAATTAAAACTTGAAATTACAATAAAGTCATATAAATCCTCATTTAAAACAATTCAAGGCTCAATAAATTTGTTAGAGAATTGGCCAATTGGGCCACTGATAAGTGATAAGTGTATCAAGTCCAGCTCAAGTTCTATTGTCTTGCCAGGGATACGTATATAAATCCAGTAAAACAATAGTAGAACAGAACAGCTAAGTTCTGTAACATATAATTCATGTAACAATTCTATGTCTTTTTAGAAAATCATTAAATGTATCCCATTATATGAAGTCAAAGGTTTCTATGTCTGTAGCTTAAGATTTCTATAATTACTAAAGCGATTAAGTTATCTATTTCAGGAAACTTCACATAGGTTTCAGGCTATTTCATTTTTAGTTTCTAGCCTAGATGCTAGGGGCACAACCGCTAGTGGTAAATGATTTAGCTTACAAAAGTAGGAGAGAAAAATCAAGAGAAGTCATTAGGTACAGAAAACAATAAATAAATTCTTTGTATGTTATGGAAAAAAATAATCCTTTACAAAGAAGGATTATTAAGCCTTTTTTTTATGTAATTTGTTTTTTTCTTTACGTTATAACGTCAATTTAGTAGACAAAAAAGTCAATAAACATATCATATTAGGGTAACATAAAGTAGTAAAAATATAACTATTTATAATTAAATTGTTTTGTTTTTAAGAAAACATATCTCTTAACATTGTCTGTGTTTGTTTGTCTCCTTCCTCTCAATTTCTGTGAGTTCTCTCTCTATCTTTAGAATAATTGAAACACGAGACTGTATATCTTTATGTGCAGGGAGACAGGTATAATTATATGGACCTTAAACCATTATGTTTAAAAACCTTATCCATATATGATATGGTTTTAAAAGAGCATATTCGTATTTTATTCTTGTTCTAATACCTTACTAATTTCTACTAGAAACCTATATCTACTCAGTACATGTTTTAAGGCAATAACATTGAGTTAGGGATACTTTTATGCTATTATAATAGCAACATCAGACTTTAACCATAATCTTATTTCTTTATATTTCATTTTAAGTTGAATGCTATATAGTCCCCATTTATAATCACATTAGAATAATCGCATACTGAATATATGTGACCATTAAAAAATTGCTATAAAGTCAATATAAAACATTAAAATGTCAGAGTATATAATGTAAATGTTAATATTGTGTCTATTGAACTATCCCTATGTCCTGTGTTGGTTAGATTTATCTAGTACTGACAACTACAACTCTATTTGTTTCACCTAAATGGCATTAGGTAACTTTTTTCTTTTATTTAAAATGTTAATAAAAGTAATTATTTTCATTAAATTGTTAATATGACAAGGATAATCTTATTATTAGGCAATTTATTGAGAAAATGATCATTAATCATGAGAATCATCACCTTTAAAACTGAGAAGAAATAGCATTTCCTATTCAGGATTATATTTGCACTATAGCAAAATTAGATTGAAAAACAGAGAGACAAAGTCAGCTATATAACTCACTCTCATTCCCAGGCTTTAAACTTTAATTACTTCTATTAAAGCTTGATTGGTTAGATCAAACTAACAGTGTCCAAATTCAACCATTAACTTTAATCTCCACTGAATGATTAATCTTCATTTCGGATGTACATTCATATATCATTCATTGTCTTATCCCCCAAGATCCCTGTGCAAATTATCAGGTCATGAAAACCGCCAGCCGCTGGCCGCTTTTGTCAAGCCAAAATCAATTACTTACTCATTAATTATTTGCGCATTCTTATTATGCAAATTGCAAAATTCAAATTGATTTGCTAATCTGGCGTATGAGGCATATTAGGAATTACACTCTCAATGCAAATATTCTATCTTAAACAATTTTTATAACATTCATAATATATTTGAGCCAGGGATAGAGGAATAGATAATACCAATTAACCTAAAGACTAAAGATTAAAATTCACACCATTAAATGATGATTATTATTCAGACACAATGTTTTTATAAATATTTTACATTATATTCCCATGATTGTTTCTAAAAAAGAAAATAACACATTTTTTAGGAAGTTATTACTTTTAATAAACGAAAAAGTTGGCAGCAAAATGGTTTTCTTCTTTAGGTAACATCTTCCTAATCCTGTCACTGACCCAATAATTTTTACATTTCCAATATTCCTGCTTTTTGTTGTATATGTGCACAAAGATTTTTATTTTCCTTCCCCTTTCCTATTTCACTCTACCTTAAAATAAAATAAAATTGATTTCAATATTTAATTTATTGATAAGATATGTAAAGCTTTTAGAAATTAAGACATTAAGAAGATAGATAGTTATTCATAGAATTAATAAAATAAATATTTCCAATCAAATATTTTAAAGAAAAGAAAATTTACTGTAGAAGAGACACATTTCATAAATTGAAATATTCATATTTTTTTCAACTGTGGTTTTTAGCACAAGGACTGCAGAAAATTGCATTGAGAGAGAGAGAAAGAGAAGGTATGATAAGGAATTTGCATAAATTTGTCATAAAATTATTTGATTATCAGTATTGACCCCCCTCTGGACTCCAGCAGGAGTTGAGGGATAGATATTTTTGTAATCTAATTATTTTCTTAGCAATTTTGAACTATAAAATTTAGACAATAGACCAATTGATTGTAAGACCTTAGTTTGGAATTCCTAACTGTTCATGGTAATGTATTGAGCATATTTTCCAGCGATTTTCTCCATATAATTTTACTATAACTGACATAGTAGCAGCAGGTAATATTTTTAACATCTTCTGTTACAGTTAAGGATTAGCTAAATTATTTCAACTTTCTTGAATTTATTTTATTATTCAACTTATTTTTTGACATTTTACATGTTTCTTTGTCCCTGTAGAACTGGTCACTATGTGCCAATTTAACAATGTTCCTATCAGATACAGAGATTAATAAAACGGGAAAAACGGTATAAAATAACAATTTGACAAACAAAATATTGAACACTGGTCTTCAAAAGTATCAAAAACGACAATTTGAAAAATACTTTTATTTGTATAAACTTTTGTGGATTGAAAATTTAATTATTTTCGACAGTATATCCATGACTAAGATTAATCTTACCTGAAAAAATAGAAACATAAATATTAACATACACACTCTAAAATTTCCTCAAGCAAAAAATGTAAATTAGTCAAGATATAAAGTTTATATTAAAGAAAATAAATCAAATAGGTGCTTTGTTGATTTAGCATGTAGTAGAGACTATAAATTTTGTAGTTATAATATGTGTTACAGGTTTTATTGGAACAGATTTATGGTCTCTGAGTTTTACAAAATAAATTATTTATTGTAAAGGTTGAAAAGTGCTTACATCAATAACGACTAAGTCCAATAGTACACAACAATTTAGTTTAAAGATGAAAAAATCCTCAAAAAGTTTATTATTTAATTCTAATATGTACCATTATAGACGAAAAATGATTTATAGAAATGGATATATGTAGATTACGTGAATATTGTGAATGGGGAATTTTTGTCGTCAATTAAGGTTGCTAATATAGTCCTCAGATATTGGTGTATGGTAAGGGTAGACGATGAGGTAAAGTCCTAAGGAGGGGGCATAGAAGACATGTTATAATAGCCAGCTGTGAGAAACATTGTATCAGGGTATGCGAAAATCTCTCGATTCTATATTCATTTTTATATAGAAGATGTCAACATCGAGAAGTAAAACATAAAGATTGTCTATTCTAAATTGTAACCAATAAACTCACATTTATTTCATTTACTATTTATTTGTTCTGTAGAGATTAAATAAATGTATTATGAAGGGGCTTTGCTCCTAAAAAAGCGTGCAGTCACGGATTAGATAAACTTTTGTGTAAAAATGATAAATTGAGGATTGATAATGGTTTAATATTTTTATATTGCATTTCTGTATATGCATTATTATCAGTAGCAACTCTACTCCAAGACTCACTTTGTCCGTGTGCCCGTTCCTAGAAAACCTGATTTTTATCGGCTGCTAATATAAATTGGCGGCTGATTTTTAGACTAGATTATTCTTCTTACCAATAAGCATCCTCACTATTAATCATTCTGTCTGTCGGTTCGTCAGCAATGCTACGGGGGCATTTGAGGAAAATTGGTATTAATCCGCTTCTATTAGCGACAAACGGGTGAAGTTTATTAGGAATAGAGCTCTTAACAATAATAGGCATCTGATCTATAGCTTAATTAGACAGTCGATCCATCGGTAAAGCCAGAGAAGATAAAAGATTTTTGTCTTTCCGTCTGTCGTTCGTTCTTCATTACTTATGGATGTTGTTATCCTTGTTTCTGTATAGTGTATTATATGCATTTATCAAGTATCTATGTACATATTTTATACTTATCTAAAGAGATACTCTTCAATTTGAGTATATACAAGAAATGCACTATGTAATTTCAACTCATTGTCATTTTGCTACAAAAAGCCACAATTTTCATGCCTTTTAACAATTATATTAAAATTGTGAATATTTTTTTGTGTAATAAGTGATCAAGGACGTTCAAGGGGGGGAGGGTTAAAGGGGTGATTACCCCCCCCCCCCAAAAAAAAAAAAAGCTTGGACGCCCCTGTAAGTAATGTGAAGTCCTATTTGTGAAGATAATTTAGGAAATAACACAGAATAAACTATCAACTTTATCATTATTGTATTAATCTCTTATTATTGCAATTATGTTCTTCTTAAAAAATGCTTCAAGACATTATAAAAATAAATAAACCTTACAATAACTTTTTCATTAACCTGCTTGTAAATAATTTTTTTCTTTAACATAACAAAATTTAAACATACAAAAACCAGGTTCTTAAACCAGGTTGAGAAACACCCAGAAGTAGCGAACCTTTTAAATATATTTTTTTTATATATTTACTGACAACGAGATGGATAATAAATGCTCTTTAGAAAGAAAAAAACTTTTCTAAATTTTAATTCTAATTCAGCTGAATAAACGGACTCAGTGAAAAGTGAGTAATAAAGTATTCAAATAGGTTATAGAAAAAGTTCTTTACAAAAAATCAGAAATATAACTTAAATAGCAGCCAATAATTTTAGGTAAACTGTGTAGACTTACCAACATTGGGAATCATAGCGTAGCTCCGCTACTAAAAAACGGTAAAAATCTGCTTGTTTAATAAGTTGCAGATTGTAAAAGCGCCATAACTCATAAATAAATTTGTACCTTTGACGAATTTTATGCATGTATAATAAAACTTTTTCGCACATAAATGCGGCCAAAATATAATTGAGAGCAGGAGAATTAGCCCTGCAGCGGTATGGGGTGTGCAAACGCTCCGCAAAAAAAATCAGACTTGAAAATTAATAATAGTTTTTTACTGCTCAAATCATCATATTCGCGCAAATCTGATAAATTCTCATTATAATGTAATCTTTACTTGATTTACTAAGTATTAGAGTGGTTTTCATAAACAGTTGACCACAGAATAGTAATGTAAAAAGTCTAGTCATAAAAGTGAGTTTATCTTAAGGATTAAGACCGGTTTGTTTCTGGTGAAAAAGAGTGCATTCTTATACGATAAGTAAAATGGTTTAGATTTAATTTTTGCAATGACTGGATGAATTTTGGAGCAAAGCTGTACAGTTCTTAGAGATTTTAACAATAAAAATTAGTTTCATAGTTGTTTTGCTGATTACAAAATGAGTCTTTTTGGTGAAGTGTCCAAACATCTATATTATAGTCAGGCCGTCAATTCCAAGACCTCGGGACATAATTCTAAATTTTAGACGTTTCAACTTTTGCGCCCTGCTCAAATTAACATACACATATATCAAATAAGGTTAGGAAAACTATTAATTACTCACAGCTTCACTAATTGCGGTAATAATAAATTAGTTTAATTGCTATTTTGACCATTTTTTGAGGTTATTTTATCTGAAAGTATTTGTTTGAGGTTAATTTTAAATGACTAAAGTTGACCATACAATAATAGTGTTAGAAGCTTGAGTTTTTGGAATCAATTGAGTTGTACTTTTCAGGGACGCTTCATGTTTGTTAATGTTTTGGAGTGCTGATATCCCCTCTTTATCCCAAAAGCTAGGGGCTGGGTTCTAAGGAATAAGACTATTGCCGATAACTCTCCATTAAGATGAACTAAAGTATCCTTTCTTTCTTTAGATTAAGATTTTGGTGTAAAATTGCAGACTCTACTATTTGATATAAACCAAGGGTTACTATAAAGCCAATTAATTCCATTTAAAATTGCCGAAAATTAGATATTTTGTAAAACTTGTTTTTTTGGGTGTAACTGAAAGGGAAGTGTGTAAGGTAAGGTTTATTACTGTTTTGGATAATTGGAAAGTGGAGGGTCGACTTATATCACATCCCCTACCCTAAATATATTTGATAGATCTCTCAAGGGTTAGTCGTTAACGCTGATATTATAATAAAATGAAAGAGTACATGTAGTACTACAAATAAAAATTTTGTCTAGTCCTAGACCATTTCTGCAGCTTTACAAAGAGTTTTTGAAATTAAAAAAAATATTTAAAAAGAACCTTAGTTCCAATATTCATCTGTATTTTTATCATTTACTAATATTATTTAAATTTTTTTATCATTTTATGATTTTTGTATTTAAGATCATTTAGGTTGTAAATTAACGTATTTATTAAGTGTGTAGATAACGTAATTATAATTGTTATAAAATACCACCACCTATAGAATCAAAATATTACTAATTTCTAATATCATTTAACCCTCCACAGCCGAAAAAATATTTTTTATAAATTGAAACAATCTTACTCTTTCATTTTTAATGATGAAGAATATTAATTAAATTATTTCTGAATAATTCCAAATAACTATTATGATATATTTCAAACAAAAGAATCTATATATTCTCAAAATAAACAGACACGACATAACTTCCTTACTTTTACTACCTATAGTGAATTTTTTATGTAACAGTGACCCAGTAACTCTATTGTTGCTCTATTCTTCTTGACCATGGTCAATGTAAAATGTCTGTCATAAAAAGTTGAATTGAAATGAGTAAAATTACAGGACAGGACCAAAATGTGGGTTTGTGATGCCTCCAGGAGGGAGTCAACACTAGGCGTTGTTACAGTTGCCTGTCGCATGTCTCTTGGTGGGCAAAATTCATTTAAATTTATTTAAAATTCAACAGATTTGTTTATATGTGTTTTTAAATGTTCAATACAACTCTACAGCCGTTCATCTCTGTCACTATATGACTGACTTCTCTCTCTATGGACTTCCTCAGTTAATATGCTATGTGATTCAAATACTTTAAGCTTTTCTTATTCCTTTTTATTGATCAAAAGTTTTTTATATGAAAATATGACTATTATAACTTCATTTAGTATTAAATATTATAAATAATAGAATAAATATTCTAAAATATACAAATGTATCTGCGTCCTAAATAAAGTGTAATTGTATGACGCAGGAATGAATATTTTATATATGTAACAGTTTATAATGCATTCTTTTCAAACTATTGTGTTCAAAATTAGTTAGGTGCATTTTAGTTATACAAAACTAATCTAAACATTCTCAAGTTTTTGTTATTTTAAACAATACTTAAAATCAGTTTGGTTCACACAAAGGTTTGTTGTAAATTTGGAAACATTGAAGCAAATACTTTTAAATAATAGTTAAATTTTAAATCAGCTTAAAGTAATTTAGTGCATCATAAAATTTAATTTTCATAACTAAAAATTTTTTTCTAATTGGAAAGAAAAGTAGCTGGTATAAATATTTCTTAGTTTTAATTACTCAAACACTTGCTTTTATAAAAACTGAAAATCATAACACATTCAATGACCTACAGGCACACATCAGAATACAGCTAGTCAAAAGCTATTAGAATGGGCCATGACTTTAAAATATTTTGATCACTTTTCTGAAATCTTAACATGAAATGTTTTTTATCGTATAAACTTAAAAGGCTAGACATAATTATTGCAGGATATTTTCAATTATTTTTCATCAAACACATGACAATAAAGGTCACATCTCATATAATTTTCAGATTTTTTGACAAAAAAAATCAGCACTTTATTTATTTATAGTTAAAAATGGCATTTAAACATTTGTAGAAAAAAAACTTTAATTTCAGCTCAACAAAAGAAGATGACATCTTTCAAAATGGCCGTCGGCAGAATAGAAATGTCCTCAGCATTAAAATCATCAGCCAACAAACATATGTATTTCATAATCATCCCCTACCATGTACTTTCAAACTTAAAATACAAAAGCTATATTTGAACAATAACAATTATATATAATTATCCTGTCAATGCTTTAAATTTTTAATTTGTTTCAGAAGAAATTGTTTGTTCAGTTTTTACAAATAAAATTTTCTTGTTGATTTTACTAGAAAGTTTTTTTTTTAGATTTATATATTCATCACTTTAGAAATATTTCTGAACATTTTACAAACATGTAAAAAGTAGATGAATGAGGAACTAAATGCTTTAAAACTGGACCAAAAAAAGGTTAAAACAGTTAAGTAAAAGACAGCATTATGATTAGTGAGTCGGTCAAGTTTTTGCGAACAGAGTCTGGTTACAACATAAGGCCAGGAATTTAAATGGATTGACTGTCTGAGATTTTAATGTTTTTCAATTTCTAGCCCAGACCTAAATACAGCTTTTTAAAACTATTAATGACTAAAAATTTGTAAGCTTATTTCTATGTAAACCTAAACATTTAATTTCCATTTCTACAACATTTCCAACTAAGTTTTCCAAAAAGTGTGAAACAATTGTAATAACAATAACTTTCTTAAAATCATTTCTCTTTTGTATCCTAATTTTGTTCTAGTTATTCTATAATATTCCTGATTAGGTCTATTTTTTGCGCAAACCATTCCAGAGAAATGTGTTTCCTCAAAATAGAAAAAAAATCTGAAAATTTTCTATTTAAATTCTTAAGAAAATAATTTAAATCAAATTATTTTAACCAATTTTCTAAAATAAATTTAAATGGCTAAGCTATAATAAAACTTCAAATCAAAGTTGATAGCAAAATTTATTAACACTAATTTGTCTTTATTACAGAGACGTTTTTAGCGGGCAACCCCATTTCTTATTTCCCTTAAAACAATGTTAATGCTTCGAAAGGTCATGAGCCCTAAGAATTTCTGTTTTTGCAAAGAAGACATACCTTAAGTTTAAAATAATAAAAATGTGTTGTTATGTCTGTAGCTTAATACCCCAGCTAGCAAACTACAGAAAAAGAAATTATAATTAAAATTGACATTGTGGCCTATTTAGCTATATAGCAAGTTCATGATTTCTTAAAATACATTTTTTATGAAGAAAAAATGCTATTTGAACCTTTTGTAATGCTTAGGTAAGTGGATAAGTTTAGGTTAGTTTATAAAGTCCCACAGGGATATACTTGGATACTTTGTATCTCTTATACATGTAATATCCCCCAGTACTTGAATTTAAGAGTTATGCATCATAATAGAAGTGAAACATCATATTGATTTGATATTGACTACTCCATAAACGGGTGAAGCTATCACATTATCTAACCTCTTCTCTATCCTTTAAAGAACAAATCTATACATCTCATTTTGTGTCAGAAATACCAGAGAGGGGGGGGGGGACATCGGCCTGTAAATTTTGATGGTTACCCAAATTTATTATATCTTAATTGGATAGTTTAAACTAGCAATTTTCAAAAGATTATACCAATTATCTAATCTAGATAAAGGGTAATTTTGTTTTTCATAAATGGGGTTGTACATTAATTTATCATCCAATGTCACTCTTATCCCTTAAGATCCCTAGAGCAGTACACAATAAAAACAAGGCAAATTTTGATCATGAGTTTGAACAGAAATTGTATTTGTAAATTAAATCGAAAATAAACTCTGTAGATTCAATTTTCAAGTCGTCAATTACTGCTTTTGATATCAAAATGATATATGTAGACGGATACAGACAGGTTGAGTTAAGGAGAAGCTGCTCTATAATTTTTTTGGTTAATGTCATTCTATCGATATGTCACCAATATGCTTCCAAGTTGAACAGAGTAATAATATTGATTGAATGTGGTATCTAAATATGAAAGGCGTGTGCTGTAACTCCATGTATTTCATATCAGAATAAAAATCATCCCTAACTATATATAGTAGGAGTAGTCAAGGCATTGTATCAAGTCAGGGATCTAATGGGATAAGACAATGGCCGAAAAATTGATTTACATCCCCAATGATAATAAACAAAATGTAGATTAGAATTAGGTTGGTTAAACATTTGAACACTTAACTTGAATTAACGCATCAAAATTGTTCCCAAAGTTGTTAAGCCAACGAATAAGAAAACTTTATTATAAAACTTTGGGGACTGGTGTAGTAAAAAGCCCATTGTTCCCTCCATGGGGGGAGGGGGGGGGGGTTCATAACCTCCTCTCTCCTCTTTCCCCAATGATATCCTTTAATATAATATTTTTTTTTATCTGAAGCTAAAGATATCAGTAAAAACTGGTCTTAATTGGTTGTACTTTTTAGGTAAGCTTTATAAACGTATTTGTGGCGGTTTTAGGCTATCATCCTGAATTCCCTAGCTAAAAATTAAGTGACAATTTGCTCAATCTCATCAAAACTAAGCGGCTAGGTTTTATTGCATACACCTGAATAAATAACCTTGGTAGTATCTCTGTAGATATACACTTAATACACTTAATGGGCATTGATTGATGTTCTTTCAAATCGAATCCATTTGCCATACTAAGATCTGGGAGGTTAACTCAAAGTTCGCGACAAAAAAAAAATGGCTCTCACTTTCATTTTTAACATAAACTCATTAATAATAGTAAAACAAAACTAGTTATCATTAAATGAAATTTAACCAAATGATTAGCCATGTAAATTAAATTCAATATTAAACAAACTTACAATAAAAAATGTAGCCATAAAATATAATTGTAAATTTTGAGTTAATCAATATTAAAACGGCATTGCTGCTAGTTTTGTTGAAGGGTGCTCACCTCTTTATATAGCAAGTACTAGGAACATGGACAAATAATCAACAATTTTAATTAGTTTGAATTATGTACTATGTTACAATTCTCCAAAACTCTATCTTGTTTTTTAGGATGGATATATAGAACACTATAACAAACCTAGAAGCCTTGTTTTGATAGTCTATTAATTAATAAAGAGTTGAAGTCGACTATATGACTGTATGTTAAATGGTCATTGCTAACATTTACGTCAACATTATGAATTTCATTCACCATATATCTACAAATCAAGTCACATGTTAATTAAAATCACAACATTTTTAGAAGCGCAAATATGTACATAATTAGTTAATATAAGTTTGAAAATATGAATCTTCCTCTGGTTTTATTATAATCAATGAAAAGTTTAACGCCCCCCCCCCCCCCTTTGCTAGCTATCTCGAAAACTATATAAAGATTCACCCAAAAGCAATGTTGACATTTTATCGCCATGACACCGTTATTTAACGTTTATAACGACGATAAAAAGTAAAGTAAAAATATGAAAAATTTAAATAGGCACATACTTTGAAAATGCTATCTTGAATTTCTTTCTCAACAAACTAGTTTTAAAAAAAAACATGTTTAAAAATGTCAGAATGTCTGTCCGTTTCCTGGATCTTAGTACACTGAACTCTTTGTGCAAAATGTTGGGATCTCTATTGAATTACACTTATGGGTATCATCAGGGAGGAAGAGATCATTGGCGGGTTAATTCAATCCCGAATATCCTCGTCCAGTACGCCACACTTCTAATTTTCATGACAATTTAACGTCAGGTGCAGCAACCAAGGATAACTAAGGGGAGCTCTGTTTCTCTCTCCAAACACCCAGAGTATTAGGATAAGTAACACCCAATAGACAACTAACTCTTTGATTATCTGAAAGTGCTAACTGTGCATGGTTGTCGCGCATCTGACATATCAGCAGTATGAATAATTTTACCGTCTATAATCATGACGCGGTCTTGAAGAATTACCAAGAATTCTATTATACCAGTCCCATAAAATCCCTGGGTGTGGTTGTATGATTTATACCCTTCTCTATACAGAGATATCTATAGGCCTAAACTATCAAATCTGGCCTCCCATTTTTTTCTATAAATTTGCAAGGGAAAAGATATAAGTTTATCACATTGCTTTAAATATTTAATATCAGTGTTTGATACACATTTATTAAACTGTAGTGCTGTTATTTTATCAATATATTCAGAAAAATATTGACAGGTATGACAGATAATACTTGATGTTTCTTACAATGTAAACGTAAGCATCAGGTGAATTACCTCTTATGGAGCATGTTAAATTGTTAATAGTAGAACTCAGTTATAAGTATTACGAAACAATTTAAAGGTAATGCTTAGCAACAGCCAACAATTCCAGTATATACACCTTATAATATTGCTCGTTTATGGTTTGTTTATTTATCTTTTTCATCCTGACTCGAATGCCTAGTTAGTCATATTATGTTAGATCCATACAATGTTCAATAATGCTAAATACATTTATTTAAAAGATGCATTACAATTTGATTCGCAGCATATGCAAAATTTATCTTTAGCTAGTTGTTAATTTAAACAATTGAACAAATAAGAAAAAGGAAAAGATCTACACCAACTATTAATGACAATTGTTCATTTCTAACCTAATTTAATTATTTTAAAAATCTATATCAATTAATTATGTCAAATATTTAACAATATGGGTCATGAATGACATCCTCACAGCCGAATGGATAAAGAATATAAGTGGACATTTTGAGAGGCAAAAACACTGGCAATTTAGGTTGCTAACATGGACGGACATTTCTAATTGGTCAGTTCGTTAATCCAGTATGAGGGGAGGGGATGAAGTAACGGGGGTGGTTAAGGCGGTTGTTTGTTATTTAACCAGCTAAAAGATTCACTTTATTAGAGTACATGATAATCTGGTTTAAGATCCAAGTAATAATAAATCCATTTATGATTAAAATTAAGCTTTAATAATAAAATCTCATGCCATCCATATAACTCTCTTCTAATAATAACTAATTGACTGTGTTCTTATGCATACTGAAATGATAACAGCATATTTTTGTATTTAAATTTTAACTTCTAACAAATACTCGATTCAACTGAGATCACCTTCTGTTGAAAGGTTTATTTTTTCCTTTTTTTTCCTAACAAAATTACACTTGTAAAACTAATTACAACGTCTAAAATTAGAATAAAGAGTTGCCTTTCAAGTAATGATTTTATTTCAAATTTCTCGGAATTCCTCAAAAAATGTACCATATTGTATAGAGATAAAGTGCAAAAGTTTAAGCTAAAGGAATAAATTTTGAGGTGAAAAATTGGTCATGAATTTATCGTGATATATTATTCTGTAAATTCTTTTTTTTAATCTTTTAATTATATACGCAATATCTAGAAAATATATAGAAAATGTTTTTTTACAAGCCTTTTTTTCCCTGAGTAAGAGATTATTCTCTTCATATTCCAAAAATAAATTTAAAAGTTCTCAAAAATATTACTTTTTCCTACATATTTTAGTCTAAAAGCCTTTGAGCGCTGCCTGTGTGTATATTACAGGAATAGAGAAGTTAGTAAATAATAAAAAAGGACATTGTAGAAAATGTAAAGTCTTTAAATGTAACAAATTTTGCAAATGTATAAATTTTGCTGTCAATCCAGCAGAAATGAAAAGGGTGTAAGAGGAAAGTAAGTTAGGGTAAGCCAGGTTTGGGAGTAAAAATGCGATTTACTTTTGAGTTTTAAGAGCTTAACCGACAGAACATTAGAGAAGACGAAAAAAGCCTCTAAAAAATCAGCATGTTACAACCATAAAAACGAGGGATTATCGATCTCTTTTTTTAGAGGTTTTCTTTCCTACTCCTATTCTCCTCATCCCTCATTTTTATGACATTATTGAGGGACTTTATTCGTTTTCACATTAGACCTACAATTAAGTATTATATATGGAGTAGCTTCGTGACTAAAATTTATTGATTTACATTTCCTGTACCCCGTGTGCAGTGCAGTGTAATGAATGTATCCATATTTTTATTTCCAAAGAAAGAAATATATTTTATGCTCAAGTTTGCAAAATGATTGTCCTAGTTCGCAAAATAGTGCAATTTTCCACCAAAATACAGGAATTATACGAATTATGTGCTGGCCTGGGCAGAAAAATAATTTCTTCTAGAATTTGATTATGCAATTATGCAAAATTAATGTGGTATTATTACTATTGCAATGTAGATACATTTTTAATAAGTAGAATCTCAAGTAAATAATTACATACAGAGAGGAAGGGGACAATGGGCTGTTTATTAAGCTAGCCCCAAAAGTTGTATAATAACATTTTCTTATTCGTTGGCTTATCAACTTTGGGAACTTTTATCAAACTTTTATTGGTTGGTTCATTAAGTTTAGTGTTCAGACATTTCAACCACTAATTTTAATATACAGAATAGGAAATTTTGTGTATAGTAATTGGGGATATACATCAATTTATCGGCCTGAAATAAATATTTAACTTACAAAATGGTGAGTTGGGTCATTTTTATTAAAGTTTAGAGCAGAAACATTGGCACCTAATTAACGGAGCAATTTGATATAAAATATTAGTTGTATATAATTTTTTTTTAAATTATGCATTGCAAAGAAGGTGTGCGAAGCTAACCTGAACATTTTAACACCAAAATGTGTAAAGAGTTTTAAGGGGTGTTAAGATACAACCCTCTTCTGCACGCCTCGGAATATGATTGAAGAGTTCGTCAACTAAAAAACTTACCTAAAAAATAAAAGATTGCTTAAACCAATTAGTAGCAAGTTTTAAAAATTTTAATATGAAATATCCTGTAATAAACAATCAAAGTTTGTATTCTTATACATTTTTGCTTCGGTACTATAAAGCAAAATTTGTAATAAGTTTATTCTTAATACTAAGAATTTCTTTATCAAATCTGCATTAGATTTAAAACAAAATTAGTTCCCTGAAGAAAAAAACAGAAACCTTTAATTCAAAATATGCAGATTTACTTTTGAAGTAGTAATCAAGGTAAAATAAAAAATACTGCAAGTTGTTCATGATAATATAGTCATTATACTTTCTTCCCATGGTAAAATGTATCTTTGATTTATTTTTTGTTATCACTGATGTATTTCTTATTTTCAAAAAAGCCAATAATTTATTTAGAATATCCTATAACAGTTAGGGAGTTGAATCCATTTTTATAGAAGCAGAAATATAATCTATGATTATGGTTTGGACCCTCTAAAACTGTAATCTACCCTTCCACTTTCCCCTCTCTTGGTGAAGATATCTTCAACGCCGATACGATTTTTGAAATATAAGATTCCACTTTTGTCTCTCTTGTTGAAGATATCTTCACCAAGAGAGGCAAAAGTGGAATCTTAAATTTCAAATATCGTATCGGCGTTGAAGATATCTTCACCAAGAGAGGGGAAAGTGGAATCTTACATTTCAAAAATCGTATCGGCGTTGAAGATATCTTCACCAAGAGAAGGGAAAGTAGAATCTTACATTTCAAAAATCGTATCGGCGTTGAAGATATCTTCACCAAGAGAGGGGAAAGTGGAAAGGTAGATTACAGTTTTAGAGGGTCAAAACCATAATCATAGATTATATTTCTGCTTCTATAAAAATGGATTCAACTCCCTAACTGTATAAACATTTTTTAAAGTTCAGTTTATTGTTTGTTACCAAAGTAATGCGCTATTTTGTTTTTCACTAAAACATTAAGAACAGAACTACAAGATGTGTTTTTAAAACTTTACCTACTGTGTATCCTTGTTGGCCATACTTTTTTTTGAAAGAAAATTAAATGGGATTTGCTTTTTTGGTGGGCTAAATTAAACAGATAACAATCTATGTGTACAGTTTTGACCAACTAAAAACAATAATCTTGTCCAATAAAGCGAAGCTATTTTATTTCTAATCCATAAGAAATAAATGCAAGTAAATCATCACTATGTAATTCTTCTACAAATTACACTGGTACCCAAAGTTTTATAACCACGAATCTTATTCGATGGCTCTAAAACTTTGAGTACTTTTGAATAAGTTGGTTCCAAACTAGTAGTGTCCAAACTTTTCAACTTTTAGTTTTAATCAAAGTAAGCTCCCGGAAAAGATTCAGTACAGACATAATATGGTTGTTAGGAAAAAACATAAACCTTATATTTTCTATTTTGAATTGTAGGTTAAATAGACGGACAAATCTAATTATATAGGAGCTACAATCCAAACCAAATTAAACCACAAAGTTGAAAGTAACACGAAATATCCTATGTCTAGCATTTTAACAATTTAAAAGATAAAACAGAAAGAGAGGAGAGAGAGGGGAGAGAGAGAGAGAGAGAGGGGGAGGGGGCGAGAGAAAGAACTCTAAAATATTGCTTTTCTACAAAATCCTTTTAAAATAATTCACTCTCCACGCTTCCTGGAAATATATTTAAATACGAGAATAGAGATTAAGAATTAAGGTTTAGTTCTAAGGTTTACAGAGGTAGGTTATACTATTTTTATAACTTAATCTAGTTAGTTGATATGTATACCCAACTTTTAATATTTAATTATTCATTTTAACGAAAAAATGCTGTTTTTTCTGTAAAAATGTCGTTATTATGTCAATATAAGTTATTTGAAAAATTTGATCAGTAATAATAATTTTTTATAAAATCCATATGGTCGACAAGAGAAATGGGAATCGGATATCTATCTTTTTTTGTGCATTGCTTAAACTCGCAATGCCTTAAAAAATCTTGATGTTTTTAAATAATATACAAAATCTTACAAAGTTTTTAAATGCCTTAAAATGATATTAAAGGCATTTATATGTTCTCATCTGTATTGATGAGCGTATGCTATTGAATATTATAACAAGATTTTTATATAATTAGATTGACGGAAAGCCTAAGGCCCTAATATCAATGGCGGATATGTTTATTTTTTTTGCTGGATAATTCAAGGTAAGTTGCATATTAATTACATTTTTAATACTAAAAGATATGTAGATATTTAACCCAATAAGGGATCTAAATTATGGCGCGGGGGGACATCCATAAAGAAATCCATAAGACGTATCAGGACAAAAACAAAAATAGCTCAAAATAAAGATTGGAAAACTCGATTTCATTCGTAGTAAACGATATGTATATAAGATTTATTAGGTAAGTTTATTCTTATTTATCTGAATGTCATTTTGAAGATCTAAAAAAATCTATTTGTTTTTTTTCCGTATAGTTGTTGCCTATTAAAATTTTGTCACGCACCGTCTCCACTTATCAAAGGTGTATAGGACAAGCCAGATATATATTGTGGGCATTATGTAGCAAGCACTATGCAGCACAAAAGATTTTTAGATTTTAATTAATAATTGTTACTTCTTATTACGTCCTTTTCTGTCCCTATAGTGCAATTTTTTAAATTTATTTATATTTGTTTTTTTTCTTCTCTTCTCTTCTTTTCTCTTTAGTTCTATTTGATTTATCTTGTGATTGTTTTCAAAATATTTAAAAGTTTTGAGTCTTGAGATACTTTTTAGTATAACAAGAATAACTAACATACTATTAATATGAAACTCAATAAATCTACAATTTAGTTTGTTGTACTGAACCCCTGTCCCCTGGTATGTGGCAGGCACGAGCCCTGCATCTCTATCTGTTGTGTCTATCCAATGATAATCAGATGGATATACCACCAATGAAGATGCCTAACATGAATGCCTCGTTGTTTCTGGGTGCCAGTGTTTTTTTTTGTAGCAAAGCTCCTCATTAGGCTGGGCGTTAATGTATGTGCGTCCAAAAAAAGGTATAATTAAAAGGGATCTTGTACCATTAAAGGATTTTTTTGAAACTCAAAAGATTACGGTCTGGTCAATCCTTTAAACTAAAGTAGTCAAATGTATAAATGTTTATTTACTGCTACTCCACAATTTTAAGAAGGAATTAATTTTCTTTGCTAGGTTTAGGCTATTTGTAAGGGAAGTTGGTCAACTCTCCCCTCCCCCCCTATAGAGATTTTGTCTCAATATTTATCTTAAGATACGGAACACCCCATAACCCTAATATACTAAAGTTTTTTTAATTAAATATTAAACTAAATCCAAAATATATTTTAAAAATCTTTTCTTTTCTTCTAAATCTAACCATTAAAAAAGATTTAAGGTATTTCAATTGGTGTTGTAGATTACACCTTTCAGAGTCAAATATTTAACTTTTTTGATATCCTGACATCAGGCGGAGCTATAATTTATATGTCCCTTCCTATCTACTTAGAAATTGGGGTTAGAAACAAAGCTATATGTTTTTACATTACAGTAAATAAATATTCACAAATACACAAAGGACAATTAAAGCAATTGTTAAAAGAATTCAAAAGATATGATACAAAGAAAATTCCCTTTATGAAGTCAATTTCACTATTTTTTGTTGTTGTTGTAGCTTAAATAATTTCCAAGAGTATCTCTCTGTCTATCCGTTTGTAGAACTGTTAATATCTCATAAACAGCTGGACCGATCATCCACAATTTTATGGAAGTTTTACAGTATTATCATTTTAGGATTTTTCGTGGGGTAGTATTGCCTTGGCGACAAGGCAAGAAGAAACGAACAACCCCCTTAAAAAACTTAACTTTCTTTTTATCCTAATAACAAAAAACTGACGAAGCTCACAGCTTTGGGATAGATATTTTTCTTATATTCTTAATTACAAGAAAGTATTGAAACATTAAAGGGACACCTGTTAGTATGAAGTGTGTTTAAAAAGCCAACTATGTATTTTGTCAGTGTCACATGCGCTGGCCCAACTTCATCAGATTTTTGGAATAGATAAGAAAAAGTTAAAAACCTACCCCCCAAAAACAACCCCTATGTTTATTTGTTTTGGTGTATGTATGTTTTGTATGGGGCATTTTTTGTTTGCCCCTTTGATTGTGCTTAATTTTAGTAACCCAGTTGCTATATAATTAGGGTCAGTTTTTACCAGTTGCTAGGTTCGAAGCTCATCCTAATACCACGTCAAAAGACGAGGTTTTAAATGGTTCCTACTGCTGTGTCCGGTGCGTGACATACTAGAGTACAGGAAATGCCTTGACCCAAAACAGGCTTAACTTATTACCAGGCACAGTTAGGACTTCCAGATAAAGATATCCGAATTAGCTTCTATGTGAGATAAAGGGACGAAATCCTTTAACCATGACTCAATTTCAAAAAATGTAGGAAAGAAAATAATAAATTTGAAAAATATCACTAAACCTCTGATTTTCGATTCCATCAATAAAGCAAAGGACAAATCTTAAATTTTATAATAGTAATATTTCAATTGCAGAAAAATAATCTGTGCTCAATGTCACTCAAGGTCTGATTCAAGTGGCTTGAAATTATTGATAGATGAATTTAGACATAGGGCTGATAGTTACTTGATTACCCATAAAATGCGCATGTATATTAATGCGTGAAATCCAAATCCATATACCTCTTAAACCATGCATATTAATGCTAAACATTTCATATGTAGATTAATAGGACAAATAAAAATTAGACTGATATATATAAGTGAGGTTTATCCTTATACTAAAGTAACAGGATGTTTGTCTGTCTTTGTGTCTGTCTGTGTGTACCGAAGGATCTCGCTAACCGCTGAACCGATCGGGTTCTCCTAGCTTCTCATAAGTCCCGGGAAGGTTTATAACTATTTTGGGGGAGTGTACCACCACCCTCCCAAGAGAAATGACAAAAAAATCAAGAAAAATTTTAATTTAGGGGAGACTTCAACGTCAAATAAGGTGGTATCGTACATAAAAAATCAACTTTAACAAACAACAACATTTAAAGTGCCACTAGAGGCCTCTAGGGGCGTAGCCGCTAGTTAGAAATAAAGTTTTTAATTTTCTTTGCACTTTGAAAATATGATTCGAAAATATTTTTTTTTCTTCTCTTTCCTATATTATATTTTTGTAAAGCATTCTAAAAGAGATCCCAACAAAATAATTTAAAATCTGTCCAAGGTCTGAGCTTTCCTGAGAATAATAGACTTTACTGGTCACCTGTTTTAGAAACTCGTGAAGAAAACAAATTCATGTATGAAGTCCTAAAAGGTTTACACACACCAAAAGAAGCTTTTGATAATTCTATTCTAACTCTTTTCTTTTCAGTAGGAAAAATATGATTAGACCCCCCTCAGTTTCCCTCATAGCCTCTCCCTTGTTTAAACAAAACTTTTCACGCCCTTTTAAACATAGAAAAAATAATTAGAATAAAAATCTAGTGACAATTTTCTTGTCTATGATTATATATTTTATATTTTCATTAACTTTCCCTAATGAAGGGTAGTCAGTAGTCGACAATTTTCTCTAAAACTCAGTATAAAAGATGACAAGCCTAATGTTTTTATAGTAGTTTACTGTTATTTTTAATTAAATTCTAGCTTGTTGGTTTAAAATTTTAATTTCAAATTCTATTTTTATTTTTCTATGTTTCATAGACACAACAGCCTACTAAATATAAACTTTGTATACAACTGTTTTAGGGAGTGATGTGTAATCTAAAAGACCTAATCCTTGGCTTTTGGTGGTAATAAAATTTAATTATGACTAAGACTAAAACTCCTCTTTTTTAGATGTCAGTGTACAGAAAGTAATGAACTGTTTACAGAAAGTGCTACTTTTACTGGCAGAAAAGTTGGTGACAAAATATTTCTTTCAGATGAATTATCCCAGTCTGATATTGTGTAGTTACAATTACACATGCCCGAGTTTTAGAAACTAAATAGGGCATACCTGGTTATTGAATAACAAGGATAAAATTGTTCAGGATTGATCATCTACATAAAGTAAAAAGTATTTTGTCTGTTTGCCTTAGGCAAGAAATCTCTTAAATTAGATTTGGCTGTGAAGTCACTATTATAATTTAACCAGTTTAAATTTTTAATCTTATTTTATACAGTAGAAAGGTTTTGTTTGTCTGTCAGTTAAGATCCCACTAGCCACTTAACTTAACATACTGAGTTTTCCAATATGGGGAAGCTTCAAATAGGTTCTTGGGTAATTATAGACTGTTTAATTATAAATTTTCTGCCATCTCTCTCCTGCTTCCAGAGCCTAGATGTTAGGACATATCTACTGTTTATAATTTTTAGTAGGTAATTTAGTTCTCCAAAATAGTTGAGACAAATATTACAAATATTACGAGATGCAACTCATCTAAAAAAAAGAGAGCGAGAGAAAAAAAGCACATGAAATGTTTTTGGGCGGAGCCCTGAGTTACAGGATTTAAATGCCATATTCAATGTGGACTGCAATACTCAGGGACAAAAGGGAGGGACAAGAAAAAATCTCCGAATGTTTTTTAAAAATAGATGGACGAACAAAATAGATGTAATGTAGATTTTCAACTTTAGAATAGCATAAGTTCTTAACATTTTACCATTAAAAATGTTTTGAACTGAAAAGAATCAACAAATATATATGTTTGTTTATTTGTCATAAGAATATTCAGCTTTATTCAGCAGTAGTACAAAGACGTTCAATGGTGGGGGTAAAGGCGTATTTGCTCCCCCAAGAAACTTTGGAATCCCTCATTTACTTACCCCCTTAAACCCCCGTCAAACTAAAAAGCTTAAACTTCCCTGTAGTTGTCTGTCTTATATAGCAGCCTAGTGAATTCTTGGCTCATTTTTTATCCCTTGTTCCTGGGAATTATTGCACTTAGCATGCCATTAAATTTGAACAGTTTGTCTACCCTTACTTGTCTGCTTTGTTTGTTTACTCATAATTATAACCTTTATTATTCTCAATATCTTAAAAGTAACTAATTGCAAGCCATTATCCTTCTTAAAGAGATAATTATCTAAAAT
This sequence comes from Acartia tonsa, assembly GCF_053477335.1. Taxonomy (NCBI): domain Eukaryota; kingdom Metazoa; phylum Arthropoda; class Copepoda; order Calanoida; family Acartiidae; genus Acartia; species Acartia tonsa. The sequence continues at coordinate 39,198,504 of NC_137262.1, read as the reverse complement.
AAAAATGCTTGGAAAGATTTTATCTAAACGTAAAAGTTTAATATTTCCATGGGTAAAAAGGTAAACTCTGTGTAGAAATACAGAATTCAGTAATTACAACACTTGGCATAATTCATTCTAAAGCCAGGCTGTCTCCCATGTTTTCAACATTTAAAGCACTTTAAGTAGCTTTGAACCTGAAGGGCTCTCATTGTCATTACTTTAACTAAACATTCAAAATTTAAAAGTTTAAATTAAAGTGGGTGGGGGATATTTGTGGGTTCCAATAGCAGTAAAAGGGATATTGCCAAAATGCCAATTTAGAATAATTAAGAAAAGTGTCAGAAAAAAAAACGATTTATAAGATCACATTTGAATCTTTTTAAGATGTCGTTGTTGGTTATTTTTTATTAGCTGGGTTTTTTCACTACTCTTTCAAGCTTTCTGGAAAACTACCTACATAAATACCTAGGTGTGTATTATATTATTCATGCATACAGCAAATTTAGAATTAATGGATGCAATCGTTCCTGTTTTATATGATTGTATGCAAGTTCATATGTGAGTGTGTGTGTGTGTGTGGGGTTGTGTGTGTGTGTGTGTGTGTGCAATGTTTATATTACGTAGGTATATCTTTGTTGGAATCTGTGCAAATATGTACAAGTGAGAAAAAAAACTCAATCCAACTATTTTTATTGTTCAAATTCCTAATTTCTTTATAACAGCTTAATAAACATTATACTTTTAATTCATTATATTTTGGACGAGCCATCTCTGCATTAAAAGTCTATTGATTGTCTATTGTGACATATTATTACGATAATTTTTGCAATATTTATGATTTTATCATATTTAAGGATTTTATGAAATCGAAAGATGATCATCGGTTATTTGTGTTTTGATGTTTTGATGTTTTTCCATAATTAATTGAGTTATCAGCGAATATTCACAAAAAAATAATTAACATATCTCATATACAGTCTACCTTCAATATCAGCTCCAAATTACTTTACTTTTAATTAAATTAGAATCACATTTTCTAACAATACATTATCTACTGACAGATAGACCAAAAAGTTTTTATAGGATGGTTCTAAGTAAGATAATAATTTCAGAAAAAAATTTGAATTCTATCCTTAATATCAGCCCAGCAAATCAAATAATTTCTGATAGACAAATATCAATTTGACAATTAACTGATAAGGAAAACTTTTCCTTTAAAATAAGACGAGAAAACCCAACTACTTACACAGTTGTTTTGAATAATGTGTAGGTTTGAAATGTAGGCTACACACACACACACACACACACCTCTAGATGTTCTATATGTTTCAATACACTACATTATGCCAGGGTGAGGGAAGGGGATTCTACCAATTAAATCGTTTGAAATCATGTAATTTATTGGTATTGGTTACATTAGTTGAATTCAATCGCCCTGACAAAATGAAAGAGATGTGTACAACTATATGGATGACTATGATTCTTACCTGAATTTGAGTCACTAACAATCTTGAGATTTCCCAGGGGAGTTGGGGATATGCCTCGCTTCATGCCACTGTCAGGGGGGGCCAACAGCCTACCCCTGGCTCCTCCACCTCCACCCGAACGGTCCGGGGAGGGAGAAGCATTGCGCCCTCGGCTGCTTGATCTAAATTGAGAAAATTAAAGTAAACTTTTTCATTAAACAAGATTTTACAAAAAAAAAACCTTGCAATTAATAATTACATCACTTAAGTTTTATCAAATGTTACAAAAAATTTTTTGTCTGCTTTAAACAATATTGAAAAAGAATTATCGTTAATCCTCATACCATTCTCACATAAAAATAGATACTTTTCATGAATAACTTTATTCTCAATCTCTCTGTCTCTTTTATATTTAGAACTGTAATAATGAAAGGCTGTCTTTACCTGCCGCAAAGCCTAAAACAACATTTACTTTACAAACAAAGCACCGATTTTTACCTGAGTTTGCTGGTAAAAGGACCAGGAGACGAGGACCTAGCTGGCGGAGTCACAGTCAACAGAGAACCCATGGACGGAGGGTCAGAGTTTCTCTGCACAGTGTAGCTGAACTGTTTCTGCTGGACAGGCGCTGTACTGGGCTGTACATGGGCTGTGCTTGACTGTACACGGGACGTACTGCTGGTACTACTTGATAAAGTACCTGTGCTTCCACGAGAACTAAAATAAAGATTGTTATTAAATTATCAAGCAAAAATGAATAATGATATATGTACATATATAACATCGTTGTATTTTCTCCTTTTTTAAGTAGCTTCATTACCAAACCATATTTAGTGCTTTCCATACAAGTTCCTGTTGAGCAATTCAACATCTGGAGAGGCCCTTGCCCTGCGAGGCTACCAAGTACCAAAAATAACCTAACCATAACAAAAATAACTACCTCTTCCCCTACTTATTTCTTAATTTATTTCAAGATAATAGAAATATAAGAATAAAAGCATATTCTGAACCCTTTTTTCGTCAAATCTAAGAAAGAACATTTCTAGCAGACAAAAGTTTTGTTTACTTTCGACTCAAGCTGATGTGGATTCTTAAAAAATGATAGACTCGATACTCGATAGTGAGGCAAAATTATTTTTGTTAAAATCATCCAAAAGCACATTAAAAATCTACAAAAATTACACAAAATCATATGTTAATAACCCTTTTAAGATTTTATTTAATTTTTGTAAATTTTTTTATTCGATTTTGGAGGATTTTTCTCAAAAATAATTTAACCTCACTAGCGAGTAGCCAGCCTATCATTTTTTAAAGAATCCACCTCTATTTGAAGCTTTTAAATTGAAATTTTTGGGCAATTAATTCTGATTCCGCAAAGCTTTCTACTAAGAAAATATACTATTTACAGCTGACTTTTATCTATGTATGAAATGAAAAAAAACATGCGTTCGTAACAAAATGTGTACACAATTTCAATCAATAAGATTAAATGTATGTACCGATGCGATTCTCCTATTGGCTCAATCAGACATTACCTCTCTTTCTTAGTACCTTTATTTTCAAGATAAAAGAAGACGCATCAGTGCTAAACAGAGAAACCGTCCAATATTGAATTCTTACCCATTCTCTGGAGACATACAAGATCCAAACTTCCTGGAGGTCGGAGGTGTCAGGGAGCTGAGACCAATCTTCCTGGGATGGAGGGGGCTGCCGGGTAGTGAACATGTGCCTCTGTCTCCATTGTCCTAAATAAAAGGATGCATTATTGTCAGAATATTAATCTAGTCAAATCAGGAAGATTTCAGCATGCAATTTTTAAATTCACTTTCTTCTGAACTTTTATTACGGGTGTGTATTTGTCCTCAACTGAATGTACTTTTTACTGTGCATTTGTTGCATAATTAATTCAGCTGTAAATAAAATATGAATTTAATGAAATCTTTATTGTTTGAAATTAAAAGGACAATTCTAACAAGCTTAAATTAACGAAATAAATTATCCGTTGCGGACCGACTTAACTATTAGAAAAGCTTCGCTTTAAAATAAACATATATGCAAGAATTATTATTACCTTGATAACCAGGTCTAGGCTGGATCTTAAGTCTGTTGCTTTCTGGAAGAGTGCCGCTGCTCCTGATTTCATTTGTTCTTGTTAAATTCAAATATATGACAAAATTGTCTTCTCTACTTCTCTAAAAGGAGTATTCAAAATAAGTGACAAGGGCATTTTTCCTGTTCTTTACCCGTGTACCTGTGGGGCCTACACATGCGGTGTCCTAACCCTGTGCTCGAAAAGGCCCTTTAAGGGGAATCACTTCAAAGTTTAAAGTTATATGATTTCGAGAATAGCAAAGTATACTTTGCAAACATTAAAAAACCATGACAAAGTAATTTGCCATTATAAACATCAACTAAATTAGCGGGGGCACTAAACAAAGATTTGCAATGTTAAATGTTATGTTTGTTGTTTAAAGTTTATGGCTGTAGATCCTTAAAAATATACATCAATTTCCTTTTCCGGACCTGTATCCAAACTTTTACTACTGCTGCACAGCTACTATTTAATTAACTTTTTAAGATTCTTTTTCTTATGAATATAATTATCCTTGTCTGATTTTAAAAATTGTTATTACTAGATTTTCTAAAAGATTCTTTAAAAAATTTGTAGATTAAATTTAGGATTTCTAGATCTTCTGGATTATAGTTTTGTTACTAATTCTTCACCAAAACTATCTTTATTGATCCTAAAATTGCTCAAACAAGAATATTTAGATATTCTAAAAATTACTCTTGATGTCTAAGTTAAGTTCATAGCTATATATTAAATTATCAAATATTTTTGTCAGTAAAACAAAATAAAAAGAAAATAATGATATAAAATATGGTGAATTAAAATAAATATACAAAAGGAAACATTTTATTAAATTATTGCTTTGGTAGAGTATAATTTTCTGCTTGCTTATTTTCTTTTTCACACTTTATAATTGTGAATGGTAGAGTACCATGCAAACGTAATAAAAAACATTTAACATAAAAATTGTATTCACTCCCAGTCCCAAAAATCTTTTAAAATTAATTATTTAAGTACTTTTTAACTTTAAGTTTTTAATGCTCGACCTATTCTGTATCTTATTTTTAACTTTAGAAAATTTCTTTAAAAATAAAAGAAATAAAAAAAAGGAAAGAAGGATATGATACATAATAATAAAGTCTTTTGTAGAATGACCGACAGACCGACAGACAAAGTAAGTTGTGTACAGACTGCTAGACGGAATTACTAAATGTATAATGGAGTACCTTTGCTCAGATATATAGACATAAAAGTATTTGAATGAAGAATTAGATGTATACAATACACATATAAATAGAGATAGAATAATACACACAGAGAATAAGAGAGTATGGTTATTTTATTTATTTTATTAGTGCAACTGCATTCAAATAAAAAGATTAACATCTTTAGCTTCACTTTATGAGCATCAGCTAGGATTGGGAATAAAGATTATGAAAATCTATTGTGAGAAAAGAAGAATTCTGATTTGAAAATTTAAAAAAACATTTTCTACTACATTGCTTTCAATTATGAAAGTTAGCCGGCTACTTTTTTCTTTATAAAAGCGCCAGAAATACTGATATCATTAGCTGTGCCCATAGCCTCCAGGGGTGTTCTACATTTAAAACCTGAACAGGACACATATAAATCCTCCATGAAAATTGGATAAATTAATCGTTTCAAGCATTAGCGAGATCTTAATAGACAGACAATGAACACATACGTCTTTATATCATAGATTGCTTTAAAAAAAAAAATTATCAAACCGTGTCACTGTTCCTGGACATGTTTAGAATAACTTTATGAGAATGGTTATACTGAATTGGGTCTAGGCATGAGAATACAAAAGTCTGTATCCCTCAAACTTTAAATGGTTGATATAGTACAAAAGCTTAGTAAAAAATGAAATGCTCTTAAAGAAGATCGAATTTGGTAACAAAATATCAGGATAAATACTAAAATTGTACTTTTCAACACAGCCATGTTTTAGTCCCTTTTTGAAGCTTGCAAAACCATAAAAAAATTAAACATTTTAAATACCATATTTCACATATCCTATTTTTTTACTTTCAAATATACGAAAACAGAAAAAAATCCTTTTGATTGATTAAGTTAATCCAAGAGAAAAATAACATATAAATCTAAAATATCTGTGTTTATTTTTCCGTAACAGAAAATAATAATTGTATAAATAATCTGCTAGTTAAAATATTGCATTTCACGTTTCCAAAACTATTTTGTTAAACCATGACACATTCAAAATATAAATTCAATACATTTTAAACATAGAATAAATTAGAATAAAGGAGGGATTGAAGTATTATTTTTATTATTTTTTTGTAGTAGTCACGGGTTACAAATTGACAGACTGATAGAGACAAAATAACAAAATAGCTTACCAATAAATAAGAAGATTATTAAAAAATCTTTGCTTGTATGTCTATTTTATTCTATGACTTTACTTGAATAACCTACATAGCATAGAACATACAAATTAAACAGGGTGTTTTTTTATTAAATTAAATGTATTTCTAAATTTGAATCACCTAACTTTGACACAAAGTAAACTAATCACTAATGTGTCATTACTTTCATTTTTGGATAAGCTTTGCTTTATACTACAAAATATATTTGGTCCAAGTAGCTTATCATTGAAACAATAATCTACTCTATATTACGAAGCTATTAATTGAGCAAAGTTTTTTTTTAACTTCATCCAGCTTCCATTTTTTCTTATACATATAAAACTCCCAAATTACAATGAAGAGTAAAATAAGAATTTTTGATCAATTTTTGGCAATGGTAAGTGGGTTAAATTATCCAATATAATACTTAAATAAAAAAGCACCCTGTATACATATATGCATAAAACATATACACATTACATACACATACGCAACATGCCAATTTTTTACGCCATCACCGAGAAGCGTACATTGAAAAAACCTTTTTTGCACAGATTTTGCCATTTTTATCGGTTATTATAAATGTGGAGAGCGTGAACAAATAAAGAAGGCAGAGTCATAGAAAAATGGATATGGAAATAAATAAACAGTAGTTTTTTTTTAATATTCTAACATTATTATTTACAAGTAACTACGCTTTTAGAAGCCTTTGGTGGCTATTATTCTAGTTTTTGAATTATAATTTTTGTTCTTGTTGCTTTTTTTCACTAGTGGCTTGGAAACGAAGTTACAGGTATAATATGGTATGGTAAATCTGTTTTTTCACTTATATATTTTAAATCAATGCACAAACTGTATTATTCATTGTAAGATAATTAGAATACAGTATCTAAAGCAAATGATTATTCAAAAAAAGCTTGTTTTTTTTTCTTCTTTACCTATCCAAATAACCCCCATAGGGTAAAGTACAAATAAAATGGTACTTATTTCAACATACGGCCCATAATTTTAAATGGTAATGGGGCAGCCAGCATGTTCTGACAGAGAGAGAAAGAGTGAGATCTAAAAATAAGAAAAGAGAGAAATAAAAAGATAAAGAGAGGGTGAGAAAGGAAGGAAAAGGGTATTCCTAATTTTTTCTCTCCTTACCTTTTTAATATGAGCATTTATCAAAAAAATATACTCTAATTCAAATTCTGTATGATATATGAACTGTCACGTTTAGATGCATCCATAGAAATAAAACAATTGAAGCGCACAAGATGCATTCAAATTGAAAGATTGACAGACAGCATAACAGACAGGACAGACATCACACACCATTTTTTATTGAAACATATGGATTAAAAATGTTAAGGTTCCTAACCTTTTCACACCCCTGTTATAAAGTATTTTAAAGTCTTTTTAGCTAAAACCTGGATGACAACAGCCATAAAGCGAAGCTCTAAAATCAGAACTTAACCAGAGTCTTAACAAATTGCATATAAATGTTTTAAATTGACGTACGTACGGACTTTTTTTAATAGTTATAGATTTGCTTTGCTATCTGAATTGTAAACAGTACAGCCGAAGTAAAATTTTGTTAATCATATTTTCAATAACAAAACACATTTTTACTAAGTAAAGAATAGATCATCCATTATTGATATAAATTTGATTCTTATAGACATGGATATACAATGTGCTAAAAAAGGCCTAAAGCCTAAAAGGGATATTGTCCGTTCAATCAGATTCCTACGACAATTCTGATGCCCAAAATTGATGACAGGAAAAAAACAAGATTTTAAATTTTCATTTGGATTAACAATTAAACATTTCTAGTCTGGGTTGGGCTTTATTTGTTTCTGTTTTAGGCGCATTCTTACAGTATTTTAAGTATAGTTGATGACATTTTTTAATATGGATAGTGGCTCCTCCCAATGATTTATGGTAGCGGAATGTTTCTAATAAAACTAATTATATTTGTTTTAATTAAAAAATAGATAGAATGTTAGGTCCTCGTCGATTTTTCTTCACATACTCTACTTAGCTCCCTTAGAATTACATACAGGCATATTTTAAGAATATCATACATATAAACATACTTAGTGACTGCAGAGCCCGATTTTAAATACTAAAATGAGGGAAAATATCATGTTTTAAAGTTATCAAAAAGAAAAGATCAAGATAAAAGTCTCACTGCAAAGATAAAACAAACTATGCACGGCTATCAATCAATATGTTTTTACATTTTTTATACCATTTTACTCATCCTGTATCCAGGGACTAAGTATACCCATTGACCGAAATTCATAAATTTAATTAAAGAAGTTTTAAATGGTTTCTATGCACAGTTGAATCTTATACCTAGGTAAAATCTGTGGAATCAAAATTGTTGAATATCTCGAATCATGTATTATTTATTGTCTTCAAACGCCTGTTTTATATTTTTTGAATAGGTGCTAATTTGAATTTACTTTTCAAGGAAGTAACACTGAAGAAATAAAGAAAATAACCCATTTTTGGATTCAATTAAAATTCAAGAAAATATTATCATACAATTGAAACTTTGTCAACCCTGATCCATTTTCCCGGATTTCTATTTAACTCCATTGTTTTCTACACAAAGTACAACAAAGGCGTAAAAAAAGATTTAACAACGACATTGCAAACGCGTCGAGGGTAAAAAAGGCATAAAAATTGTAAATCCATGAATGCAGATGAAAAATGAAAAAAATATTTTCTTCAAAATGAATTTACAATGTGCTGTAAATGTACAACTTTTGTGTGGCGCGGCTGTTGCTGCAGTTTTTTCTTTCTATTTTTGTTTCTTTTTAATTGTGGCCATTATGTTTGAGCATGTTTTTGGTGAGAAATGCAGAATAGTTTTAGTGCTTGTAATTCATAACAATGACCACAACGTCCAGTAATAGCAAAGCTTTGCAAAAAAAGTTAAGAATCCACAAAAACACCTACCATTACCCATTTTGACCAGCTTAATATTTAATAAATATTATAGTATAAATTGATTAATGTTGGACAATATGACGATAAAAATTTCCGGTAATTAATTCTTAAAACAGGATTTAAATCATGTGTTGTTTAACCAAACAAAAAAATCAATAGAAAGGGTATGTTGCAACTTTATTATGAAAAAATGGTAATACTAGGAGTACTTACTAACAGACATGAATTACTTGTAGAGAAGATTCACTTATGAAAATAAAGGATTCCTGCCTATATGGGCATTTACTACAGGTATGCAGATCCAAGTCTGTATATTTTTACAGGGTTAGGAGCCAAAGCAAGGACTGAATAAAAGAATAATCTAATATTGCCACTGAATATCACAAAAAAAACATTTTGTCTTTGACAACTATTTTCTATAATACTGGGGATGGTTTATAACAATACTAGCGGCTTCGCCCCTAGCCTTTAGGGGCTTTGCCCCAAGAGGTGATCAAAAAATTTTTTTTTGCCGAAATTCGTAAAAGGACCAAGGAAATCTTCAGCAAAAAAAGAAAGAAAAAAGAAACAAGGAAATCTTCAGCAAAAAAAAAATGGGGGGATTTTTTTTTGTTTTTGGGGGGTTGGGGGTGTCCCACCCTTTAAAAAAATAGCCTACAACTACCACAGGACCAGTAGGTATATTCCCTATAAGAGTAGAATCCGATCGGTTCAGTGGTTACCGAGATCTTAAGGGACGAACAGACGGACAGACAGATTGACAGACAGACGGACGGACAGACATCATTCTACTTTGTCTTATAGATAGAGCCAAACCTTTGTATAGGTCCCAAGGAACTAACATACCAACTTCTTGATTGCATAACCTTTGCCTGTAAGTCTCGTATGTTGCATCTAATTTTCATCATAGTAAATTTTTAGCATTAGATTCTGACGCAATTTGGGCGGTAGTCTATAGATTGAAATATTAAAAACCCAGAATCTTTTCCTTTACAAAAAAATCTGATTTTGTAATTTTTTTAACTACATACATAAAATTCTATTTTTCTAGGTCAAACTGTGTAATTCTGTGTAAATTTGCAAAAACGGGATAAATTTATTAAAACACGAGAAGAATTTAAATTGTTTTGTTTTAAAATGTTCGCCTGCGTAAAAATTTATCATTTATATTCAGTCAAAACAAGTGGATTATTACCATTTTTTTTACAAAATAAAATCATAACCCCCTACAGCCACTTATAGTTTTTTTTGTGTGGAATTTTTTAATGCTCATATTTTGATTCGTATAAAAATGTGTTTGAATACATATCTTTAGAAAGATATACCTTTCTAAAACATAGGATAACAAGTTATAAGAAGATTGGTATACATTACTTGTGTAATAGTGCATAATATTGGTGAGACTTGGTGATTTAGGAATAGGACAGAAGTTTAAATTTAAAGAGGACAATTATTTTGCCATATTTCAAAACTATGGGTGTAAGTGGTCGGCTAACAAAAAAAGGGAATCTTCCAAACAAGTTGACGGCCAGTTTTGGGTTAATTTTACGAGGGGCGTTTTTTGCGCCTAGGAACAAGCAAACAAGCGACAGGAACTAGGGAGAGGTTTTATATTTAAGAAAAACAATTCAGGTATTTTTTAATATGTAAGTCAATTAGTTGTATATGAGATTTATTATACAAGAGTCCGTGCATACTTTGACATATTATACAATTCATTACTATAATAATGTCATAGCCTGATGTTAGAATTTTACAAAATTTAAACCATCAAAAAGTTGATAATTTGACAGTTGTGACCAACTTTTAAAGAGTTCATTTTGTCGATCCATTGTCCTTGGATAAGCAGGCATGTGTCAAGGTGTCAAAATGTAGTGTACTTATAGCAAGGCTCTGTTATCAGAGAGATGCTACTCTACAATTCATCTAATCATTAACAACATCCTAAGGCCTTTGACATTTAAGTATATTGATAAGAATAGCCAGACAAATTTGTTATAGCAAATCTTATATAAAAAAAACACCTAAATGTAGTTTTACTTATAACTGGTCTATTTTATTATAGGAAAGCTACTCTATAGTTGTGTCTAATCATTGATAACCCCAAGAGTACTAATGACAATGGCCATTTATAGTAGCTTAGTTGCTCTATGAATTATTCAAAAGTTGCGTATCTTTTAGAAATCAGTATTGTTGTTTACTAATGCCAATGTCTTTTTTTAAAGGAAAGCTAATCACTAAATTAATCCAAAATGTTAAATGTTCTGTACTTTTTATCCTTTGTAGTTCTTATCACGTAGCTACTCTATATATCAACCCAAATTTAGTGTACTTTGAAACAGATTCTTCCATTTTAGTGAAGCTACTGTATATAATATGAGTAATAAAGATTTTAAATTTTGTTTCATCAATGGTAAAATTCTTTTATTTCTGCATGTAAAGCAATTTTAATTACCCTCTAATTCCTTACAGAATATTGAAACTAATGGATAAAATCATCCTTGAAAAATCAACAAGAAATTGTGTACAGTGTAGAGAAGGCATAAACATGACACTATACTCGATAAGAAACTAGGCATATTAGCCCGCGCTTTTTACTAGGCCTTTCCAGGCATTCCATTACGTAGGGCCCATTATAAGTGCTTACGCTTTGTGCCAGGGATTTGCATCCGCAATTTTAATGTTAAGGGGTTTTTAGCCGCAATTATAACACTAGCTCAATAATGCAATCAACTCGCACGTTTTTTGTGGAGGGAACGGGTTCGAATCTCGTTCCAAAAACTACAGCCGTTAAAGACTACTGCTGCATTATCAGATGCTTGACATTAATAGTAATAGTATGGGAATGCTTTGGCCCAAATTGGCATACTTGTGTTATTTTTTGCACACGATTGTTTTTTAAATATATTATTTTCAAGAACAAGTGCCTAGATTGAGATTAGACTTTTCTTGTTTGTTAGAAGCCGGAGAGGCAGGTGGAACTTTGTAGCCCGCTGATTCACCGTTATTGTCCGCCGCGGCGGCTGCCCCGTTAGTCTTGGCTGCTGTGGAGGAAGGCAGCGGTGGCCGGAATCTCGGCGGTGTCAGTGATCTAAAATCATTATTTTATTAGTAAAAGCTTAAGCACTTTAATTTTAAGTAAATTAAAGCTGTAAATTAGGATAACAAATATGATAAAAATTAAAAATAACAAAGATGAAACAATGTAAGGTTTGTTGATTAATTATTTCAAACTTTTTCACTATTTCACTTTTGAAAAAGAAATATCCTTTTTTAAATATTAAATAAATAAAGGTTAGGGTCAAGCGGGGCATAAACCGGTAAGGGGCTAAACCAGTAATTTTTTACCCAATTTCAGAAAATGACCTTTATCTCCATGTTCCTTTCAAATGACAGAAAAAAAAATATAAAAGCAAATTTGTTCCTTATTAAAGTGCCTACAAAAAAGTATAAAATGAAAATTTTGTGAGATAAATTTTAAAGGTACTTTTTGGGTCTCAAAGTCGGACAAAAAATTTAAAAATATTAATATTTACCCCATTTTTTTTCCAAAAAACCGAAAAAATTACCGGTTTAGCCCTGCCTCACCATATGTAAAGAATAAATGTTGAAATTAAATCTAATGTAACTAAATTGCAAAAACTTACAAAGTATTTGATAAACCAATAAGATTTATATTGATATGCAATGAAATGAAAAATCAATAAATATTTTTCCCAACAATCATTTTGTTACCTGCTCTTATGTGCTTCAGATTTTGGTAGTGCCAGAGCGCTAGGACTGGCAGCTCCAGCTGTCACAGGACTGTTCATTCCAGAAACTCTACCTGGAGTTGTTGGCCGGGGCATTCTACACACGCATGAACGTTACATTTTATATTTTCATACAAATTTTCTTGTGTTAAAACTTTTTTAGACTTTAGTATAAACCTTCCTTAGGTTTTTCCTTATATTATTGTTAACTTCAAGCCATATGAAGGTTTAGCGCTATTTTACTACCCTATCCCTCCTAAATGTAATGGGGCGCAACTGCTAGTAGTAATTACTAATAATTCCATCAAAAGGCCCGCGAAAGTATAAAGCAATTTGAAGACTTAAACGACAGATAAAAAGGTATCGCAATTGAAAACATAAATTTTATATTATTTAGTCAACAGATGATATTATAGTGATAATATCTATCTTTTCTTTTGAATGTATTATAACTCCTATAAAAATGGAAGCCAAATCAATAAATCTTGATATAAAGAAAATTAATTCATAAAATATTCCAAGCTAATCATGATCTGAATATTGTTAGTTGCGTTGCTACTCTGTAAATAATATGTTTAAGTCTTTACATATGCCATCCGTCTCTCTTTTGGACTAATAATTTTAACCATTTCTACATTAACGAACGCTTAAAACAAAAGAATAAGCTTCCTTTTTATAATCCTATTACATAACGTAATAAGTTTTTTTTTTTGTCTGAAGCTTACGATCTCAACAACTGAACCGATTGGGTTCTCTATTTTAAGTAAGCTCGACATAGGCCCTTTGTTAGTTTTGGTCTATTTTATTATCAGATTTTAGTTTTGGGAAGGTTTTAGTCTATTTTTCTATCACCTCTCTGCCCCTTTCAAATAAATAGCCTCTTGATGCTAGGGGCGCAGTATATAGTAAGTGATATATATTGACTATTCTTGTAAATCTAGATTATATGCTAGAATGTTTTTGCTTTACACTGTTTACCTACTTATAGACATAATTTTCCTTGTTAAAATTTTAATAATAATATTTAGAGGTAATGTGCATGTAAAATTAGCATATTTTAATTATCTTATAAATGAATTTTATAGATTAATTATGTAAATTAACTTGTTCATTTTAATTATCCTTGAAATAAGATTATTCAGGTAATAATTTTTATTGTTGAATATAAATATATTGCAGATGATCATAAACAAAATTACCACTTCTGTAAATTAAAATCATTGTTTGAAAAGGTTGGACTTTGAAAAGGTTGGACTCTAGACTCTTATTCTAATTTAAAACCAATCTGTCAGAATTCAATAAAAATAATTTAGTTTTTGAACTAACAAATAAGATAACATGAATACATTTCTTTGGGTTCCAGTGTACATAATTTACAGTCCAATGGTCCCACCCGTCCTGCCTAGTATTGATTTTTTAGGGCTATCATATAGACATTTCTTTTTTTTTGAGTAAGATAGTTTGATCATTGACTTGACACTTAGACCGCCATTTGAATGCTTTTTCAACCTTTCATAAGCTAAAAGAGCTTTAAGTTATTTCAAAAAGCAGCATTTAAAATGAAATAAAAATTAGTAAACACACACACACACTAACACAGGCTAAATAGATTTTATAGGGACAGGATTTTTATAAAAAAAGAATGAATTTTTCCACGTAAACTTGAAATATGTATCTCATATGCAAAGAGATAAGTGTGTGATGTGGCGAATATTTGATTTTTTATTTATTTAATTATCTTTGTGTAAAAGTAACAGTATATGCCTGTCTGTGTTTACCGAGGGATCTAAATAACTGCTGAACCGATATGATTCTCCTTTACATTGCAGCTTTTCATGGGTCCTGGGAAGCTTTATTACCACCGCCCTTCCAAGAGAAATTGCCCGTATAAAAAATTCTTTTGAAAAGTGAAAATATGTAACAATACATTTCGTTTAAATATCGATTATAAATTTTCTTCGGACAAATCTTACAGTTTTTCAGGTTATTTCCTTCATAACCAAAACCTCGTGCTACTCCTAGTGGCTACCAGACATCCAATTTACAATGCACACAATAATAATATGGCCCATACGAAAATCATAACACTCTTAAAAATAATCATCAAAAAATGAAGAAAAAAAAGCATTTACCTTTAAAATAGTTATGTAATAAAAATTGATGAATATAAGCTATTATTTCAAATAATTTTTAGAGTTTTAAGTTTTATAGCTTAAACTTAACCCCTTCATTACCATTCTTATCTCTTAATTTCTATCTATTCTAGTCATCTACTATTCAAATGTTTTACTTTATCGATGGACCGACCGACCTTTAGTAGTCATATTAACGAAAAAACCAAAATATTTCGAGTTTAAAAAGCTACTTTTCTTATTATAAACTAGCGGCTACCCCCTAGAAGCCTCTAGGGGCACTTAAGGTAGGAGAGGGAACATTTGACCTCATCCCATTTTGAATTTGAGTTTCAAAAGAGTTAAAAAATTATTATTTGGGGGTAGGGAGGTGAAGACACCCTCCCCAAAATAGTTTAAAACCTTTCCAGGACCTATAAGAAGCCTCACTGTAAAGGAGAACAATATCGGTTTAGCATTTAGCGAGATCCTTAGGGACAGACACAAAACGCTTACTACTTTAATAGGATATTAATTTATTACAGTGCAGGAAAGGACAAAATGGGAAGGAAAGTCAACTTCCCATTCACAAGACTCCTCCCACCCCCTCTCACAATAGTTTAATTTGCATAATTATAGCGTGTATATTCACCCTAAACACGAGATTCCACAAATTCAGCCGCATATCTCTGATTCCAGATAAAAATCTTGACCAAATTGTTCCCTTTTCTTATGAAAAAAGTGTAGGGGTCGGTGTTTTCACAATGAAACATAAAAATATATTCGTTATCAATATAAAAAAAGGAGCTAGAACCAAGAAATCTTTTGTGATAATTAACAAAAAATAACAACAATAAACAAGTAAATGAAAATGGTTGATATATTATATGATGAATTTTTTTGAAGGTTTCTTTAATTGAATGTGATCGAGACAACTATTTCCCAATATTATGAATATAAATTTTAAATTGCTGCTATACAAAGTAATCAATTAAATAGAACTCATGAAATATATATGATTTCTGGAAACACCAAAACCTATGGCTGTCTGTCTGTGGGTAAAAATTCGAGGGGAATAAAAAGGTTGAATTAAGTTGAAGTATAATATTAATCAGAAATAAAAAGATAGGTATAATGTATATTAAAGATTAAATATTGTTTCTCCATTAAACAAAATGTATTAATCTATCTTTTAAAGCAATATCATATTGGTGGCAAAGAAACTAATTAGACTTTCGTTTACATATCGCTTTATCCCTGGGTATAATAGCATTATCATGTCATTCATTCTACAATCATTACACAATTTAGAACATTTTTCAATATTTTTCAAACATTTTATAAAACGATGCAATGCATACATAAACAGACTGCCCAACTTTGTAAATCTACTACCCTATAATTCTAAATGTTCATCTGTCTATCCGCCATAAACGTTTTGGAGGATATATAACTTTATCTTCTTCTATTTAATATGACAGCTAATTTATTGTGAAGATTTCCAAACAATATGCAGCTTGTATATACCTTACTTGATTCTTTGGACTTTTGATTATTATTTGATATATAAAAAATAATGTTTTTCTATTCCTATATTCTAAAATTTTTGCCCTTCGACCCTTAACAATGGGTCTCGATTGATTCAATAATTATTATATAATATATATAATAAATAATTGTTTTTTATCCTTATTGGCCTTTAAAGATGATAATAAAGTTATATGCATAATAAATTAACCAAGACTACTACAAATAAGAATGTAAATTGGACAAATTAAGTTGGTCCATATGAGGGTTATTTTACAACTAATCATAAATTACACATAGTTTCAACTTTAGACCACCGTAGAATATACAAACGAAAGAAAATACCCTGTTAGAATTGCCGACATAATATTAACCCTTACAGATCGGAGGGGGGGGGACTAAATCAGCCCCGCCCCCCTCTAGTTTTTTCAATGTCATTTTTTTGTAGGTAAGATAGAGAGCTGTGACTTCATGACTTTTTAAGTTTAGTAATTATACGTCTGCAAGAGTTGATTTTGTAAGGATATCTGATCTGTGTCGGTCGTGTTGTCCCGTCAAAGTCGGTTAGGTAGCATCAAAATTAGATAAAATTCTAAATAAATCTTAATTTCTACATTATGACTTTTGTGTATAAGGTAGAGACAAAATTTTTTTGGGGGGGGGAATTGGGGCCCGATCTGTAAGGGTTAAAACAATATCAGAAAGATTAAAGAACCAGCGAAGCTTTCTTTGACTAGAGTATCTAAACTATCAATGGGTTATGACCACAAGATCTTGTTGATTTATTTTTTAAAAGATATATTATCGATTTTATAGCTACCATAATTTTGAAAGTATTCTTCTTTGTATATATATCATTCTTTATTACTTGTAATATCGTTTTGAGGTCGAATTTTTTCTAAGTGAAAAAGTGTAAACGTTTACAGGGATATTTAACATAAAAGTTTAATGTTGCTAATAAATTAGAGTAAAAGGTTTATAAGTGTAGTATATTAAGTATATTAGGCACTATTATACAGCCCCACAAGTATTTTCTTAATCAAAGGGATAAGAAATATAATTATAAATTATAAGGGCGGTTTCCTACACAGTGCTCAGTTGAGGATAGTAACCCCTTAGTTTTAAATAGTTTGGAGAAAAAAAAGATGAGGGGTATGTATTTAATTGTATGTTTGTATTTTACTTTAGGTCAGGTTAGGTAAAGTTATACTGGGAACATGGTAGCCCCGTAGGGTTAGCACCTTAGGTATATGCCCCGGAGGTTTAGTGCTTCCGCAGGGAAAAGACAAATAAAGAAGAAAAAAGCACAATTATAATGATATGTAAGAAAACCCTTCTAATGCTTCATAGATATTCCCCTAAAGATTGTAGTAGAATTTCCGTGGATTTTATTTTCAATTCCTTTTATTTCTGAAGTATTTCATATTATCATTACGGCTGCACTAAAAATCTAGCTTACTTAAATTGTTTTCATCTGATGCAACATTTTGAAATATTTATGATAACACACTTTAAACAAGGATGATAGTATACTTTAAGGCGAAGCTTAACAAATCAGAAAGCCTGACAAACTATTTTTACCAAATATGATTTAATTTAATAATATTCAACGATATTCAGAAGTTTGAACAAGTTTCTGTATTAATCTATCCCATATTTACTTACATTAGGACATAATACATAAAATCTATTGGTCATAAGAATCCAAAATTCAAATAAAGAAGAAGATTTTATTGAATAAAAATTGCTTTTAAAAAGATCTGATTATAAAAAAGTTTCGCTTTTAGCAATGCAATTATAAGTTATGTTAAGTACTAACAGAACGTTTCTTTTTGTAAGCAGAAGTTTTAAATAAGTCAATCTAGCATGTTTGTCTTTCAGTCTAGTCAAATCTAGTCAAAATTATATTAATTAAATAAAGATTTTCTTATAAAGATTTGCTACTTTTGTACACTTAAGATATTCTAGTTATTCAAAAAAATTATTGACAGAGTTTTGTTAGCAGGGATTAAACCTTTAAGGGGTGAAAAAAATTGCAATGTATTTAATGGGTTGTTGACGCCCATTTCACCATATATTGCCCAGATAAAAAGTATGTAAAATAATTATTCCTGCAATCAATGTTAAATTGAGCGAATCTGGATTATAATTGAAAAATCTGGCGTGACCAATTCATCTCAATAGTAGTGGTATAATAACTTGTGGACTTGGAGCCATAAACGTACATATTTTACGCTGAAGACCTTAGTTCCTTCATTTTCAAGTTAATTACCCACGGGGACATTGGATTGCAAACTACACCGGTACCCAAAGTTTTAAACGCATAATCTAATTTATTGGCTCAAAACTTTGGGCATTTTTATTGGATGGTTCTAAATGATTAGTGGCCCGCCCTTTAGACACATAATTTTAATCTTCTTAAGGGTAATTTTGTTTATCATTATCCCGATTAATTGGTATAAAAATAAAATGTAAAGTTTGCCTGAGTGAAAGCTTTGGCGTAGTTGGTTTACTATCTCCATTACTCTCTTTCTCTTCGATACTCATACACATCTCTCTAAAATAGGTAAATACATGTTAGAATCAGATAGATAATAGATTAAAAATAGATAGATAATAGAACGGAATAGTTATTTATCGCGTCGTATTATAGACATCTTTCCGCGTATGGTAAAATGAAAAATTATATAAGATTAATTTCAGTTTTGATCTAAGGGAACAAAGACCCGGGTGAACAAAACTAGTATAAAATTTATGATTCTTTCATTATTCGTTTGAAATTGTTAATAATACGATGCGATACAAGATTTTTCAGTATTTTTGGGTTAATATCCAGCGGACTTTAATCGGTTTGGAAGCCATAATGGAAAATAGATTATAATTATTTAGATCATTAAGATAAATATACATAACGACAGATTGTATATCTATAGAAAGAAAGGCATACCTAACATAGAGATACTTTAATTAAACAGAGGAGCAGAATTTACTTTTTCACGAATATTACTACAATTTAGTTAAAATATAACTTCTAAATTTTTATCATTTTTGCTATGATATTTATCTAAAGTGTTATAAAAGCCAAAATATTAATACCTCATACCTCTATACTCCATATTTGAAATGCATATGCCCTTAGGCTTAGAAAAAATGTTAATAAAAGGTTACCTAGCACCTTAAATAGATTATCTCTTTAGGTACTTGGAATTCATAATAAATATCACATGACCTAATTGGTTTTGCATATAAGCAAAAGTAATATAGTATGTAATATGTGTTTGTTTGTATGCGTGTGTGTGTGTGAGTGTGTGCGTTTCTATGTGTGTGTGTGTGTGTATGCAAATGTTTAGCTTTACAAATATCAGTTCTTTATAAGGAAGCTATCATCATATTTCATCTTTCAATATAGTAATATGGATTATAGATCTGTTCATTAATGAAACTGTTTTTGTTTCAAACTGTTCTTACTTTAAGGCCTAGAGTTTTAAGTAGAAAATGTACATCAAGTTACAGCATTTGGTAATAATTTACCTCTAACTTCTCAAAAGAAAAAAATCAATAAAATCTAATACATTTTATAAATTGATAATTTATGGATATGATATTCATATAATAAACATTTTTGCTTCTAATCGAGGGACAGCCTAAGTTTTTTAGATACAAAATAAAAGTTCAACAAATCAGCATAATGAACAGTCCTACTGTAAAGTGTATACATATGATATTTCAAATTTGAATCCACATTTCTCTCTTGTGTCCAAAAATGTAATAATGTCTATGCACAAAGTTACACTCTAAAAATTTCGCGGAATTTAAGAAAATCTTTTTTGTCTGATGTCGAGGTTTTTTTGCCTTGGGATCATCAAAAAAGAAATTAATCCTATAGTCTTCACTTTCCTAACCGCGGAAAACTGTCTTAAAAAATAATTAATAATTTTTTTCAGTATTTTTTTTTACTGTAGAGAAAGGATTATAGTACTTCAAAATGTTTTAAATTCAAAAGATATGCATCTACAATTGACTAGGCACCAGGGAGAAGGGATTGATAATGGTAGATAAATTTTTCTTTTCCTTTGCTCTGATATCAAATATGTGATTCTGCTTTTGAGAGAAAAATTAGAAACAATTTTCAATGCTAGTGCAATAGCACATTAATGTATAATGGAATGTACAATGTATACAGAAAAGTTGGAGATAATCAGAAGCCATATCTTAATAAGAAACACTCCTACAAAAGTTTCTACATGAATTGGATGTCAGAATTATTTTTCTGTGACAAGTTTTTATTTCCCTGAGCTGGATCTTTAAATCATTTTAGTGGTGCGTAAGATCGGGGTGATATGATATGCCGCGCTGTGATTGGCTGAAATTCGGCAAACCCCGATTTAGCTCATCACTAAAATGATTTAAAGATCCAGCTCTGAACACCAATACTGTGGTTAAAATTATAATGAACTATTTTTCTTAAAGCAAGCTTTGTTTAATAAATACAAATGTTATCTTTGCCTAATGTTATGAGCCCTGAGAACCAATAAGCAAATCTTAGCATCAAAAAAGGGTTTGAAGAATAGGTTTTTTAGAATCAATGAAAAAAATCGAAGTAGCGGTTTTCAAAGATTTTGCTTGGATATTATTTTGATTAAATTTAAGATTACTATATTTATATTTTATGATTTTAAAAATTAGTTCTTCCTATAAACGACAAGGAAAAATATGATGAATGATAGGATTTAGGGATGGATATTTTGTAATTTTAATTGTATTTTTGTTTCATCAAAACTAGTTAAAATTTCTTCGACAGTACATGTATAGTAGTCGAATTAAGACCGCAATCGGTCTTTAAAGCGTAGATGTATATTTACATTAATAAACAATATATCTATGTTATTGTTTGTTTTATTTGTTATATTTTTACAAATCTTGACAAAAACACACACTCATTAAGAATTCAGAAAAAGGAGTACAATTAAAGAAAAAGGGCTACACGGCCATCGTGGTAAAAATTTAAAGCTAGTATGCGATAGTTAATCGATTTAAATCTGTGAATATTTATCTCTTTCCGTTTTCCTCGACTCTCTCTATACTGTAAACACTTGAAGAAGCACACAAACATTTCATCTTTTTATTGTAAAAATATGTCCACATCATTATACACATTATTATGGCTATAAGGTAAACAAATTAGTAGCCTTTTCTATCAGGATTTTAGGAATAGTAAAATGGAATATTAGTTATTTATCGCATCGTATTATAGACAGTGTTTAGCGGAAAATTAAAAGATAAAAATAAAACTGGTAAAAATATTTTTATTTTAGTATTCGTGGAAAATTGTCTGTTATATGATGATATACAGGAATTTTCAGTTCGGCTGATAACCGGTGGATATTAATCGGTTTCGAAGCCATACTGGGAAAAAATAAACACTCCATTATTTGTAAGGTTTAAATTGTGTAGCATAATTATGACTCTTAGGTCAAAAGGTATCATTATTTTCTATTTTAATTTAAAGGACTGTTATTTTATACTTTTTGTATTGTAGAAAGATTAATATAACCTTCATTTACCTATCCCGGTTAAACCTGGCGTTTCTCATAGAATGATTTAGAATTCTAAATATAGCTAAAAGTGTATCCTTAGTTTAGTAGATAAAGTAGAAAAAGTTTAAATCATAGATATCATAGGAACAGTAAGAAAAGGAAGCAGCTTAGAGTGTCTACAAAAAAAGTATCCCAATCGACGTCATATTAATAGAAAATATGACGTCAATCAGCACAGTTTGGCCTAACATTTGGAACATTTGTCTACATTTTTGGAACATTTTTTGAGACACTGTAGGCTGCTTCTAAGAAAGAAAAAAACAGGCTGGTTTAAAAACTAAATTTATATAATTTTTGTGACTTTATATCGAGGTGAGGATATGCTACTTGAACACTCTTCTATAGTTATCTTTGATTTTTGCAAATTGCAAGAAAATAACAATTTATAAGTGTTTATATGCTTTGTAATCATTTTCATATTTTTGAAAGGGGAAATTTTTGATTTTATGAAATATTAAATGATAAACCAAAAGCAAAAAATGTTTAAAAAGTTAAACTTTAACATTTTTGATGAAATGATTTAGATTCCAATTGAGAATCAGACGTTGTTAAATGCCAAGAGATAGACGTCCTTATTCTTCTATTCTTGAAACTAGAATCTTTGACATTATTATTATGTTTATGTGTTATTCAACTTTTATTTATAAAGGTCCCTAACTTACCATCATAAACTTTTATAAGTATGTTCATTGTCTTAATATTTTCTCTAAATGAATGTAAACATATAAAAATTTAATTGGGATTATTCCAACTAGAGTATTCATTTCAATTTTTGAACATAACAGTTTAGAAAGTAAACCTAAAATATTGAAACAAATTTTAGGGTGCCTTTTGGAAATACGTATAAATAGGTAACGCGAAAGTATAAGTTAGTTAAAATAATTAGTGTTTTACCACATATACGACTTTTTCTGTTATTGTTAATGAGTAGTTGTTTGAATTATTTTCCTAGGCCTACTAAATCTAATTGTTAGGGCTCTTTTGAAATGTTATTGTAGGCCTAGAAGTGTTGGTTTTTGTTGTGCCTGTCACCATTTGTTGATTGCTGGCACTCATCATAGTTAGCACAACTTACACACCAATATACTTAACTCAAGGTAAATAATATATAGGTTCAATTTTCTATTTAATTATGTTAAGCTTAGTTCAAAACATGTTTTAATAGAACATTTGGATCATGGAAAGAAAACGAGGCAGCGGGTTTCGTCGTATTTTCACCATAGCTTTTCTCCTATTTCTATCATTAACATTTACTTAACCTAACCTAAAATGACCAAAAGCTACTGTAAAAATACTGCAAAACCTGCTAGTTCGTTTTCTTCCGAACAATTAATTTAATTGAATTTTAAATGAGTTGGTACCCTGTTATACATTTTAGATAAATGCAATATAATTAAGCAAATAATTTCGTATATACGCTATAAATAACCTTGAAATGTATGAATGCATGTCATCTCATCTTGCATTGTAATATAATCCAACCAATGAGATGAGAAGAATATAATCCAACCAATGAGATGAGAAGAATACGGGAGAAAAGTGTTTTTCTTATTTCTTAACTTTGTTCTCATCATATTGATATTGCTAGATTGATCGACCTTCGCCTCGGCTCTCACCTCCCATTTATTTATTTATCTATTTAAAAAATTATGGACCATTGAAAGAAAACGAAGTAGCGAGTTTTGTCATATTTTTACAGTAGCTTTTGATATTTTAGGTTAAGTTAGGTAAATATTAATGAGTAACCCGCAAAGGTTAGATATAGCAGAAACGCTCCTGTGAAAATACGACAAAACCCGCTACTTAGTTTTCTTTCTATGATCCAACATTATTTATCAAGGTTTAAGGATAAGTTTCTTTTTCTACTTGTTAACACAATTTATTTCTAGTTCCTTTAAATTCAGGCTTTTAAAATGTACTAAAACTAAAAAAGATATCTACATAACTGGCAGACAAACAATTTTTACAAAATATATATTCGCAATTGAATGAGAAAACAATAAAGTAGGCAAATACCATTTAAAATTTAATTATCATTTGCATAAATTTTGTCTTTAAAAAATTCATTATCTTTTGTTTTGTTTTACTAAAGGAAAAAAATGTAAGCTTTTTTGGCGTTTTAAAATGAAATACTGGCTTAAACCGATCATGTCCCATGATTGTGGGAATATTAGAAATAAATTTATGAAAATCTTGCTAAAATTTAGTCCGATTATTTTTTTAAAAGATGAAATATCTTGACTGGATATTGTTACAATTTTGTCGAAGGACCCTAACATTTCATATTGGGTTTAGGAACAAAAAAATATATATTTAGAATTGGAACACACAACCTTCGTATTCAAAACCTTCACAAAAAATAAAATGACATGATGATGATTGCCTAAATTTTCTGCCACTTTCAAAAATATGATTTGCTAGTTTTTTTCTCATCATTTGAATATTACACAAATCAGAGGGATTTTGAATATAATTTTTTTTTAAAGAAATTTTTTGAAATTATAAGTTTATTGTAATAGATAGCAAATCAAATAACAAAATAGGTAAAACAATATCAAATAGAAATTCAACAAATCTAACAATGTCCATATATAAAAGAAATTCTGTCTATATGTAGCTTAAAATCTCGCTAACCGCAATGAAAGCAACTTATATGTCCAGGTGAGGTGTGTGATAATTTTTGGAGAGGGTACCTCCACCCTTCCAAGATAAATCACCCTCAGACGAAATACCACCCCCCCCCCCTCACCCAAAAAAATACACAAAATCTAAAACTTCCTTATACCCCTGAAGAGAAATGTGTTATGAAGACTTGTTATGTTAATTTTTACACAATTATGGATACTTCGTTTTCATGAAGTAAGAAAGTAACAGTAAATCTGCCAAAAAAGGGCGATTAAATCCATGAGTAGCTGATTTTTTTCATAAAATATGCAAACAATGGAAGAAAAAGTATTTAATGAATAGTAAACAGTAGAAAAATGTAAAATCTTTATCTTGTAAGAAAAGTTCGCTCCTTTTGGACTTAATCGTCCTTGTTTATATGTATCAGGGAAAAAATGTGAATTGATGTACATATCCAATGATGATACACAAAATTACCCCTTTTGTATATTACAATTAGTGGTTAAAGCGTTTGGACACTAAACTTTACGATTCAACCATTCAAAATTTAATAACATTCCCAAAATTTGTCGAGCCAACGAATAAGGAAAATTTATAATAAAACTTTAGGGACTAGTGTAATAAATAGCCTAATGTCTCCTCCCTCCCTGGTGTTTTGCTTTCCTTTTTCGAAATACTTTATTGATGAAATGTATTCTTATTTTTATTTATAAAATCATTATGTACAATATGATTAATGATCATCGACATTACTAATTATCGCCTTCGGAATCTTTAAAATCATCTAATTTACTAGAAAATTTAATCTTCTTGATATGTTTTGACATATCATGATAGATTTTGTGTAGTTTTTACTACGCGGATTAGGGATAAGAGCAAGGCAGTTATTTACAGCGATCTAAAGGGATTACTCTTTTGTAGATTAGATTTGATTGGTTGAACAGTTAATGAACCAGCCAATCAAAATGCAATAAAAGTCCCCAGAGTTGTTAAGCCAACGATTCAAAAAAGTTATATTAAAACTTTGGGGACTAGTTTAATAAACAGCCCAATCTTCTCCCTCTCTGGATATTTATTAGTTTTTAATTCTATCAAATCATTTCAGTTCAAAGATATTGTTCTGTGTCTCAGATATGGTATAGTGGTTTCGCCCCTAGCCATAAATCGGCTTCGCTATAAATATGTTTGAGATTGATTTAAAAGCATTGAAAAATTATAATCATATCTTCCAGCATTGCTTCAAAACTGACAAATATCTGCTTGATCAGAACCAGTTCTCTGAGCCATACTAAAAAAATCATGCCTTGTATCGTTTTACATGCAATTTTTTGCGAAAATTTAAAATGATAAGATTAATACCAGTACCGTTGGTCCAGGCCTTCTTCACCTGAGGGCCAACAATACAATGCGATAAATAGCTATTAAACTTGTGTTCTAAGAAATGAGGCCAAGTTTCATGGCCCCAACTGTATAGCTTCACACCTGTGCTACTAACTGCCGGCAGCTTTTTTTTTATATATTATCACTATTATAAACCACATAAGACCAAGATTTTGTCCAGATTTTAATCTAAATTACATTTTTTGAGCGTAGAACCGAGCAGTTTAGAATAATTTAGGGCGTTTCCCTCAAAAAGCAAATTCTAATAAACTCATTTTTTTCATTTTTCATAGGGGGCTTTGTATGTGAAGGGATAGATAAGGTCATAAAAAGACTAAAACCATCCTAGGACCATAGCGAAGTTTCCCTACAATGAAGAACTCGGTTAAGTATTTAGTTATCAAAACCTTAACAATTTATATAATAGGATATGCCAGCTATGATCCGTCTATTTTTTACAGATTTGTTATCACACCTTGTTGTGGCAATATTAAATAATTTTCTTGGTATCTCTCATTTACATTTTGGTAGCCAGAGGCTTCCAAATTTATTTCATACACACACTAGATTCATAAATAAAGGAGTAGGTATATCTATCTATATAATTTTAGAAGATAAAGATTTCCAAATTTATTTCATACACACACTATATCAGAAATAAAGGAGTAGGTACATTTATCTATTTAATTTTGGTATGTTTCCTAATTTATTTTAAACGCACACTAGATAAATGAGAAATAAAAGGGTTGGTTTATTCATTTATTTAATTTTCGTATGCATAATTTCCAAATTTATTCCATACCCACAATAGATTTAAAATAAAGGACACTTTATTTTGTTTACATTATTCGGATTTAGAATTAAAATGTTAACTATCCTTATATTCTATCCAAAACACACACTCAAAATTATACAAATAAATTGGCTTAGATTTGGCAAGCATTCAAATAAAATAAACACAACTAGATATATAACTTTAAAGTATTCTAGGTTGTTTTATTTCTTTTTTGAGATTTTTTTTTCAATTTTAATTCTTTTAAATCAAGAAAACAAATTAATTAGATATAATGCATGTAGAACAATATTATTCATTTCTCGCTTTTTATACTTTTTCTGAATTTTGTTATTGAATTATATGCCTTTTTATGATCCGTTCAAATCACTTGTCTTAGAAACCTATAGACCAACCAATTATCAAGAATTGTTGAGGAACTTTGATACATAAACATCTAACAGTAAATGGAAGATAAATATACTATTTCATCATCGTTTTCTCAAAATGCTGGTTGGGTACTGATGACACCCTAGCCCTTAATTTTGAAATAAATCTAAAATAATGGGGTTTTTCGTTTGTTTGTTTATTACTTTATGGCAGATATAAGCCCCGTAGGGGTAACAGATAGGAAACAAAAATTCCACACCTTATTATCCAATAGATGGGGAGGGGGGGCCTAGTTCTCCTCAGGTGCTTTGAGTAAAAGGGCTAGCAATTCGAAAATTATGTTTTTTTAAGTTTAATAATAAAAGAAAATTATCGTTAAAGAAAATAAAAAAAGAAACTATTCTCTAAGACACACAAACAATCAATATTCCGAGTCACATATGACCTAACCTTACATAATTCATAATATACATATTCATTTCTATGTTCCATCATTTCCACTTAATTATCAACTCAACATCAACAAAAATAATTGACGTTTAAAACAGGGAGTAAGGGAGGGGACAATGGGCAAATAATTCAATTTAAGAGGGTTCGCTGAAAAGCAATGAAAACCAGATTTATCAAGAAAATTTTACCAAAATTGTAAAGGGATCATGGTAACCTAATTTAGAACAAAATTTGTTCTAAGAAAAAAATCATTTACTTGAAAACTAAATTATCAACACGTCACAATGTAGTAAACATTCTGTAAATAATCACTAGAAAATTCTTGGTTAGAACTACCTCAACCCTTCTCATATATTTATAACTGACTCTTAAATTCAAGTGGTTCTTTGATTATTTAATACATAAATATCACAGTAGAGTTTCTATGCATGAAATGACATTTTTTGGGAAAAAATATTTGTTAAAACCAGCCATTAATAACAAATTTTTCTGACTGCATATTCAAAACTAGCTCAGCTAGTTAGCGGGGTATTGATGCGCAAGTACCCAAAGTCAGTCAGAATCTGCTGTATTCGTGCACATTCCCTTTAAGCCAGTACTTAAAGTCTGAGACTCCTAAAAATTGAATATTCGATCCATTGTCCCCTCCCTTACTCCCTGCGTTTAAAAGCATATATTTATAACATGTATTTATCATATTACTAAATCTTTATCTTGTATATTTAGCCATATTGACCCATTTTGATTAATTAATATATTGCAACAGAATAGGTTGGCTACTTCTACATAAATGCTATGAAATCTGGATACTTTCATTTGCGTTTATGTATTATTTCGTCTTGTGCGGAAGTGTAGAAACACCAACCTCCCCTTTCCCTGTAAGTCTATTATATTCATCTCATCAAGTATAGGAAATTCATTCATCTTTCTAGTTCCCTTCCAGTTTGCTTTATTTTTCCCTGTTGCAACCCCATGTCTTCTTTTCAGATTATTATATATGGGTATGGTGCAACAAAATGAGTTTCTACATAATCAGTCGTTTGTAGGCTAGTCGGTAATTCCTAACCTAACCTAACCTATGAGAAGATACCCTGTTAAGGAGAACCCGATCGGTTCAGCGGTTAGAGAGATCCTTCGTTACAAACAAACAAACATACAAACAAACAGACAGACATCGTTCTACTTTGTATTATAGATGATTTTATTTTTTACTCCATATATAAAGTCGGTTTTGTTCTATAAAATTTTACTTTCACAATATTGGACATAATTAATGTTAATTGGTCTTATTAAAGAATTAAAACTATGATAATTAAAGCTCGGGGCCTCGTTGGCCACCGTTTCGTGAGTGTTAACAATTAATGTGTCGTTAGATATACTTTAGTTAGACCTAATTAGGTAAAATTATTAATATTTTAATAGAAGTTTAATAATCTAAAATAGATGTTTTTGTGCTAAATGGTAGATTTTATGATTTAATAGTGAAACAATTGTTTCTTAAGGTTTGACAAGTGTACCAACGAACCTTACTTTATCATTTTTAAATTGGGTTAGGTTATGCAAAGAAAGGAGAGCCACTCAAGGATAGCTCTCGTAATAATTAAGTTTAGGAGTTCTAAGCAACTTGTAATTTGTAAAAAAAAAATATACGTTTTTGTTAACTCATACCCATTCCTCTTTTTTCTTGTGTTCTCTATGAAAATGCATGTTTTTGCTGTGAAAATCTGCATAAAACCATAATCTACACATGTTTTCCCTCAAAATCACACTTGCCTTTGACAAAAAAGCAGTCTAACTGTACCAAAATGAATATAGTGTCTTTTTGCCAACAAAATTCAAAAAGTAGATTTATTTAAAACTTTTTAAAGGTATCTTCTTACGTTTTCTCGGGAATAACTCTTCCAAAAACACCTATTTTGAAAGGAAACTTCTTCATGGATTGATAAAAGTATACATAGTGAATTAAGTAATTATAGGTAAAATGCACAGTGATAGCAAAAATAAAACATTTTAATTGGTTAAATTGTATCAATGTAACTTTCTTTAACCCTCTATCCATGCTTTGTCATTTTTGGCGATATAAAATTGAGAGAAAATATTTTAAACCAATCCTTTTTTATTTGTGCCTGTTTTTTGTCAGCATCAAATTGATTAACATTACCCTGCTACCAACTAAAGTAAAAACCTGAATTTTACTCTGGCTAGGTGTGCTACTAGGCTACACAAAGCTCATAACATTGAAATTGTTGAATATTGTTATATGTACACTTGACCTAACAAATTACTCACGGAATTTCATTAATTCTGAAAAGTACACATACACTTAAAATATTTGTTTCAAAAATCAAATGGTTTGTATGCAATAAAACGAAATTTCAGTAGCAAAACTTTAAATCTAAGATATAAACGCCTGTTAATTGAACAGTCAGAGTACAAAATTGCCTTTCAAACATATTTGATTCTAGACTAATAAAATTTAAAAACTGCGTTTAACAACTGATTTTTGATGCTGTCAACTCTACTCATGAAATATAACTTCCTGGTTTTAAATATCTTCATTTTTATATATTCATTAATAAAATTGTACATTAATCAAAGGCAAATTCCCATTTTTAAATCAGTTGTTTTAAAAGACGTTATTTTGAACCCGAACTGAAAAAATCTCCTGTAATATCTGCAAATTAGAAATTGACATTTTAATCACTTAGATAAACATTTACGACTCAAGGCTTTTGCAGAGGATAAAACAAGACCGACGTTAATGAAAATTGCACTAACCAGCCAAAACCTTTTAAATTTGACTTTGTTAAAATTGAAACTTTGAATTCTTTTACATTTTAAAACAGTTAATTTTGAATGTTTTAGTTTGGAAGACTTTTTGTATTAATTAGTGAATTTAAATCGATGCCAATAACAATTAGAAATAGATTTGCATTTAATTTTATTATCATATATAATCTTAATATAGTAAGGATTCTATATAGTATTAATATGTTGGTCTGTAAGTCGTTAAACAAACATTCAAAGCAAGATAAGTTTAAATTATATCATTTTGATTGAGAATGATTAATAATCTAACAAGTTCCAAAAAGAAATTACTGAAAATCATTTTTTTTTTACATTTGCTTATTTATTTTCCAATTAAAAATATTTATTGTATATAATGCATTTTAAAGAAACTATTAAACATCAAATAAGAAATTAATTGCTTTTTATAATTGCACAAAAGTCATCAAATAATGAGATGATCGAATAGAAGATTTGATAGAATAATTATGGCAAATATTATGCACCTAGTATTGGTGACCTACGCTTGTTGCTTCTTACTGTTCTTTTTGTACTGCAATTAAAGTTTAAGCTGTTTATGTAGAAACATTTTGGTTTTTGGAATATTCACTAAAACTTGAAGCATGTTTTAGAATGGCCAATGCATTCTTACTTTATAATTTAATGCCTATGTAACTATACTACAAAATAGTTACAAACCTTCCCTGAACCTATGAGAAGATTCACTGTAAAGGGAAACAAACACATAAACACAGACAAAAAGACATCAAATTGCATTTATATGAGAATAAGAGCCGCCAAAATTACATTTACCATGGACATACTGACAGACAAAAGAAAAATTACCAAAATCATAAAAAAGAGCATGATAGAAATACAGACAGACACTGGTGACTAAAGTAGTTACACTGCCAAAAATACAGTACAACAATAAATATTTTACTATGCACAAATAGTACAAGAGTATAATCACAACAAAGGCAACCAAATTTGATTAATGGAAGTCCCCCAATAAAGTGCATTTTCCAATAGTCCTTTATCATTTACTAAATTGCATACCCATGGAATTAGGGAATAGACAAACAAAAATATAATTTCATAAAAATATAGGATGTTTATGTCTGCCAACCACTGGACCGAATTGATATTGCTCTTTATTCAAACTATTTTCTTAAGAGAACAAGTCATCAATACAAGAGAAATTACCCATTAAATCCCCCCTTCCCCTTCAGAAAGTTAAATAATTTAGTCTCAAAACAGGCTCAATCTTTTTAAATGCATGTATCAAACATTTTTAAGACAATGTAGGTGCAATCAAAGAGTCAATTATCCTAATTCCAGTAAAGGATCGATTTAATATAGATTTCTGCTCAAACTTTTCTTGAAGTGCAAAAACCCTTAAAGAAGGTGTATTAACTTTTATTTTTATAGCTAGCCGGTGCTTTTGGTAAGTAGTAGATGTAAAAATTTCCATAGAATTCAGATATGCAATCGGTTTTTTTGTAGACCTCTTATTTTTTAAGTAATTTAAGTTTTTTTAAAAACAAAATTAAGTCGTTTTTAAGGTACTAAAACGCACCAAAATAAAAATAAAAATGCCAGTATGAACAAAAATAGTAAGATCTTTAATTTGACACCTTACTTTTTAAATTCTGTTGAGAAATTACTGAAAAAAATATTTTTTAAATCTTGGTTTAATCAAAACTTTAAACAAAATTATACTCTACCACAGGCATAAAAAATATGGGTTTGTGTATACTTTTAGAATCAGAAAAATATTACAAATCCATTGTAAGCAAAATTGAAAAAAAGTAAAAAAAAATTAAAAATAAAAATGGCCTAGCATATTATTTTGTACAGGCAACACTATTTTTACCCGCTCTTTACCCCCTTCCCATTTTTACCCCCAAAACAAGGTTTAAGATGGTTGCCTGTATAACATAATATAATAGTTTCATATAATTTCTTTTATTGTAGTTTATTTACTATTTTGTAAACTTTTTATTTCAATTTTGCTTAGAATCGATTTGTAATAATTTTCTGATTCTAAAAGTATATATGAACCCATATTTTTGACACATTACAAACTATCCCAATTTTGTATAACTTTTGCGGAACATGTTCCAATTACGTCATATTTTTCTTTCCCGAAAAAGGGAAGAGGGAAAGAAAAAAAGGGAAGGGGGGAAGAAAAAAGAGATGGGAGAAAAGGGGGTTTTCCCCATCTCTTTTGAAGAGATTTTCTTCCCCCCTTCTCTTTTTCGGGAAAGAAAAGTATGACGTAATTGGAACATGTTCCGCAAAAGTTATACAAAATTGGGACAGTTTGTAATGTGTCCATATTTTTATGCCTGTGGTAGAATATATTTATGTTTAAAGTTTTGATTAAACCGAGATTTAAAAAATCGATTTTTAAAAAAATTACTCAACAGAATTTAAAAAGTAAGGTGTCAAATTAAAGATCTTACTACTTTTGTTCATACTGGTATTTTTTTTCTTTTATTTTGTTGCGTTTTAGTACCTTAAAACCGACTTAATTATTTTTTTTAATAACTTAAATTACTTCAAAAATAAGAGGTCTACAAAAAACCGATTGCATATCTGAATTCTCTGGAAAATTTTTCATCTACTACTTACTAAAAGCACCGGCTAGCTATAAAAATAAAAGTTCAGACACCTTCTTTTGACTTGTTCCTTTTCTATGAGCCAATAAAAAATCTGGATGTATTGGGTAGTAAGGGTGGGTCGTTATAAAGTATTTAGGTAGTGTTTTTACAAGAGAAAATTTGTTTAGAAGCAATTTAATAGCAAAGTTGATCTACTAGTAAAATATGTTCGACTGTCTGCCTGGCCAAAAAGTACAGCTGAAATTCAAATAATTTCCTTATGAAAGAATCATTTATCAATACACAATATCACACAAACGCCAGGCTTACCAGCATACACAAACACAAACCAAGAAAAAATAATAAATTATATATATTGGAAAAGCTTTCTAAATTATTGCTTACTACAGTTTATTGTTTTAATAAATCTAATGTTTACGGGAATGTAAAAACATGTTGGTAGCTTATTAAATGGAATACATAGTTACTAAAAGACTGCATGCACTTATGAACAGATGAGTGACGGAAAACAAAAGGAAATTGGGGGGTGGGGGATAGAGGAAACTGTAAAGATATTGTTTTTTTAATCATACAAAACATTTTAAGCTATTAAAGACAGATTTTGATAAGTCACAATTCGGTCGTTGATCAATTTAGCCACCATTAACCTTTCCCCAAATCCATGCAAAAATTTTGCAAAGGTTTTAATTGAGTTTGCGTGTGGCTTATCAACATTGTCCAACCATGGACAAAACTAACTTCTAGTTACATAGACAAACAAGTACAAGAGGGGGAAAATAATAATTTTCAAAAGACCATGTAAAATTGATTAGAAGGGGAGGAATGCTAAGACAACATGAGGTAAGAGGCATATCAACATTGTTCAACCATGGACAAAACTAACTTCTAGTTACATAGACAAACAAGTACAAGAAGGGGAAGTTTAAGGATCTTCAAAATACCATGTAGAATTGATTAGAAGAGGAGAAATGCTAAGACAACATGAGGTAAGAGACATATCAACATTGTTCAACCATGGACAAAACTAACTTCTAGTTACATAGACAAACAAGTATAAGAGGGGATACATAATAATTTTCAAAAGACCATGTAGAATTAAATAGAAGAGAAGGAATACTAAGAATAAAAAATGAAGTAAGAGGCGCATCAATTTTGTTTAACCATGGACAAAACTAACTTCTAGTTACATAGACAAACAAGTACAAGAGGGGGCACATAATATTTTTCAAAATACCATAGAGAATTGATTAGAAGAGGAGGAATGCTAAAACAACATGAGGTAAAAGGCATATCAACATTGTCCAACCATGGAAAAAACAAACTTCAAGTTACATAGACAAACAAGTATAAGAGGGGACACATTATAGTTTTCAAAAGACCATGTAGAATTAAATAGAAGAGGAGGAATACTAAGAATAACAAATGAAGTAATAGGCGCATCAATTTTGTATGACCATGGACAAAACTAACTTCTAGTTACATAGAGAAACAAGTAAAAGAAGGGGAAGTTTAAGGATCTTTAAAATACCATAGAGAATTAATTAGAAGAGGAAGCAAATTTTAAAAAAGTAAAATGTACTTTATCATTATAGTTAAACGAGAGCGGAAAAGTTATGAAAATGTCAGCCAATCATTTAAGATTTTCAAAAGACTGCATAAAGTTTCAAAAATGCAGTAACAATATAATTTAATGTTTGTTTATTATATTGATGATTTTAAATAAAAATTACCCAAATGATTCAAATTTTAGACATATAAAGACTAAAGTTAAAACTTTTAAAAATCATGAATGACTAATTTAAGAATACTGTTCAGTCCTACATATACATATATGTATTATTTACATATCTTTTTACATAAGCTTTCATTTGCATATCTTTAGATGAAAGCAACAACTAAATTCATGACCAGAATATCTTAAATTTCTTTGTCAATTTCTCATCTTAGAATTTTAAAATATGTTCATTTAGATTCTTTAAAAGTAGTAAGAAAATTTAGGTATATTATAGATTTAAATAAAATATTGGTTGAAAATTTTGGGCACTGCTCGTTTGTACTAAAGAACCCGAAGTTTTTAGCCAATGATTCAGAGATCGTGTTAATAAAACTTTGGGTACCAGTAAAATGAACAATGCAATGTCCCCTGCCTGACTTTGGTTATCAAATAGCAGTACGTTTGGCTTTAATATTCATGTGAAATAGATGCAAATATTCATACTCAAAGATTTAGAATAATTGGCTTGTAACAATAAAAAGTAGAGCACCCCAACCCCGCCCCCCCCCCCCCCTCCAATAAGTGTAATTAAATTGATTTTATAATTGTTTATTTTGATTTATTATTAGTTTACTTTAAGGTTTATTTTACTAAAAGTATTTTTATTAGGATACACAATACCCTATCCCTTATTCTAAAATTTTGATCTCATTATGTCTGACCATTAATTGGGCCAAGAAAATAATGATTAATCATTCATGCAAATTGGAGCACCAGGGTTCAAGGGATTTCAATAATTTTACGACAAATAACAAGGATGAAAACATCCCCAGAAGCAAAGAACATAATTGTAAATAAATAAGAAAAAGATATATACGAGGTACTCATAAGTTTTCTTCACAAAAAAAATCAGTCATCTATAATACAAAGTAGAATGATGTCTATGATGTCTGCCTGTCCGTCCGTCCGTCTGAAGCTTAAGATCTCGGTAACCACTGAACCGATTAGATTCTACTCTTCAGGGTATATACCTATTGGTCTTGTGGTGGTTTTAAGCTATTTTCTTAAGGAGTGGGACACCCCCAACCCCCCCACAAAAAAATTTCATATTTTTTTCTAATTTTAATGTTTTTTATGTTTTTATCTGTTTTTATATATTTTTATATTTTTTTCATTTTTTTTATACTTTTATATATTTTTTTATATTTTCAATTATTTATCTTTTTTTAAAATGTCTTCTCTTCTTTTAAACTTTGTTTTATCAAATTCAAAAAGATTGTGAAACCTTCCTTCTCCTGTAGGGGCGAAGCCTCAAAAAGGCTAATGGCAAAGAAATTAAAAAAAACAATAAAAAAAAGAAAAATTCAAAGGTTTTAAATAATATAAATAAATATAAAATGTTATAAAGGGTTATAAAATGTTATAAAGAGTTATAAAATGTTAAAAAATACTGAAAATATCTATAAAAAAATGTAAAGAAAATTTTTAAAATTCTCCCCTGAACCATAAGAAAAAAAGCCCCTAGAGGCTAGGGGCGAAGCCGCTAGTGTATCTTAAAAAGCAGCAGAGAAATCATGTTTCCCCTATAAAAATAATTTTTTCCATAAGAGAAAGGAGAAAAATTGTTTTGGTAAGAGAGTTTATCACAAAAAAAATTAATATTACATGAAGATAGAATAAATTTGAATGTTTCTTGAAGCTATTTCCCTTGCATTACTGTGGGGGAGTGACCTTTTTACATTTCTTGGTGAAAGGACAAAAACCAGTTTGAAAGATTTTTAGTCATTCAATAAGAGTTGTATTATCATCTTACAATTATTTTAATTACAATAAATCATAAGAAACAAATCATGGAATATAAATATATATCGTAGAGTTTCATGGACAGTTGTCCGTATATAGGAAAATAAGTTTAAAATGATTAAAATGAAATTTCAAAGAAGAAAAAAGTTTTTATTTAGGTAGTTATATATATAGGAATATGCTTCTGTTAATATGTTTTTCATGTTAATCTGACTAAAAAAGCGATAAAAATGTTAGACGCCCTATTTAGATAATAAATTGGCATGCACTTTTTGGGCAATTTCATAAAAAAAAAGACCACAGGCTTAGTTTTTTTTTGCATGATGAAACCTTTTTTTTCAATTGGCCCCCTTTTAGGGTTGTATACATTCTATAAAAATAAGACCACTTCTCCTAAATCATCATGAAACTTAGGTTCCACGCCAAACGTAGGAGTCCCAAACGTAGGAGTTAAAAAATATCAAAGTGGACAAACGCAGGAGTCCCAAACGTCAAAGTGGGACAAACGCAGGAGTGGGACAAACGTCGGAGTGGACAAACGCAGGATTTTTGGGACAAACACAGGAGTCCCCAATTTTTTTCAATTTTTAATTTTTGTTTAAATTTTGATTTTTTTTCAATTTTTAATTTTTTTCTACAACCCCCCCCCCCCCCTTTCGGTCCCGTTATTTTTCTTAGTTAGGTTAGGTTAGGTTATAAGCCAGAGGGCCGAGCGCTGCGGCTAGGCAGGCTAAGGGGCCGAGCGCTGCGGCTAGGCAGGCTAAGGGGCCGAGCGCTGCGGCCATAGTCATTATTTTGTGGACAGGGGTATAAAATTTTTTATACAAATTTTTCATATTATTAAAATAGCGGACACTCCTATGTTTTACTTAAGCAATGTCCACTCCGACGTTTGTCCCACTCCTACGTTTGTTCACTCCGACGTTTGGGACTCCTGCATTTTTCCACTCCGACGTTTGGGACTCCTACGTTTGGGGTAGGACCCTAAATTATAATGCTGTTGTGGATTCTTTAAAAAATATTTGGGTCGCTTCTCGCTGGTGAGGCAAAATTGTTTTTGTGAAATATTCTCCAAAATCACATAGAAAAAATCAAATAATATCATAGAAGGGTTATTAACATAGGATTTTAATTGATTTTTGTAGACTTTTTGGGGGTTTTGGAGGATTTTTCACAAAACAATTTTGCCTCACCAGCAACCCATTCTTTAAAATGAATTCACCTCTGTTCTATCGCAAGGTGAGAAGAGGATGGGTGTTTAAATGGGTTTATTGAACCTTGAAGGAAAATGCCGCTATTTGTTATGCTTCTGCTAGAATTTCCAGGGCCTTTAAAACAGAGTGCTCCCAATACAACTAAAATTTTGCGGATTTTTAGGGAAGCTTTAAATCTTTATATTAAGCTTTGAGGATTGAGATACAACAGCTAATTATAATCAAATAAGTTAGTTATATTTTTTACTTGATTCTTTCAATTAACAAATTACTAGTTATGGATCGCATTGTATCATCGACAGCTCTCCGTGGATATTAAAATAAAAGATTACAACATTAAAACCAATTTTGTTAGCCCCGAGGGTCCTAAGGTACGGGCAATCGATGCAATACTTGATTTTTCAGTATTGCTTGAACCGTTTCTAATAAACCGGAATTTAATCGGTTTCGAAGCCATAATAGAAAAGTTTTTAATAAGTGATTTTGAATGTACACCAGCTTGAATAAGCAGGAGAGAGGATGCGTGAATAAGAATTGTCGATATTGTTCATGAAAAATACATTCTCATGCAAATTATAATCAATACAACCATAAAAACAAACCTTTAACAAATACAATTGGCGTAGCCACCATTTAAATCACTTTATTCGAATGTACGTCTAGTGTTTGAATAATAACCCGTAGGGGTAATGCCCCTTCGGAATGTTTTGCTTACTCATATTAAAAGCAAAGTGTGGGATGGTGCTGTTGATGGCCCAAAAATGAGGTTTCAGTGAAAGTACCTTTATTCTCCTAGCAGAATTGAGGTAATAAATGTATATCATTGTTAATGCTTGTTAAAAAGTTATTTGAAGCAATTAAAACCGAGTAATTAAAGCGCCTACAACCCAAAATTACTGATCTAAAATAGCTTCTGTAAGGTATCCATAAAAGTTTCTTATTTATGCCCACATTCATCCCCCTTGCCAAATAACTCAGCAGGAGTAGTGATACAAAATATATTCTAAAAAATAATGTAATTTTGTAAAATTGAATATTGACGTTTAGCTATTGGAAATCTTTGACCTAATAAGTAATACTGCGCATATAGCATACTTTAGCTAATCGACATTAAAGTGTTCGTACAGACGTACAATAATAATCTAGTTTTTGAGTAGCTCCGTTCTTAGACGAAAAAAACGTTTCTTATAATCTAAAGCTGTAATAAATTGCTTCTATTTAATCTAATTGGCCTAAACCAATACAAATTTGTAGAATGATCGTTCCAGTAGTTTACGAAATCTTAATGGACAAACAAACAGACATCCTGCATTTCCAGAAAGTTTGTAAGACCACTCACAGCAGGAACTAATTATATCTGGAATAAACCAAAGATCAACTTTTTTCATAACAACTTTAAGAGCCGCAAAAAGTAAACTTTGGTAGATATGTATATGAATATGTGTCGATAAAAAAGATATTATTTGTCTTTAATCAGTTCATTAATGGCCTTATATTCTAAGACAATAGCCCAAAATAAAAGTTATTTAAAAGAAAGGCATATTTTTCTGGAATAAAAATTGTTTTGCTCCAACTTTAATGTAGTGAAAACAGTTTTAAAAAAATATATTTAAGACATTTTGATTTATTATGGTATTTTCAACCAGGAAAATAATGTCGATCATATTTAAATGAAATAGTTTAATAGGCTTGTTGCATTAAAAAGTATTTACCTATTTCCATACTAAAAATTCAATTAATTTAAGCTAGATTTATCGAAATCATTAAATACAAAATTAATCCATACGAATATGGATTAAATTGGCTGAACAATATTCATAAATTCAAATTGATATCCTTTCGGCTTTGTTAGCAATCTAGTTTATTAATATTTGATCCAAATTTAATGAGGTATTGCGGGGGCTGGCCGTAATGGTTGTTATATTTTTGGGATATTTTATCATGTATTAAAGTTGCTAAATGAAAGGACTCGAGTCCATTTTATTAGAGTTGGATATGAATCTGCGTAAAGTGCCTCCAAAAAAATGACGTCATACATTTCAATGATAGGCCAGTATAAATTGTAGTTGACCAATGGTAAAATTTATACTGGCCCTTCATTGGTCACTTGTATCGTATGACGTCATTTTTTAGCGGCACTGTAACAAAGTGAAACTTGTAGCTTGCTAAAAAACGGAAATTCTAACTTTCCTTTACCCCATCCCCTGCCATCTTATTGAATGAATGAACTGATCATTAATTGATATTCGTTTTAGCAACTAAATTGACGATAATTTTTCCCCTGTCATAAAACCACGTTATTTAATCTTCCCCGTTGACATTTTAAGTAACTTTATTTTTCCACTGACCTATCCAAGTCTCTCAAATTAGACGGATGAGTTTTAAAAGAATGAATTATTTAGGCAATTAATAAAATCCGTCAATAGATTTGTACTGTCTATGATAAATGCTTTACTAATGAATTTCAATTTTGAAATATGATATTGTGGGTGGCTTGCCACACACGCAGTACATGTGTCCCATGTCATAGGCCATTATCTATAGAATAGATGCACACAAAAATTAAGAGGTTACTTCGTTAATGAAGTCTAAAGCTTTCAGATTTAACAATGAAAGGCAGCTTTTATTGGTCATGTTTAAGGCTATTATCATGGTGGCAGATTCAATCCAATTATAGCAAAATAATTTTAGAGTCATTTCCCTTGTAAAAGTACAAAATGCGCCCTTAAACTTGCATAACATTCTAATTAATATTTTTTGCCGCGGGCTTTTTGCGGAGGATCACAAAATTTTAGTGGTATAAGGAAAGACTAATAAGCGAATATTTTAGGATAATCAATAGGCAATGTTAGTTCTACTTTACCAGAACAAAAATATTTAATTTAACACAAAATACAAAATGCGGGCACAGTTTGGAAGTTTCTTTGAATTGGAAGTCCTGATCAAGAGTATGAAATTGTAATTTTAATTATTATTTTAATCCACAAATTTTGAACTTTATAGCACAAAACCATAGTGCATTTTTCAGCCATTTTTACCTATCCTTTAATCCCTGAATTCTAAAAGCAATGTCATATTCATCTCTTCATTCATCTAGGTTTCACTTTCTTACACATTATTTATTCACAAATTAAAATAGGTAACAGGGATACAGAGATAAAATCAGGAAGATATTTAAATCCCCCACTTCCCTAATCCCTGAAAAGTATAATTATTCTCCTTTTTTAATATCTCTTCTCAACCATAAATAGCCTAAAACTATCCTAAGACATTTATTAAACTTTCTTTGACAAGCAATTCCCAATATCTTCAGAAAAAAACCTTACTACTTTCTTAATATGAAACAAATACAAATTATCTAAATTTTTTATTTAATAAATTCAAGAGTTGAATTTTTTCGTGAAAAAATATTTTTTTCAAAATGTGTTCTAGTAATTATTAGTTAAAGTTGGAATGTAGACCAATAATATAGATACTAATCTTTTACTATAATAGTTAGAACAAGATCGGATGCGTCCATTAGTAACAAGTAGTTTGAATACTCCAGTCTTATCTTATTGAATCTATCACACATTTTTATTTTATTTTCCGAGTTTACCTTAAAGAGAGAAACTGACAAATTCTCTTTAAGTATATGTCAACCAGCACAAAAAAAAGTTGTTAGAAAAGCTTTGCTCCTTCAAATGGTTTTCCAAACAGGCCTTTTCATTAACAATTTAGAGTTCTGAAAATTAGTTTTACTTCAGACTGGCAAATTAAGTTTAAAAAATGATCCATAAAGTGTAACTTCTACTCTTATGAAAAACATAGTTAATTTAATTTTTGAAGCGAGGCTTCTCTTCGAGTATTAATGTTTGTCTGTTACTTCTTCGTCCTGTACATTATATAGGATAAAACCTTGTTTATGCAAATGAGACAATTGCAGAATAAAAACCGCCATGCTTAACATGAAAAATTCATTACATACAGAAAAAAAATGCTTTACTTTAAACGGAACAACACTCCAGCTTTTTGCACTTCGTAGAATGAATCAATTTATCTTATATGATTGAAGTAGTTGGGGCCTGATAATCATTTATGATATGATTTTATGTCAGTCCTACGACCAATTCATTGCACTTGGTGATTAATTGTTTTTTCGTGTTTGAAAAAGTATAAAAAAGAGTATTTTAGATTTTTTATTTGCTATCATGTTGTGTTTTTCTAGGAAGCTTTGATTCTTTCTGGCCGAATATTTAGTTGGTCATAATCTAATCTTCCTTTAAGAACCTATCAATGTAAATGTAATGGAGAACAGATCAATAGAAGATAAAATAATCTTCAGCCAATTCTAACAGTAAATAGGCGTGAATTACATTAGGTTGAAGATTAATTGAAACTCCAAATGTACTAGCTCTAGTTCTTTCTGTGCATTTTCCAATTTTAAAGTTTTACAAAGAAAATTTACAACACACATGATATTGATCAAACAAGGAAGAAATTCTACAACATTAAAAAAATTAACATTAAAGTAAAAGAATAGAGTGGCTAATTAAATGTATGCTAACGTAGTGAGGACCCTTTGCCTACTTTCAATTGGGTCTTTGAATATCAGTCAGTAGCTTCGGAAAAATGTATTTAACCAAGTCGCTACAAAAGAGCAGAAAGCAATTTGTTAGCAGACGAATAAAGTCCCCACCACTGGAACCAGGTAGTTGTCTGGGTTAAACATCTATACTTTTTATATTATGGTATATACATCTATTTACCTAGCGGTATTGTTATGTTAGTAAGGGAAGTAGAAATCTATACTAAATAAACATGAGGTTGTATACCTATCAGTCCAATGTTTTAGAGATCTAACTGGACAAAAGAACACATTAAATACAATAGTATATACTCTACAAAAGGCTTAAGACATAGGGCGTATATTTCAAAGGGAAATAATACTATGTTGTAATTTTTATATTAGAAATTTTTTAACTGAGCTAGTTACAGAGTTGCTCTAGTAATAAAAGTTGTAAAAATGATATTATCATGCAATCTTGATTATTAGGAGGTGTCGTAAATATAACTTTACAAAACAAGGCACAACCTTTAATTTACCAAAAATGCAGAATTAGAGGCCCTAAAAAGGAATTCGATGCATTTTACGAAAATTTATAAAAAAAAATTTTTAATGGTTTACATTAAAAATAGATCAATGGAGAGGGGGAGGGCGAAGTCTATCATACCCCCAAACACCAGAAACTCTTTAATAAAAAATTTGGCTGCTGAGTCCTCGTTTTTACCAAATTTTACTTTAGTATATCTTTACACGAACTAAACAAAATTTCAATATAAACTTTTTATTGGATTTTTGTGTAAGAAATGTAAAACTTTCTTTAAGCTTTGATGTTTAAGTAAACTCATAGAAATGTAATTTAGAATATTTTTATATCTAAAACCTTTATATCAAAAAATAGTTAATACAAATGATTTAGTACACATGGAGAAATGGTTATCATACATTTAGGGAAAAAAATGTTAAAAGCAATTACTTGTCAGTCCTTATGTAAATAATGAACAATATAATATGTAATTATTCTAAACTTCTGTGTAAAAGTGCCTCGTAAAAACAAGGACAAATTTCAACACTTTTGACCGAAGAATCCCGATTGACGTCATTTTCCCTTCTAATATGACGTCATTTGGCATACGGTCAAAAGTTATAATATTTTTCCCCTTTTAAAGAGACATTTTTGCCATCTGCAATTTAATTCTTTTTAAAAGCCAGATTTTTAATTATCTTTCCTTTTTCAAAGATTCGTGGGAGCACTTTTAGTGTAATCCAAAGGTGTAATCCTTACACCTACAGACTAATTTTAATATTTAGATACACGATAAGGTTTCCAACTTATGAATCATAACTAAGGTTGCCAAATTCAACCAAACAAATACAGAAAAAAATACTCTTGAAGAATTTTTTATTGGCTAAAACATAAGAAACAAAGTAATAAAAATTTCAAAGTTTTTTAATGGATTTAAATGTTCGTCTAGAATGGTGTTTTTGAGTTATTGCAGGTAGAAATCATAGCTATCTAAATAGTGACCAAAAACAATAGGCTTGTTAAAAATAGCCACTTTTAAAAAATATTGCAGGTTTAAGTATTTTGCTATTCCATAAATTGTATTAGTTCATCAGTTCATCTATGATGTCCCATGGAGCCAATCAATAGACAATAAAGAAATCGAAAAATTAGGGAATGCTACTAAGTGTTTTTTTTGCGGATTAGTTACAAAACAAGCAAATAATAAAGGTCTTAATTTCTATTACATGCTAATTGAGTAACCCTTATTGCCTCCAGGGGCTGCAAGGAGAAGTGTATATGACTAAACAATAAACATAGCCTGAAACTTTATTAAAACATAAATTAAACATCTTTTAGACAAAAATAATTAATCTACACATTTCAGAGATTTTTGCTTCTTACATTACTTCTTATTATTAAAGAATTAATGACTAAGCAACGCTACTAGAGTCTTTAGATTGTTTTAAATGTACTTCGTTTGCTTCTATTTTGATACATTTATATAGAATAAGACAATCTGTTCTATCCCTAGTTCGTAAGACCCATCTAAGCTTTCATCCAAAGGGCAATTTTGATTTAATCTAAAGTTTGAATTATGATCTCTGCCCGGCCTTTATGGTCCACTCACAAATGTGTCTTTAAGTTCATAACACAAGGAATATAATTATATGTACAGTATTTCATAATTGTAAGCTGAAATGATTATTTTGGATTTTAAATTTTTTAAATAGTATGACTGATTATTAACTGTCTTAACCTCTTTTCGAGGAAGCTTTGTGTTTATCAAGTTCGAAATTAAATTCCTTATCATTATCCTAAAACTAAGCGCAAATGTCGTCTTTTTTGACTTTCCTTCAGTAATAGACGCGGCATGGAATGTTTATATGCGCCCACGTTTTTCACTTTTGAATGAGATATGAGGGTGTGAAGATTTCGGAGAACAAAATTGGGCCT
Organism: Acartia tonsa; assembly: GCF_053477335.1. NCBI lineage: Eukaryota > Metazoa > Arthropoda > Copepoda > Calanoida > Acartiidae > Acartia > Acartia tonsa. Next base: position 39,153,899 of record NC_137262.1, on the reverse strand, counting down.
ATCATTGGTCTCATAGTGTGTGAACGACCCTAGTATACCAGGGATTTGAAACCAAAAGAACTTCAGGTAGAATTTGTTAATTTTATTAGGAAGAATGGTGTATAGGACGATTATATGTAGTTTTAAAAAGGCTTTAGCCAGCTAAGCATGAAACTTAATTATGATTAATATATGTTTTAGTAATTTTTATGTGCCTTATTGTTGCATTTAACAATGATTTATTAAACCAAATAATTTTCCTTTAAAGCCAAAGTTTCCAAAGATTTTTTACCGTAGAGAAAAATGATTTTAAAAAAGCAAATAAGATTACGTGGTTATAAATAACTGGAATTATGAATTAATTGATTTTGTAATTTCAGGTCTTTGAAATAATTTCATCAATAAATCTATATTCAAACCTGCTGTTGAAACTTGATGGTTCCTGGTATTGGGGGTTTGTATGTTCGCCAACTGATCTCGTGAACTTCCCGCTAATTCGGAAGTCAAGCTCAACCAAAGTGTCATGGTTGAGACAATTTCAAAGGAATGGAGTTTGAAGGAGCTGCACAAGCGAATTTCAAATAACCTGATGGTTGAAGGCGCTGCACAAGCAATTTCAAATGGTTCTGAAGAATAGGCATTAGCATTCTTCAAAGAATCTGAAGAATAGGCGTTAGCATTCTTCAATAAATCAATAGCATATAGTGTATTGATGCAAAAAAACATTGACAATTTCTCTGTGAAATAATTACCTAGTGAATCAATATGGTGCTCACTAAAAAACAGAAAATTGAGCGAGCTATCGCTATTGGCAATGAAAGGCTAGAGGTGTTTGACGAACAGATAAAAGTGTTTTATGAAAATCTAAAAGCCTGCCAAAGTTTTAGTTCATGTGAAAATGTGAATTTAAAATCAATTCGTGACATTTTTAGTGAGGTCAAGGACCAATCTGACCTAATAAAAAGTCTAAAACCTGCCGTGGATACTAGTGAGCTGCGCGAGTTCAAGCGTGATTTGGATGAAGCTAGTGAGCAGAAAACTGTTGCAGATAAAGTTTATGCGTCGTTGGAGCAGTGTACAAAGATTCTGTACTGGCTTGACAATGATTCAGACGACGCGAGGTCAAGCACTGTCGCCAGGAACCTCGACGTCATTGAGAAGGTGAAGATGGACATGGGAGTGCTTAAAATTTCCATGGAGTTGCGCCAAGAAGTACGTGATATGTACCGAAGGCTTAGAGAGATGGAACGTTGTTCATCTAACTTGGATGAGAGTGGGACACCTGCCATTCTCTCCAGAAGTATGTCTGCCGTGGACATTCGGAGTTCCAACCCGCAGTATGGGCGCTGGGACAACAGTTTGTTGCCGTCGTTCGACGGTACTGACACGGATTACCCAAACTTTAAACAGGTCTTTAAGGATCTATGCTCTGGTTATGGATTTGCTGACCAGAGGTTAAGTCTGATGTTGTGTATGGAGAAGGTGATAACCAACCCGGAACTACGCAAGCAAGTGTCAGCGATTAGAGATCATAATGAACAATGGGCGTTTCTTGATCAGATGTTTTTATCAAACACTCGCCGGTTCATGAGGATTTTAACTAAGCTGAACAAGATGAAACCTGTGGATAAACCTGTGGACGTGGTCAGCGCAATTGCTACCTTCAAGAGCATGATGCAGGAGGTAGAAACCATCGTAGGTTCTGCAGCTAAGGATTACAATCACCAATAGAAATATGAGAGAAGAAGACTAATGTATAGTAAAGAACTTGGTCATAATGAAAAAGGAACTATTAGATGGTTTCTTTATTAAGAAATTGTAACAGTTGAAACCTTATTAGAATCAGCTAAAATCTTTTTGTTAAAAAAGAATATAAAAACAGGTAAGGTAGAAACTTAAACAGTTTTAAAAATCATTTATTCTTTTAAAAAGTTTTAATCGCCGCACGTTTATTCAGAACCAAAACTAGTTTAATAGATTTCTTTAGTAATTAAAGTATTTATAACCATTACAAATAATATTGTACATTTATTTTTTACACTGCATATGAGAAAATTATTTTAGATTCCAACATTATCTTTTAAAAAAAGGAATCGAATATTTGTTAATTAAGAACTGATATGTAATATTTGAATAAGTGTACGCTAACCAGATTCTTTAATTAAAAGAAGATATTTAAAGAAAATTAAATAGGGTTGAGCATGGTATGTCTTTTAAGATCTCGTCAACATATAAAATAATAATTAATGCTCAATTTTCAGGAAGTGTTTATATCGGCTTGTAGTTTTTTTTTCATATTAGAAGATATCAGTTCATACAATATATAAACCTACAAAAGAAAAAACAATCAAGTATCATATGCCATATTTTTTCAATCTTTCATATTAGGGTTACTTTCATCCACCTCTTTAGCGAATCCTCTAAAAACTTGGAATTGTGACAATTAATTTCAAAATTAAAATTGCACTTATAAAAAATGGAAATGGAGTAGACTCGTTTTTTATTATTTAGTTGTTTCCCTATTTTTTTTAAAATCTATTAAAAATTAAGGAGTAGTGTCACTAGCATCAATCTCTCACTAAATTTGAAAACTATTGAAATGAATTGATCTATGGGTTTTAATTAAGAAATTCGACCGTTTATAGCCGACTTTTTTATTGGGAAGAAATTAAAAAAATAAGGCCTTTCATACCAAAATGTGTACAGTTTCTACCCAATAGCAGGTCTGCCGAGTTCTCCCGGGATATTTTTATTGGTGGAGCCTGATTACCTCTCTTTCTTAGTACCTTTATTCAATCACCTAACTCTTATTCATATTTTTAAAGACAAGTGCCCTGAAAATTTGAGAGACAAAATTATGATGGAGCTAGGTAGCATGAACCAACCAAACATCCAGAAGATTGTAGAACTGCTGGAGAGGACCAGGGGTGCCATGTTGGCCGGTGATATGTCCTATGACACTAGCGCCGGCAAGAGAAATCGTGACAGAGCTGCCGCCGCGCAAGTGTCTGGCCGCAGTGACAATGAGAATGGATGGGCTGGAAAGGACAAAACTTCCAAGTGGAATAGTGCATGTCCTATCAAAAGTTGCGAGGATAAACATCCTATTTTCCGTTGTCCCACATTTAAGAAGATGGATGTTGTTGACCGAAAAAAAGTTGTCCAGCAGAATAAATTGTGTGAACTCTGCCTGTGTGAGGGTCATGCTGCTGACAATTGTAATAAATCGGATAAGCTTGGTGTCTGTGGCACCAATAATTGCGACGGTTATCATAGCCGTATGTTGCATGAGGCTAGTGCTAGTGTGAATGCAGTCTACAAATCAAGTTCTGCGCCTAGCACATGTACCTTCCTGCTGCAAATAGTTCCAGTTGTAGCACCTGGCGGCGGCGCCGGCCATGCCGCCGTCATGTTTGATTCTGGTGCGAGTCTACCACTTATATCTGAGAAGATGTCCCACAAGTTGAAGCTGAAATCTACCGGCAGATATACAAACATTTCTGTTGCTGACGGTAGTGAATCATCCTGCCGCAATGTGGTGTTCTATCTGAAGGACAGGGATGGTAACTTGAGAGAATTTGAGGCAGCTGTTATGCCTAACCTCGGAGGTGGCAACGAGATGCGCTCGGTCCATCCGGAAACCGCCGCCAAAATATTTAAGATGCCGCCAGAAAGATTTACATATATTAGTGGAGGCTTAGATATCATCATTGGAAATACACATCCTGACGTGTTTCCATCAACCTACCAGAAAGTGGGCCAGTCTATGTTGTGGCGAACCATTTTTGGTAGTGGTTTTATCTGTACAAGTGCTGACTATGGAGCTGGTCAGCAGAAATCTGCATATAAAGCTGCCGTAGCGGTGGATAATGAACCGGTTGGTACTGTCGTAGCTGTTGATAATGAGCCGGTTGGTACTGCCGTAGCGGTGGATAATGAACCGGTTGGTACTGTCGTAGCTGTTGATAATGAGCCGGTTGGTACTGCCGTAGCTGTTGATAATGAGCCGGTTGGTACTGCCGTAGCTGTTGATAATGAGCCGGTTGGTACTGCCGTAGCTGTTGATAATGAGCCGGTTGGGTCTGCCGTAGCTGCTATTGATAATGATGTTAGTTGTGCTGCAGTTATTCCTGATGATATTGGTAACGATACTGTAGCCGTTGAGAATATTGTTACGGCGGGTATTGAGCCGCTGAATGATTCGGTTCCAGCCGGACAAGAGCCGACGGGAGTTTCGGTTCCGGCTGGACAAGAGCCGATCAGAGTTTTGGTTCCGGCTGGACAAGAGCCGATCAGAGTTTTGGTTCCAGCTGGACAAGAGCCGACGGGAGTTTCGGTTCCAGCTGGGCAAGAGCCAATAAGAAATTCGGTTCTGGCCGGACAAGAGCCGACGGGAGTTTTGGTTCCGGCCGGACAAAAGCCGGTAGATGATTCTAAGTTTTATGACAGTCACACTTTTATTACTTGCCCTGGTGCTGTCATGAATCAAGAATCGACTTGGCTGCTGCCAACCTTGCCGCCCGACACAGGGTAAGAGGCCTGCAAATGGCGGGTGGAAATATGGCGGGTGTTGCCGCCAGAAAGTCATTGAAAAATTTCAAATCACACATATCTAATCTACAACATAAACTATTTATGTGAAAATGATCTTTAAAGAAAAAATATTACAAGTTATATATTAAGCTTGTGAAGGGAACCTAAAAAGGTTCTGCAAAGAATAAGTATTCATTATTCAACTAATTTTATTGTTCATATTTAAGCACAAAAATTCTACAAAATTGTTTAGACTTTTAAAGCAGATTTTAAAAGATTTTGTTTCTTTAAGTATGATTTTAAAAGCAAAAGTTTGTGTGTATCAACTACCAAATGATTTTTGCAGATTTTAGATTGAGAAAAATAGATTTTTTAAAATTATTTTTCGAGGTATTTTTTTCATGGTTCACGTTTGCTTAAAAAAAATGGGCGTTTTCCTGTTACAAAATTTTTTATCAATTTGAAAATTTGAGTAGCCCCCCCCCCCCCCCCCCCCCCCCCCCGACAGTCTGGATAGTCTGCGGGAGGAGGAAAAGATTTGGACACAGGAAAAAGGCAAGCTTCAATTTAATTCAATAACGTGTCCGTGCTGTGTGGGGAAGCGAGCGAAGCGAGGCTTCTCCACACAGCACGGACACGTTATTGAATTAAATTGAAGCTTGCCTTTTTCCTGTGTCCACAACTTGATGTCGGGGTACTCTAATTTTCTAAATTTCAAAAACTATTTTAGGTTAGGTTAGGTTAGGTTATAGGCTAGGGAGCCGAGCGCTGCGGCCACGGATGTTCATTGTCTGGGGTACTTTAATTTTCTAAATTTCAAAAAACTATTTTAGGTTAGGTTAGGTTAGGTTATAGGCTAGGGAGCCGAGCGCTGCGGCCACGGATGTTCGTTGTCTGGGGTACTTTAATTTTCTAAATTTCAAAAAACTATTTTAGGTTAGGTTAGGTTAGGTTATAGGCTAGGGAGCCGAGCGCTGCGGCCACGGATGTTCGTTGTCTGGGGTACTTTAATTTTCTAAATTTCAAAAAACTATTTTAGGTTAGGTTAGGTTAGGTTATAGGCTAGGGAGCCGAGCGCTGCGGCCACAGATGTTCGTTGTCGGCTATTTCTTTTAAATATTGCTACGCAACCCACAAATAAAATTGTTCTTGCTAAAAAAACGCGGACGAGAGGGAGAACATAAAGGGGACTGGGAAAAGGGGGTTGTTGGTCAGATGGGAGAGGAAAGGGGTAAACAATACAGTAAAAAAACGCGGACACGTAGCGGACGAGAGGGAGAACATAAAGGGGGCGGGGATAAGGGGGTTGTTGGTCAGATGGGAGAGGAAAGGGGTAAACAATACAGTAAGAATTCTGCTATAAATAGACTGAAAGCTTGTAGCTGTTTGTTAGTCGACTACAATATGCCTTGTAGTGAGGGACTGCGATCCTAAACTGGTTGGCATGGTTGACTAAGGAGCCTGAGGCAAGGCAAGGCAAGGCTCGTGTCTCGCCTTATATACCCTCCCTCCCTTCCTCCTGTCCAACCTAATAATAGTTTACTTAAATTATTATTTTGTTGTCGGGGGGGGGGGGGGGGCTACTCAAATTTTCGAAATCGCTAAAAATAATACTAAGAGGAATCTACCAAAAAATGTTATTTCTCAGATTCTCATATGAGATAATGCATTAAAGTAAAGAACACAACATGTAAAATTATTATGATAATGTTTAAAAATATTTCTGATTATTATTTTAAAAAGATTATCGCAAAAAATCAAGATATTTGTTTTAATTTGTAAGCAAATAAAGTTTTTTTTTTCTTTCACTCCGGAGGCAAGGATTCCTAATAATCCACGCGTAAAGATTTTTCTTCATTCCGAGAGCAGAGATTCGTAGTAATATATGTACCTAACGACTTCGGACAATTTTAAACCTTGAGAAGTATTTATAGCAATTATTTTCCTAGGTACATATATTTTCGTTCATGTTTAAAAATATAGACTCTATTTTCTATTAAGCATTTATAATAATGAACACGATGTATGATATTATTAAAATATTGATTATTATTTATATGAATATCACAGAATTAATTTAAGATAAACTATGCATATTTTAAATTAACCTTTCCTTCATTTTTATCGCAGATATTAAAATAAAGGCAGTTGTTAAAAAATTATGATTAACAATTGATTCTTATTTTATGGAAATTGAGATTTTTTTTAGTAAAAAAAAAGCCACATTTTCATATGCCTATTTTTATGCCTAAAATAAGAATCAAATGAAATACGATTAAAGTTTATTCTATTTCATATGCTCAAATTTAATTTTATTGAGTTCAATTTCTTTTCATAAGTACAATTCATTATAAAACTTACCTGAAAAGTTTACCAAAAAGGAATAAATGTGTCGAGGTTGCGTGATTCGATATTTATTCTAAAAAAAAAAAAAAATCAAGTATTTTTTTAGCAGATTTTTTTTAAAATTATATATGAATTTCAATCAAGTAAAACATTTTTATTCAGATCAAGGAATGATTGAAAATTCATATTTAAAGTCTCATATTTTTACAAAGAAAAATTGGTATTTTTTTCATAATTCCGATGAGAATTCTAACGAAGATATTATTATTTTGCTATTCTTTAAGTATTAAAAAGTTTTATTGTTGATTAAGATATTACAGTTCTTATTCATTTGGTTTGAAAAACTTTCTGCCCAAGGATTTTTGAAAAATTTTTTCTTACTACTCTTTTTGATGCTTAACAAATTTAGTTTTAAGTACCTATAAATCTTAATTTTCTTGTCTAAGATTTATTTCGTTTTATTTTACCATTATTGTTTACATTTCAACCTGATTTCGTAGGTACTTATTGATTTATTTATAATGATTTATTACCTATTGATTATGAAATGATTATTATTTAGTATAGTTGTTATACTTACAACATCATGATTAATAGGATTATCTGTTTTAGGATTTGTGTATGTGATCTTGTGATTGTCATGTGCATGGAATGTTGTATGGTACAAACCAATCCCCATCCTTCTATCCTAAAATGTGAGGTATTATGAGTCCTAGTGAGGAGTATAATATTGTGTATGCATTTCACGGGGTTTCATTTAGTTAGGAGCAAAATTGTCACGTTTTCGGGATGTGGCCATTCTCATGTGATTATGGTGAGTTGAGTTTAGTGAGAAATGTTGCTAGTGCTCAGCGCGAAAAAAACCTTGAATCTCGTTAAGGAAGTTAATTTGACTTTCAAACGGGGGGTGTGTCTTAACCTCTTTTCGAGGAAGCTTTGTGTTTATCAAGTTCGAAATTAAATTCCTTATCATTATCCTAAAACTAAGCGCAAATGTCGTCTTTTTTGACTTTCCTTCAGTAATAGACGCGGCATGGAATGTTTATATGCGCCCACGTTTTTCACTTTTGAATGAGATATGAGGGTGTGAAGATTTCGGAGAACAAAATTGGGCCTATCATTGGTCTCATAGTGTGTGAACGACCCTAGTATACCAGGGATTTGAAACCAAAAGAACTTCAGGTAGAATTTGTTAATTTTATTAGGAAGAATGGTGTATAGGACGATTATATGTAGTTTTAAAAAGGCTTTAGCCAGCTAAGCATGAAACTTAATTATGATTAATATATGTTTTAGTAATTTTTATGTGCCTTATTGTTGCATTTAACAATGATTTATTAAACCAAATAATTTTCCTTTAAAGCCAAAGTTTCCAAAGATTTTTTACCGTAGAGAAAAATGATTTTAAAAAAGCAAATAAGATTACGTGGTTATAAATAACTGGAATTATGAATTAATTGATTTTGTAATTTCAGGTCTTTGAAATAATTTCATCAATAAATCTATATTCAAACCTGCTGTTGAAACTTGATGGTTCCTGGTATTGGGGGTTTGTATGTTCGCCAACTGATCTCGTGAACTTCCCGCTAATTCGGAAGTCAAGCTCAACCAAAGTGTCAAGGTTGAGACATTAACTTTAAAAGTACTCAGACACAGAAAAGTAAAAAAAAGCAAGTTGTTTTAAAGGCATGAGATAGGTATGATAAAAAAGGTTTTTTTAATGTAAATAGGTCAAATCATATAAAATGCTTAAATTTGTAACAAATTTAATTATAAAAAATTTTGAAACTTTGAATATGGACGTTCTTTTTAAAGAAAGAAACTAATATACGCCTAACCAAGAGTAAAAGTAAAGTTTGTATAAATTAGTTTGTTTCCTATCAGTAAAGTTTAAATGTGCAAACCATCTTTAGCTGAATGTCACCAAGGGGCAAATATACAAATGTATTATAATCGTTTTCAACTTTCCTTTGCCAATTTTATTATTTTATTTGACATTTTTTCATTATAATTTAATAACAAGTTTAACATGCTAATGTGAAATATAGTGTTAATAAAAAATACATTATGTATGTATGTGTGTCTATTGTGATATCTAAACGACTAAATGATCCATCTACAGTTTTGTGGAAAGCTTTGTTTTGGTCAAAGAGTGGTATCATGTTTTCAACAGAAAAAATCTTCAAAAAAAACTTTTTCAAAATCTTACAACTTGTGAGCTTCACCCCTAGAGGACAGGAGCGAAGCCAAGAGTAATTAAAATGAGACTAACTGGGTGCAAAGAGAACCAGTGTCTGAGTCAGAATGCACTGTTTTCATAATTAACCTTTAACCCAAACTATTAAAAAAAATGCACCAATATTGAATCGAAGATAAGTAATTTAGGATACTTGATTATTGAGTTTTCATTATATGTTTAAAGTTATTACTTATTAAAATAGCATTAAACCGACAAGGATCACTAGAAAGCTTCACTAAAAAGCAATTACTGATACCCCATAGAAAAAGATAAAAATACTATAAATGCCGAGTAAAATAAAAATCCATGTCTAATTAATCTCAGTTTTTAACATGTATAAATTGGTAGGGGCAATGACATACTTTTAACAATCGATTGGTCAATCAGCTATGGAGATCTTTCAGTACAGACAGACAAACATATATCCTGTTTGATATAATAATGATGTGACAGATTAGAACTATTAACAACTAAAACATGTGTTAAATTTTACGCTATATTCGCGACTTTATTGCAAATTCTCTGTTTTATCTTAGTAATTGCCTAAACTGTAAAAGTTCTGACCAAAATCCGAATTGACCAATCCTAGCTGACATCAATTTTCTTCCGCCCACCTTATCTTCCCGAGCGGGTGTCTGTACACCCTGGCACGGCCCACTAATGCACTAAAAATTAACCGTTATTGCAAGGATGTAAAGATTGTCCATATCAGCTAATCTAAACTAAGAATATAAAGAAAATATAATTCTTCAAGTTTTACAACATTTATTACCTTGATTTTGTGTTCATGGGTCCAGATTAACTTTTTATGGATGGTAGTTAGAGGTTGGAGGGGGAGGGGGAATTGTAAGTGGACCGTTTGGAGTGATTAAAGCTCATTTTTAGGTGTGTGGCTTATCTACAATTGTTATATGGCAGATAATTTCAAATGCGTTATGCTATCTTGTTTATTGATCTATGAAATAATCTTAACATTCTTTTTATCTTTCTTCTGAAAATTGTCGAATTTGCTCTATTGTTTTTTTATGTCTTTCTATATATGCCTTCTAAACCGTGTATTGGATGAAATAAAAACAAAATGTTCAAATAAACTGTGTTGTCCACTCTACGTTGTTTAACTAAAAAAAGATACAGAATCTCCTTATAATAAATTTTCTTCTTTTCACACTAGTTACGAGAAAATGGATGATTTCTTTCTTGTTTCCTTCCCCTATTTTTGCAATCTTTCTATTACCCCTGCTTGTCAATCTTCAATAGGTATAAAGATATCAAACTCAATCTGAAAGTCACGGAGAGGGATATTGTTATCTAAAGAAAACTTTTCTAGCTTAAACATTTTATTGGTCATAATTCATGGTAAAATTTTTAATGGCCATTACATTCATTACATGCTACCTTAAACCGACAACCTTACTAACTTGTATCATATTATCGACATATAGCATTGAAATAGCAGGACAACATAATTTTTTAATTAGTAACAAAATGTTTTTTTTATTATTTGTATAGGAAGTTTTATGTCATTTATTTCCAGCGGCTACTATATGCCTCTAGGCGTAAAATCTACCTCCCTCCCCCCTCCTCCAACTCTAGATTTTATATTTTAAAAAGAAAAAAAATTCCGAGGGTCATTTAACTAAGGAGGTAAGAGGTACCCTCACCCAAAATAGTTTTAAACCTTCCCTGGACCTATATAAAACTTCATTGTAAATAAGAACAATGTTGGTCCAAATATTAGCGATTTTGTTTTTTTATTTGCATATTCCTATCCCTGCAAGCATTGGACCAAAGAGGAATAATAAAGACAGAATAGTCCCTTAAAACAATTGCAGCTTAAAAGTGCCCTATTAAATGTGTATATTTCAGTTGGACTGTAAAAAAGGACAATGGTGTAGCATAGAATCAACATGTACACTGTTTTTCATTTTTTAAATATAAATGCAAAACATAAGGAAGATCTAGAGACTCATTCAATGAAACTAATCTATAATACAAAGTAGAACGATGCCCCCCCCACCCCCATTTTTTTATTTTATTTTTCTTTTATATCTTAAATACGAAAAATTTGTTTTATCAAACCTGTTGGGGCAAAGCCCCTAGAGGCTAGCGGCGAAGCCGCTAGTTTTAAATAAAAAAACATCAAAATATTTTCAGCATTTCTACCTTATTTAGGTCTTAACTATTGAGAAACTTTTCAGAAATCTGCAACAATGCTATATATGTAGAAATGCTGCGCTTCAAAAAATACGAGCATTTTATTTTGTGGCCTGAATCCAATGAAATCAAGGAAACGTCCCTGGTAGGTTTTAAATTAAAGTATCTACCTAAATTTGTAGGTTTTTTTGAAATAAAAAAAATTGTGGGACCCCGATTAACCTAATACCGCATAGAGTTTTTTTTAGAGTAAACTTGTTTTTATATTTATATCCTTTTTAATTAAAATTCCTTTAATTTTCTAACACGCAGATATTTAAACCATGTATGAATCCAATTACTGGATGCTTTTTATGTCCTCATCATATGCGAAATTTTGTGCACTTTTGAGCTACCATTAATTTTTATCTATCCATCTTCATGTTTCACTTCTTGGTCATTTTGATGTTTTTCAGCTAATTTTTTCTACATTTAGATTGTGTATGTACTTCCTTAACGATTAGCTTTTAATGTAAATTTTGGCATGCAAGAATATTCTTTTCTCGTATTCATTCGAATCCGGTGGATAGGAACCGGTTCTCATCCATACGAAAAAACTATGTCTATCATCGTATTATATCCAGCTTTCTAAGATTAAAACTAGTTTTTTTAGCCCCGAGTTGCCGAAGGCACGGGTTTTAATCTTATAATTGTACATTCTATATCCGCGGAAAGCGGTTTATAATACGATGAAAGAAATAACTATTAATTAGCCTTTCTAACAAATCTCCACATTGAGAATCCTCAATTATATTGGTTATCTGGCATTTGTCCCTTCGTCTTATTTGTTGAGCTTCGTTTTTATCCTTTATAATTTGTTATTGCCTTTATTAATTTCCCTTTTCAGAATAAAAGCTTATGGTTTTTAAATCAGGCCTGTAAAGGTCTAGAAAAGACTTGTTTGAAATTTAAAGACATAGGATTTAAATATTATATATTCACTTTTCGCACTCAACGCCAGCTTTCATCCCTTTCTTTGCTAATATGCATATACATAAAACTACAATAAATAAGGCATACGTTCTTATGATTGCTTTTCTAGCGCGTAAAATGTCCATTTTTTCTCCCCACAGTGCTAAAAATACCCACCCTTGGTTTTGCTAACTCGTCATGTTTTGCAGTGTTTTCATGATTTTGCAAAATTTTTAAAATACAATTTCGACTTTTTGTATGATATTTTGATAATTAGTGTTAAGTATTTTTGGCCCTAGCCTAATTTTATTTTTTGCATCTTTGCCTATAAAACTGCACGTAGAGCAAAAATCCTATTCTGAAATTTTCAGAGATTTTTGCATAAATTTTGGTAGATTTGCAAAAGCACCATATTATGCAAATTCTAATTATGCATAAAAATGATCTGCTGAGCTTTAGTTGGCAAATATAAAACCAGTTGGAAATCGCAGGAAAAAAAATTTAGCATGTACAAATCTTCCCTTTCAGTCTTTTACATTTTTGAAGGCGAAACTTTTCTATAATTAGGTTTGTACCCGTGCGCAATGGTTAGCTCTTTTTGTTAATTCCGGCATATTAGAATTGTCCTATCAATTTAAAACTTTGATGATTCCTGATTCCTGTGAGTACAAGAGACAATATAAAAAGCGAGGCATCTCTAAAATCAAACCCTACGAATGTAAGTATTTCCTTAAACAGAATCCTGTATCTATGAAATTTTGCAACTAGTTTATATGCAATTTTAGGTTTATTGAGTTTTGATACTCAATAAGTGTTCATGTTCGTTTTTCTACCGTTTCAGAGCTTTACCTTTATGGATGGTTTTATCATTGTTGTTTGTATAATGAAAGTTTGTGGGTATTTTTTTTAAAAACTTCTTATTATCAAAAATTTGATCGTAAACTAAACATTGGTGTCATGAAATTGGTTGATCAAAACAGATCTGTATTTCAAAAGAAAATTTGAGTAACAAAAAACATTCACAAATTATTCTATTAGGAAAAAAAACTGAAACACACATTAAAGAACCCACAGATTAATTCATCTTGGATTGAAGAAACAGATAATTAATTTACAAAAACTAGTTATTTTAGAACCATTTCAAAATTCTTAATTAGAATTTCATCTGATAATTTTTTTCAGAAAAGGATCACTTTTTGTAAAAGTTTCAGGTCGATTATTTATTGAAAATATACATACAAACTCTTTATTTTATGGTTCAGTTCTAATACTCCAATATGGATAAATCCTGTGGTACCTCAAAACACATTTGAACTTAAATACAATCACGACCCAACAAAAAAAAACGTACAACAAAAAAGGTCCATCAAAATTTCAACACAAGATGATTATCAGAATATAGAATTAACATATTCTCTTTGATCAAGTCCAGAGCTATAGTCATAGATGAATTTAGTAGAAGTAGAATGTAACGTTAAAAAAACTGTTTTTGGTTGGCATTAATATATTTTTCTCTTTTTTATTTCATATCTCTCTTTATCTTTCTCTCTCTCTCTCTCTCTCTCTCTCTCTCTCTCTCTCTCTCTCTCTCTCTATCCTTTTATATTTGTGCTTTTTGTTTTTTTTCTCTGTCTTTGTGCTATATTTGGACGATATCAATATAAAAATGTAAAAAATTAAGACTAATAAAGAATCAAATAATAATAATATAAAAATCTGATTTAATTCTAAATAAGAGCTACTTATCTAGATTTCTATCCATTCATTTTCTTTGGTAGCTCTCTAAAAAACTGGCCACAACCATGATGGCAATCCAAATTGGTTCAACCAGGATGGGAATGGTCAATGACAGTTAATTTAATCTTCAATCCAATTCTCTACCTAGTAATCCAAGTAACCAAAGGAATAATTGAACACTAACCAATTTGGAAAAGGTTAATTTATCTTCCATAATTCTATCCCCGTATCCTGGACTTGATACACATTGAAAGCATCCAAACCACATCCTTATAAAGTTAATCCAAGGAATTCATTATTACAAATCTTTTGAATTATAGGTTTTCTACATAGTTTAGGGTTTCCTACTAATAAAATCAGAATTAATAAATTTACAGAACGTTTTCTGTCAGTTTGAAGCTTAGGATCTTGATAAATGTAAGTAATATTTGCATGGTGCCACGCTATTCTAAGAATGCTAAAAATTGTTTCACTTTCTTGCTATGGACATTAATATTCTTGTTCCCTTTTCTGTATTTTTCAAAATTATGTATTTGTTAATTTTAAGGCCAATATGAATTGCAACGAATGGCCAAAAATTAGGATATTAAGCAGTGCTCGGCAGCCGAGCGTCAGCCACCTTATAAGCCACAGAAAAGTAATATTATGAAACTTTTGAAAATCAGCTTGGTGTCTCATCCAGTTTCTAGGATGTAAATCAGCCTGTTGAATTTAAATTCTTATGCAACCAAACAGGTTTTGATTGGAGGGTAAGGCTCATCTGCCGAGCCTTAAGATTTAGCTAATTAGTGTAATTTTACAAAATACATTTGGCCAAAAATTGTTGCTATTCATTAGGAGGTAATATGCAATACAGGTAATTAGTTACAAGGATAATTTTGTATATAAATAGCACAGCTGTTAAAACTTAAAATGTGAATCTCATATGAAATGAAAATAGTACATTGTACTTCATGTTTTATTACAAAAGAAACAAGTTACTTAAAAGTGAAGAAATACAACTTCAATTAATGCCTATGAAAAAAGCACTCATGCATACATAATGTATTTCTGGGCCCTATTTATAGTGTAGCTACGCTGTTAATTTACATTATGTATGAATACGCGCCATCCCATAAAATGCATGTTTTTTTTTGCAAAAAAAATTTAAATTCGCAGTGGTGCTAATCTTCAAATGGGGGGTGTTTGTTTTTCTAGTTCTTAATTCATTATCAAAATAGGCTAGGTAAGGTAAGGTAATATTAGGTACAGGGTAGTCCCGCAAGGGTTTTGCAAAGAGAACCCTACAACCTTATTTCAATTAAGTTAATATATAAGAGAGGAGGGGGGGGGTCTGTTCTCGGTTGGAACTTTGAGGGAAAGCATCATATGGTTAAGGTAAAAAATATATACATCTACTCAGAAAATATTTTGATTTAAAATGGCTGGCTTTGTTGATTTCTAATCCTTGTTTTCTTTGTATTTTATGGTATTTAAATTACCTAATGATGTACAAAATTGTCTCCAAAATATTTAAAATTTTGATTTTGTTTAAATTTTATGCAAAATTATTATAAAATGTCAATAAGGAAAACTCTTCACTTATTTTTTGTATATTAACATTAGCCGGATCAAAAACTCCAAAGCTAGGAAACAATTATACAAGTTGCGTTATGGAATGCTCATGTTTTACCTATTTCTTTCTAGTAAGATATCGTTAACGGCTTGACTTGTTGCCCTAATATAATAAGCTCTGTATTATTCTTAATCAGATGAAAGACTATTTATAGGGGAACTCCTACACCTCTAAGGTATATTGTTCACGGAAAAGTGGAGCTACCCAAATAAAATGACTCTCTTCGCCGCTGCCAGAACGATAGGTAAATAATTGTTCAGTTATTGTTTTGACAAAATGAGCCAGGCTAAAAGCATAAATTTTATGTTTAAAACATCTAACTACATAGTGTTTAAAAAGCGGTCAAAAGGTTTGGTTGGATATTATCAGGACTTTAGGCATCAGTAAATTTGAACTTCAGTAACCAAACCAAACAAAAATATCTTGCTTTAATAATGCATATTAATTCTTGGCTTTCAGGGTGTTCCTGTGTGCTTTATAACTTGATTACGAAAAATTGCTTATCCCTGTATCCCTGCTGACCAATGACCATGGGTCGGGTTTGCGAATTATTGCCGGTTTATCCCCAAATTGCTAACATTACACGTTTACAATAAACTTTAAGGCACATCATTTATGGACGTGTATACACAACAACAAAATTAATTTTCTAGATTGTTTATTTTTTTCTGTAATTATGTTCTGTTTACATCTCCTTTTTTACTACTAACGGCAATGCCTCTATAGGCCCGAAGGGGCTCTCAGAGAATGGAAGGAGGGGATAGACTGACCCTCCATTTTATATTTTAGTTTTAAAAAGAAAAAGTAAATAAAAATAATTTAGAGGGGGAGGCATTTTTTCAAGGGCGATTTCTCTTAGGGAGGTGGGGTAGACTCCCCCAAAGTCAAATTAGTTATACACCTTTGTATTTTGAACCTCAAGATGATTTTTATAATATCTTAGAAGTTTTAAAGCAATGTAAAAACACTGCATTTTATCATTATTTCTTTACATGCCTGTGGTTTTCTACCATAAAATGTAAATACATTTTATAATTTACATGTACACAGCTTTACAGTTTACAATTCGTATTCCTATTTAGAAGAACTAGAATGACAACATCCACTAAAGCGAAGATTGCCATAATTTATTTTAAAAATATAGGCAGGGGGTTCATGGTTCGATAGGCACTTTGAGGGCAAGCACCAAAAGTAAAACTGTTACTGTTTCATTAAAATTGTGGTGTATTGATGTACACAACATATGAATAGAAAGGCTTCCCCTTTTCAAAATATAGGCAGGATTTATGCTTCAGTTATTTTAATATTTAAATTTTAGGCAATTTACATTTGTATAAACATTTTTTTTTAGTTTTTTTGTGTTATTTAAAAAAAATTTAACTAGTTTTAAATAATATTATTTATAAATAGTGTTTGGTTTTATTACAGAATTATTAAATTTAGTAATTACTGCTGATCTATTTGTCATATACCTGAAGATTTGAATGTAAATAAAGTTTCCTTACCTTACTGATAATTTGTGTCCTTTGCCCGCCTGTCTGTCCACAGTAAGGCCGCCAGAAACGGCCTCCCCAGCCGCCGGCCTATCCCTATGGAGACTGGACTCAATAGAAATCTGGAGGAATGGCACATCCGGGTGTTGGAACACAGTCAGCTCCTTCTTCTTGCCGACAACGGTGGTGTCGGCCCCGGTAGGATCCGGGTCCTTGGCGGCCACAGTCATTGTGGACGTTACCACGTTAGTGTTGGTGCGGTTTTTCAGGCAGCTTTTAGGCATCTGCTCGCGGCTTAGTGAGCTAAGTCTTCTTGGTGGATCCTGTGGATAAAAGTACAAGGTAGTTTTCGTTTCAAAAAAAGTATACAGGTGAATAATTGACGTTTTATAGGGAAGGCGGTTACCATGAAAGATTAATAAATTTTATAATTTACCTGATAAATATGAGCATTCTTAGCCTCTAAGTCAACGGAGCTTGTAACGGATCCTCTGGCGGCCTCCGAGGATATACTGGACCTGCTGGAGGCTATAGAGCTCCTGGTGGAGTCAGAGGTCGAGCCCCGGCTTCCCAGAGATCCGCGGGATGTACGTCCACCGTTAATTGTGCTTCTCACTTCAGGGCTTCTAAAATTATTTATAATATCCTATTGAACACAGTAATAGTGTCTGACTGATTATGACGTAACAAAAAAATTAGCCAATGAGAGGCCACTATAAATTTTACCATTGGTCAATAACGGCCTCTCATTGGCTAATTTTTTTTTTGTTACGTCATAATCAGTCAGACACTATTACTGTGTTCTATCCTATTACATATAGTCAAAATTCCCATTTTGTTCTTGGCCTATTTATTTATAGATTAAAGCTTTTGAATGTTTTTTTGCTATTTTTTTCAATTTTCGTAACCAGCATTTCTAGATGCTAGGGGTGCAGCTAGTTGCAATTAATTAACTTTAAACCTTTTAACCTTTATATAGGAGTAAAATAATAATTGTTTTGATAACTTATTTTTGTCAATAGGTAATTTTCTAAACAAATTAATGCCTTTTTGTTACTTAACGTTTGATAGCCTTTAACTCTTACCAGAGACCTATTCTATAATTACCGTTTGTCCATTCACATGTCTAATATAAATGTTACCTCATATTTTCTGCTTCTTCATTTTCCTCATTCATGATAGCTTCCTCGAAGCTGACCGGATGGGGATTGTATTTTGTTGGTTTCCTGGTCTTCTTGTGACCGTAGCGGCTACGCGACTCCATCTAGTGATATGAATATCAATTAAAATATAAATTTAAACAACCCCCTTTGCTTATTGCTAGGTTTCGAAACTTAAAAGTCAATGTACAAATTTTTAACCAAAAGTTACCTTGTAACTTACTTCAGTGCAGGTAGAAGTTCAAATAATTTGATAATTTATTATACTTACAGAAGGAGTAATACGGACAAGTACAAAGAGTGTGAAAAGCTTAGATTTAAAGAACACGCAATCCTTTAAAAATTGAAAAGAAACTTACCGTGTCTCGCCTTAGAGTTGTGACTTCTTAAATCACTGAATTAATCACTGTTATTCTATTTTTACTTTCTTATATACACTTTTGTCACTAAATCACTCCATATCACTGTTTGTTGTTATTCACGGGTTTCATAGGAATTTCACTTTTTATTGTATCTGTAATAGAAATTGCGAGTTTTTCTTGTGTTTAAAAATAATTAAAAAGCTAATTATCAAGACTTAAGTAGGTAAATGTTTGATTGTCTGTCTTTGCTTTTAGGTGAGTCCAGACCAATGTATAGACATCTCCATAAGCCAATTTCCTACAATCATTCTAATTTAAAACAGAATATTTTACAACATTCACATATCCATTTGTTCCTGCAAATAATAAACCAAAAGTAAAAAGGTTATTCTAATCAAGTGGTATAATTAATATAAATCTGTATCTTAAAAGGGCCTAATTTCTTCAACCTGCCCTGTGAGCAATTTGAATTCATTTTACGTATTTGTTTCTATAGACGTGCATGTCATAAGGGTTTGGGGTAACCCCCCACCAACCACACCCTCCTAGCCTATTTTAAAAAAAAAAACGCTTATCAGCCATACTGAAAAATTATTTCTAGCATCGTATAATATCCAGTTTTCTACAAATATAAAAATGTACAATCGTCAGATTACAACCAGTTTTTTAAGCCCATGCCTTCGGCATCTCGGGATTAAAAAACTGGGATTAATCTTATAATTGTACATTATATATCCGCGAAAAGCTGTTTATAATACGTTACGAGAAATGACTATTCTCTTTTATGGAAAAACTATCATGAAACAATTTTACCTTCCAACCTCCTCCCCACACTAAACCAAATACTGTGCACGCCCTTATTTGTGTGTACTGGAGATGTTATCAGTGTATAAGATGACGTGTAGAATGTGGCGGAAAAAGTTACAGAATAGTTTATAGTATTTCTACAGGAATAAGGGGTTAAGGAAAATAGGTTTTGATGCATTTTCTAAACTGCTTTTTGGTTGTGACTCTCAAATAGTGTTATGATAAAACTTTTACGAAATTGAGATAGGTTTAAGGGATCTAAAGGGATAAAACAATGGCCGAAAAATTGTTGTACATCCCAAATGATAATACTTACAATATCTTTAGATCAAATATAGTGGTTAAAACGTTTGAAAGCAGAAACTATTATCAACCAATCAAAATTTACTGAAGTCTCCAAAGTTGTTAAGTCAATAAATAAGAAAAGGTTATTATAAAACTTTGGGAACCAGTGTAATAAACCTCCCATTGTCCCCTCTCTCTCGGGATAGGTTTACCTTTTGGATAGAAAGATTCCACTTTACTTTTAAATTGAAATATCATAAGGTAGTCTAATTTTCTATTGAGTTGTTTACGCTAACATAATATTTAAAAATGTGGATCATGGAGAAAAAAAATGAAATAGCGGGTTTTCCTCGTTTTTTCACAGTAGCTTATGATTGCTTTATCTTAATTTAGATAAATGTTGGTGATTGCCCCATAGGGTTAGGATAGAGTCCCCCCGCAGGGGCTATAAGTAGGAGAAAGGCTACTGTGAAAATACGAAACCCTCTACTTCGTTTTCTTTCCATGATCCAAAAATGTTTATATGATTATCCTTTTATTTCTTTTTTTGTGTGACAGTAAAGCATTATTAATGGTTAACTTTCAAAAGGATGACATTAAAGTGCTGTGCATTTATTTCTTAAATCAAAAGAGCTTTTATCTTTTATTCTTGTTGATAAAACATCGTTTATAATAGTAATCATTTGGCAGTAAAATTTTATAATGCAAAATTTTTAATAGCAGCAGCGTATTCGCAGCTTAAAAAAATTTATTATATTTTGCAGCTGTACAATGATCATTAAACAGCAGCTAAAATTTTGTACAGCCAGATTTTGTTTTCATTTTATGCTTAATTATGCTCCATACAGATGGAAATGTTGACAAGAAGTTTCAACCTTCTATCTCAAAAAGAAGCCGAGAAAATAACGTTTACCTACTTCGTGACTTACGGACAGACGGACAAGTATATCATAGATTTTTAGGTATAATCAGAAAAAATATATTTAGAAGGACATAATTGAGAATCGGACGATAAGTAAAAATGTGATAAAATTGTGAAAAAGTGAGAAAAAAAAATATAAAATTATAGAAAAGTAGATAAGACGATAAGAAATACTATGAAATATCTTAACATTCAGTGGCTATTTAGAATTGTGTTAGATGGTTATCTACATTTCATCGACTATTGTAAATTTATCAAATGTGCTTTTAGTGGATAAAATTGTAAAAAGCTACTTAGTCTTTTGTTGAAACTTGACTTAAAAGATTTATAAAAACCTTTGAGACCAATTCTCATATTTTTCAAGAGATAAAGTATAATAAATGCTTGTCTATAAATTTATTACAACACTACTAAAAGGATAGTAATATTTTTCTGCCTCTGAGGTTTTTAACAGTTGATGATTGTTATAAAAAAAAGAAATTGACAAAGACAAATCAACCTATAGAGCAGCTACGCTTTTTCTATAAGTAGCTGACAAGGATTGATTTGCTGATATTGATCTTTGACCAGTTTTATTTTTGGTGGTTTCTAGATCTCTACTTTTCATGGCATCACAGAAAAGTATCACCAAAGTACTCGGATATAGTTTAAAGTGATGCTATGTATTTAATAATTTTTAGAACCAGTTTTATATTCCACAAGTGAGGAAAAAAATCCTCCAAAGAAGTTGTATCAACTTTTTTTTTTATAGCTAGCCGGTTCTTTTAGTAAGTAGTAGATGTAAAATTTTTCATAGAATTCAAATATGCAATCGGTTTTTTTGTAGACCTCTTATTTTTTAAGTAATTTAAGTTTTTTAAAAAAATAATTAAGTCGGTTTTAAGGTACTAAAACGCAACAAAATAAAAGAAGAAAATGGTCAGTAAGAACAAAAATAGTAAGATCTTTAATTTGACACCTTACTTTTAAAATTCTGTTGAGTAATTATTGAAAAAATCTATTTTTTTAACCTCGGTATAATAAAAACTTTAGACCTAAATATTTTCTCAAACAGACATAAAAAACATGGGTTCATATATACCATTAGAATCAGAAAAATATTACGAATCCATTGTAAGCAAAATTGAAAAAAATTAAAAAATTAAAAAATTACAGAAATGGCCAATTATTTTTTTTGTTCAGACAACACTATTGTTTTCCCTTTTTTACCCCCTCTTTACCCCCTCTTTACCCCCTTCCCATTTTTATACTCAATTGAAGAATTAAGACGTTGCCTGTACAACATAATATGATATTTTCATATAATTCCTTTTATTGTAGTTTATATACTATATTGTAAACTTTTTTTTTCAATTTTGCTTACAATGGATTCGTAATATTTTTCTGATTCTAATGGTATATATGAACCCATATTTTTTTATTTGTGAAATAATAAAATTAAGTTCAAAGTTTTTATTCTCGTGGGTTTAAAAAAATCGATTTTTTCAATAATTACCTGACAGAATTGAAAAAGTAAGGTGTCAAATTAAAGATCTTACTATTTTTGTTCATAATGACCATTTTCTTTCTTTTTTTGTTGCATTTTAGTACCTTAAAATCGACTTAATTTTTTTTTTTTTTAAACTTAAATTACTTAAAAAATAAGAGGTCTACAAAAAAACCGATTGCATATCTGAATTCTATGAAAAATTTTACATCTACTACTTACTAAAAGAACCGGCTAGCTATAAAAAAAATAGTTGATACACCTTCTTTAATACCTTCCCTATCTGGCTACATCTTAAAATATCTTTTAAAATGGTGGACATATATTTCTTAAGGACATTTAAATTGTCTTCAGAATGGTAAAATGGTTTTTCTTTGTTGTGCCTTTTTAACATCAATGTATTTCTATTTTTTCCTTTCATTGAAGGAGAAATAACGATCACATCACAAAACTAAAACCCATATGAAGCTTAGTTTTTTTTTCTGATCCTTAAACATTTAATTTGATTTCACTTGTTGGCTATACTTAATTTATAGTTTATTTGAAAATTTATATTTAAATATTTTTAAAATGATTATTATTATAAATCAATCAAAATATGATATATGTTTCATATCAAATTCATTTTAATTTTAATAATAATAAATAATAATTTATATAATTTTAAACCAATTTACTTCAGCAAATGTATAAATATACAAAGAAGAGACAATAAAAAGTGAGAACAACTAAAAAGATTAAATAGACAAATTCGCAAAATTTCTTTTTAACAGTATCATCCTAACTACTTCTTGACAATTTAAAAGTCTTATATGAAAAGGCGATGGATCGAGGTGTAAATTCATTGTATCATAATTTTCAGACTATATTATTTGCAAATACAAAGATTTCCTTTTATTGTATTGAATTTGCTGCTCGTGGTAAATGTTTTACTATCAAATATCTTCATCTCCCAGCTCTAAATGGAAAAATGTACTTCTAAGGTCTAATTAATATTTTTTTTAAACTAAAGTATTGTCCTTTTTATTTCAGCGTGTTAGTATCATCCCTGCTGGTTACATAATTGGTCTTTCAATCAGGCTCTTATTTATATTTTTTGCTAGATTAATGGAACACCAATGAGTATGCTATCAATCATAATGAGTTTACACACAAGTATATGAATCAATAGTGACTATTGTCTGGTGTGTCTCTACCTCCGCACAAGTATTTAAAGTCATATAAACCACATTTATTAACCATTCCACTTTTCGCTTTTATCATTTAACATATTTTAGTATTTATTTCTGATTGTGCTTTTGCGCCTTTAAAACAATAAAGAATATACGTCAATATTATAACAGCACCGTGTTCCAGAAAAGCCAAAAAATGACAAAAAATCATAGAGAGTGTATATTTTAAAATTTTATTTAAATAGCAATAATTATCCATATATCTTTTAATATAATAGCGAAATTTTGAATACCTCCATCCTGGCTGGCACAGGATGCCAGCAAACCTGGAAGGGTCATACAGGTAAAGAGCAAAAATATTTTGTTTGCCTTAAACTAAGCATTTTAAGTTACCAAATGCTAAAATATCCTATACTAGTACATACCTATATGAAATTTAAGTGTTCAAGTTAATTTCAGGGTCCAAGTATGATCCTGCAGGTCCTGATCCCCCAGGAATCTTTAAATAGCTCTTCAAACCGCAATTTTTGACCTATAGACTTCAAATTTTAAACATAAGCTTTTCTTACAAGTATTTATGACCTACTAAAATTATAAGAAAATCTGCCGCCGTTTTCCCGCCGCCCGCCGCCGCCAAAATTTATATTTTGAGATTTCTAATCTAAAGTTTACATACAGATAAGCCTATTTCTTAATTATTTTCTGTGTGTTTATGTAGGGAGGGAGGGGACAATGGGCTGTTTATTATAATAGTCCCCAAAGTCACCAAATAGCGTTTTCTTATTTGTAGGCATAACAACTTGTGGGACTTTTATTGAATTTTGATTGGTTGGTTTATTAGTTGAGTGTCCAAAGGTTTCAATTACTTATTGTAATTTATAGAAGGGGCAATTTGCATTGGGAATGTACATTAATTTCTCGGCCATTGTCTAATCCCTATAAATCTCTGATATGTAAGACTTACATTTTATTTTCAATTTACTTGAAAGGAGGCATTTTCTATCTTAAACAGTTAGGGAGTTGAATTCATTTTTATAGAAGCAGAAATATAATCTATGATTATGGTTTGGACCCTCTAAAACTGTAATCTACCTTTCCACTTTCCCCTCTCTTGGTGAAGATATCTTCAACGCCGATACGATTTTTGAAATGTAAGATTCTACTTTCCCCTCTCTTGGTGAAGATATATTCAACGCCGATACGATTTTTGAAATGTAAGATTCTACTTTCCCCTCTCTTGTTGAAGATATCTTCATTGCCGATACGATTTTTGAAATTTAAGATTCCACTTTTGCCTCTCTTGGTGAAGATATCTTCATTGCCGATACGATTTTTGAAATTTAAGATTCCACTTTTGCCTCTCTTGGTGAAGATATCTTCAACAAGAGAGACAAAAGTGGAATCTTATATTTCAAAAATCGTATCGGCGTTGAAGATATCTTCACCAAGAGAGGGGAAAGTGGAAGGGTAGATTACAGTTTTAGAGAGTCCAAACCATAATCATAGATTATATTTCTGCTTCTATAAAAATGGATTCAATTCCCTAACTGTTAAACAATACAAATTCTACTTGTCTTTTTTTAATAAGTATGAAAGCACCTTTTGCAAAAGGTTTCTTAATAAAAGGGTAGAGGGAGTAAATAATGCTAACGAATTAAATAAGAATATATATTTGAACTAGAAAACCACATACATTTTTTGTCCTCAATTTAGGTTGCTAAAATGAATATAATTTTTGGTCAGTTCGTTCATCCAGTATGAAGAAAGGGGATAGGGTAAAGGGGTTGGAAGGGGGAATTATTATTTAACCAGCTACGAGTTTCACTTTTTTAGTAAACATGATGATCTAGTGTAACGTCCAAGTAATATATCCATTTTTATAACACTAAGCAAATATGATAATATACGGAAGTGAATGCACCCCTATATTGTCCATCATACTTGGATATAATTAAATATAAATACAAGCTAAGGTTTAAAATCAAAGATTATTCACTTAAAATTTAGTATATTTTCAGTATTAAAGTTTGCAAATTTTGGTCAATATTTTCCTTTATATGTATTTGTTGGTTGATTCTGATAATGAAAAGGTGAAAAGTGAAAATAACAATAAAAAAAATTATTAAAAACACAAAATCAAATAATTTATTTCTTGATTGATATTTCATTGGATTCGTCGGTTTTGCTAATGTTGTAATATTTTGTTCTTGTTGTTTTAACAAGCCAAGGATAAAAAGATAGGTAAATTGAATATGAAAAATATCAAATTTCTAACCTTATGTTTAATATTCCTTGATTAGTAAGAATACAGTAAATTGTTATTATTATAAGTTTGTGTATAACAATAAGAAAGTGCAAATTTTAAGTCAAAGTGACGTCTCTAACAAAGTTTATGTATAACCAGACCTACTGGCTGACAATGTATAATTTTAAAGCAGATTTAAGAATCTATAATCTAACTATAAGAATGGATGTATTATTACTTGGATCTACATGTTCTATTATAAAGTGAACACTGCACTGTAGCTGACTAAAATTACGATATCCCCCATGCCCCCCTTTTACCCCATCCTCTTTCCTCCTACTGGATAAACGGCCTGACTAATAAATGCGGGGGTAAATTGCAACCTAAATTGACGACAATTTTTCTCATTGTTACATCATGTACGTGTCGTTTATTCCTCATCCATTTCTATAACTTCTCTTTGTAATTTGTACTAAAGTAAAAATCACTTAAAGTTGTTCGGATTTAACTATTCTCATATATGATAAAAAGCAAAATCTTAAATAATTAATTGTAAATTTTATTTTAATTACTTTGGTGTCTACTTGTGTAAACCCATTGGTTTTCGTTGAGGATGATTAAAATTCTTGTTACATGACACTTCCAATAACCAACAATTTTCAACGATGATAGGTAGGACAAAAATTTTCAATGTTTGCAAATTTCTGGAAACTCCATTGTTATTCAAGAGCAAGAGTAGAAAATCAAACCTCTTCCCCCCAACCAAAAAAAAAATACCTGCTTAAGGATACTGAAACTGTGACTCTAAGAAAAACAGTCCCTTGAAAAATATTGAATTTCCTTCCCCCAAATTTTATTTTGTTCTATACAATATAATTTTTTTTTTTTTGGGAGGGGGTTGAATGGGTGTAAGTTACCCTCCATCTTTTCTCTTAAATAATAAAAATATAATAATTGCTAGAGTAGCAGCCGTGGTTTTCATGAAATATCGCCAGCCTAAAAGTTAAGAGATATTTGTATAAGATGCTTGTATGTGTATGTATTTGACTATTGTATAGGGTATGAATGTGCTAGGCAAAATTTAAGAATACATCCGAAGATGGTAAAGAAAGGGGGCCTTGGGTTCGTTCCTTAAAACATGCCATTCTTGCAATGCATTTTTTAAGAAATGTAAGAAGTTGGTTACTTTTTAACAACATATTATTTTAAGAATTGACCATCATTATTTATTAATTTGTAAATAAAATCTAAATTTAGTATTCAAATCTCTACAAAATGGTAACAAATCTAGACTAAATTCATAATTTATGAATCGAACCCTGAGAATCCGCAACTGTGTGAGTATTTAAATTCGTATTTAGTGTTGAAATGTGGACAATGGACGCTCTCTCCTCTACAGAATTATGCTCAAATGACAGCAGTGCAGGGGCACAGGGTTAGCACAATGGACGATTAAATAATCTCAGCCATAAATAAAAGTATGACAAACAAAATACATCTTTAGTAGATTTAAATTATTGCAGAAAAAGTATAGACACTTTTTCTATAACAATATAAAGTTAGTTTGTGTCATTTTTCTAGTCCCAACCTTTATTCCAAAAGAATTTTAAGCTAACCTATGTGTAAACAAGTTCATAAAGTAAAAGAAGTTAAATTTCTTCCATTAAAAGGTCTTCTTGTAAGGATATCTGTATTTTAAAGGAAACAAGGACTAATAGGTCCATTCTGCTCAATAATATTAAAAATAAAAATAAATTGAATGCTCAGCTAAACATAATTATAATAAAATTACTGTAATTGATTTTTCCGAATGGGAAAGTTGTACTTTTAAAACGAGAACATAAAAATGGCGGCAGCAATAAGAACCTAAATTATTTCATATTCTTTTTTTACACTGTTATAAATGTCGCTTTATCAATGTTTTATCCAAAGTTAAACGGAAAATTATGTTCCCAAGAAGCGCTGCAACAAAATGTTTCAATGAAGTTATAGAATTTTGTGTCTGTCTGTACCAAAATGACCAATGTAGCGTACATAGGTCCAGGGAAGAATTAAACTATTTTGGGGGAGGGTATCACCACCATCCTAAGAGAAATCGCCCATAAAAAATAACACTACCCAAAAAAGTATTTTACATTTTCTTCTCAGATCCATAAAACCAAGCAAATATGCTAAAATAAAGCTAATAATAATCTAAGTATTAAATAACATATATTTAAAGAGAAAGATATACTCTTGGTATATCTAGAATGATAATGATTGCATTAACTGAATCGGCTGGTAATGAGTACCATGAAATGTAAAACTATTGTCAAACAATTGATACAGAGATTAGACAATGAACGTTTAATTAATCTTCACCCCAGCATTTTTCTCAAGTCTTGTAGGGTTTATTAATATTGTCCTAACCTAGAGTTAAAATTGTGATATTTCTTGTTAAGAATTGGGGTAAACTTTGGGGTGTAATAAACATGTGGTAATGTATAAAGGCATTTACTAAAAAAAGACCAATAAATGACCAAATTTTAAAATCAGATTAGCACATAAAAATTACAACAGGACCTTAGCTTTACATTATTATACTTTTATCAGTTATCTATTCAGCCTGAGGCTAAAGGATAACACATACAGACATGCTCAGAAAACATCACATACACACACACACACAAACACACACACACAAAAGTCAAAACTAAATAATCACTGATATGTAATATAGATAGGTAAAACATACAAAATGCTGATGAATATTCAAACAATATTTACATTCTCGTATCCGCGTTGATTCCTCAAACGACTAGACAAAATGTCTATAATAAAGTCATAAATGTGTCTATATCATAACTAATCATCTAATATTTAAGCAATTTTGCGACATATTCATTAATGTTCGTTTGATTTTATGGATGTTGTCATCCTTGTTATTGTATTTTTACTTGTTAAATATTAGATTAAAAATTTTACTTACTTTAAGCTAATAAGTTTTTCCATTAATCCGTGAGAACACAAACTAAAAGTATTTTAACATGATTCTTTGGAATTTTTGGTGACATTTAAGCCTTGGTCAGTCAAAAAGGCAATGATTGATCCGTCTTTTGTTACTTTTATCAAAAACAAGGATGACAACACCCAAAAGCTAGCTTTACCTCATAAAATGAGTCAATAAAGTAGAAACCCAATAAAGTAGAGCCTACTCATAGAATTGCAATCCAATAATATAAAATACAATGTGTTTCTTGTCTGAAGTTTAAGATCTCATAAATTCCTGGTTGTCCTTCTCAGATAAGATTTACCTATATCTTGGAGTGGTTTTAAGCTACTTTACTGGCCTCAATTGGCTTCCCCTAGAGGCGGGGTGTGGAGTAACTAGTTAGATGTATATAGAAGCTACGCTACAAAAACTAGTGTTTAGAAAAGTAGACATTTGGTGTATTATTAAGAATAGATTCTATCAACACATATGACATTCTAAGAAATAATATTAAACAATACAAAAATATATGAAAATATTATTTTTCCCCCATTTTTTAAAGTGAAGGGATGCTCTACACGTTAGTAGCTGATAGATTTAATATTACAGACTTCATATAAGTGTAGCTTTTATATAATTAGGTTCATACTAATAGCATAATTTAAAAAAAAAAGTTCGGTTGTTGGTAAGAAAACGAAGTTGCAGGTTTCGTCGTATTTTTACAGTAGCTTTTCTCCTATTTCTAGCCCCTGCGGGGGATTCTAACCCTGCGGGGTATATTTTCTAACCTTGCGGGGCAATCTTCAACATTTACTTAAACTAACCTAGCCTAAAAAAAAACTTTCAAAAGCTTCTGTGATAATACGATGAAACCTCTCCATGACCTGAAAGTTTCCTTTAATACATTTGAATTATTTTTGTCTTACGAACGGTCAGTCGGTAGGTCGGACATACCTTAAAAAGTGAAGTTAAATAAATCTTTCTTTCCTGGTATTTAGAACGTAGGCACACAAAAAATTAAACAAGATATAAAAATTGGTAAAATTCCACGAGCCCAAAGTAGCACATCAAGATTCACCCCTTAATTTCAATATTATGATAAGAAGAAACTTCTGCGAGGCTCTCATAACTCCCAATTAACCTAACCTAAATTAAGAATCAAAACACGTTTTTGTTTCAAAAATTGGGTATATGGTTCATTTTAGGTTGAGGTGAAATTGCAAAAAAAACTGGCAAGTAAGCTTCTACGAAGTGTAATAGTATTTGTGTATATATTGTAATATACAACATACACGCTAAAAAAATGATTATACCTTTCAATCCATTTGATTAAAGAGCAAAGAAAAACGCTAGCATATGCTTATTACTGTGCTGTCTACATTAAATGCGTATTTTTTTTTCTTCAAAACTCATTTGGATATTAGCGAAGCTACTTTTTTTAATTTACATATAAAATCGATATTATATAGCAAATCTACTCTATTAAAAGTTCAATGAGTTAGCTGAAGAACATATGTTAATTTGAAGGAATAGGAAGGTTTATTTTAGTTGACTCGAAATTTAGATTTTTAAAATTTTTTAGAAAATTTTTTTTTTAAAATAAATTTGTATATTATTGAGTGTATGTTTGTGTGTATGTATGTGTGCGTTTAAGGGCAAAACACAGGATAAAAATAATTTGCGCTTAGCAGACCATATTCTAGGAAATTTTGCACACATTCTTGCCCAAGTATATTATGATATTAGGAGAGTAACATAATAAAGTTAAAAATATAGAGGAAGAGTTATTAAAAGTTTTCTCTTGGTAAACATAATGCTTTATTTTAAACGGTATTTCGGTAAGGCTTCTTCTATTGTCAAAAAGCCATACAGGATTATGGAAGCTAATTGAAATGACGAGGGTCGATTACAATGAAAAGACGAAAACTGATAGTTTTTATGTTAATTATTTTGTCATCAAAAGTTAAGAGCAAAACACTTTTTAATTAAAACTAGCGGATGTGCCCTAAGCATCTAGGGACTCTTTATTCGAAGGTATATTGAAGAGCAGAAAAATAGCCTAACACCATACCCAGTACTATCTATAAAAATTGGCCTAAAACCATCTTAGGAATTATAAGAAGCTTCACTGTAATGGAGAACTTTATCGGTTAAGCGGTTTGCAAGATCCCTCGCTACATATAAAAAAGACTTAATATTTTATATGATAAGATGACAAAAAATTAGCCTAGATTTAAATTTATTTTTAATTAAGTTTAGAACTTCGGGAGTAAAAAATAAAAGATAAATTTTGAATTGAAGTGCATGAAGCTTATCAGAGAAGACAAAAGTGTCACTTTAGAGGATGCAAAGTGCATTTGTCAAATACAAACACACAAACAACCAAACATCTAGGCATAAAAACAAACAAACCAAAAAATAAACAAGAACGATACTGCACAATTGCAACAGAGCGTTTGAGAATGTATTAAGACAAAAAAAGAACATTTATCAAAAATAATCTCTTTTGGTGTGTTAGTCATTTATGGTAATTTTTCAGGAAAATTGAAACACAAAATTAAAGAAATCTTTTGAGTGTAATGGAAAAACTCCAAATAACGCTACATTTGAATGTTGAACGCATCAAAAACATACATACAGACACATACAACTTGCAGAATAGCTTCGCAACCCTCAACCAAACAGACAGACAGACAGCCTTAGTGTGAGATAAGCTGATGTGATATCTCCATTCTTAGAAACAATGGCAATCCGAGCGATGCACATAAGGCCATCGTAATCTATCAATCTATCACTATTAGTGTAATCTATCACTCTATACTATTTTATTTTGATATTTTAATCAATACCTATTTCAAATTTCTCAATTAATCACGATTTGATCACATTAAAGTACTTTTTCGCTTTTAGTTTTATCTCACTTTAATCATGATCTAATAATTAGTGAATTAAATCAGTTTTGGAATAATCTATCAAGTGACATCAATAAAACTATTACTTTTAGTTATACTCTAAAAGAAATCCATGTATATTTAATTATAATATTTGAGATAAGATTTTTACCAATATTTAAACATTATTGAACTTATTTTTAAAATGAAATAATATACACGAAAAATCTAAATAGAAATGAAAAGTTTTTGCTTTATTTTTGTTGGCAGAAGGCAATATAGTTTTTCTTTAGTTGTAATATCCCCGTGTAATAAGTGTTTACCACAAAACCTACAAAAAAGCCAGACCGCCAGAATTGACTATAAACTTTCAGGTGTTCCTGTAAATTTGCATAAAAGTAATTCACAAAAAATCATAACATTATTATAATCTAGGCTACTTTATAAAGTAGTAAGGTTTTTGTCTGTCAACTTTGCCCTTTATTATCTCGCTAACCACTGTGCCGATTTAGTTCTACATTTTATGGAAGCTTCACATAGATCACGTGATAGTTTTAGGCTATTTTACTTTTCAATTAAAGTTTTGGAATGGTTTTAGGCTATTTTTATGCCCACTCCCTCACTCTTACATTACGAACTCCTTGGAATTATATACTTGTATGTGCAGGCAGTTACTAGTATACATAAAGAAATTGTGGATCTCTAAAAAATGGTTTAGACTAAGTGTTACTTTCAGGTAGGCTTTTTGGGGTTTTAGGCTATTAACATATATATTAATCAAAATAAATTTAGCAACATTGTATAAGCATTAATTTTAGGCTTTAAAGTTTGGGTGTGAGACAAACATCCGCTAATATCATATTTTATAATTTATTTTTAGTGTTATTCATACACACAAAATAAAATTTTATACTCCTTTTACAGCCATAAAAATATAATGCATTTTTTCATTTGCAGGATGTTTTTTTGCATTTGGTAGTGAAGCTACTCTACAATGAAAGCTTGCTGATATAATTTGTAGCGTAATCTCCATGGTTTCCTCAGTAATATAAACCCAGAACCACTTCATTATGCAATCTACATTTTCTTAGATATTTTGTCTTCGGTAGTCTATAAGTGTACAGCTTTACAGTATATTGTTTCTATTTGTTAAAGCAACACGTATGATAAAAGAAAAAGATTGTTTTTAAAGTAAAATGCTTATATTTCAATCAAAATCTATATTTTTGTATATTTTACCGATCCACTTCATTATGCAAATCAAAAGAAAATCAATGGGAAAACGTTTGTTTTGCACTTTTCTCCACTTTTAAAAAACGATTCGGATAAAATAACAATGTTTTAAGGGATTTATGCATTAATTATAATGAAAAACAGTTTAAGGTAGATTTTAATGATTTTTCTAAATAAGAAATAATTGAAAAAAAGAAATTCTATCCCTATCACTTTAGAGGACTGCTGCTGACCCCCAGTCTTATGGATGAAGCTAAATACATGTTAAAGATAAAAATTAGCCTGAAAAGTATACAAAAATGTTTTTTTTTATGTGTTAAAAAAATCCATTTTAAAATCTTGATTTTAAGGATGATGGCCTTTAAGATGCTCTTACTGGTGGTGAAGGTGAGCTAAATGTTATCTAAGTACATGACCATTACAACAACTTGTCTATTAACCTATGTACCATTTTTTGTAGTCATAGCAGCCTCCAGTGGAGCCTCTCGACATGAAATATGACCATTATCTAAAAACTACATTATTTACTTCATGAATTTTAGTAATTAAAATTGCAATTTTTTTCGTTTTTAATATTGCTTGGCTGGCGGCTGCTATGACTACAAAAATTGGACCATAGTTCAAAATATAAGTTTTCATCATGGGCATGCACTTTGATAACATTTAGCTCACCATCACCACCAGTAAGAGCATCTTAAAGGCCATCATCCTCAAAATCAAGATTTTAAAATGGATTTTTTTAACACTTAAAAAAAACATTTTTGTATACTTTTCAGGCTAATTTTTATTATTAACATGAATTTAGCTTCATCCATAAGACTGGGGGTCGGCAGCTGTCCTCTAAAGTGATAGGGATAGAATTTCTTTTTTTCAATTATTTCTTATTTAGAAAAATCATTAAAATCTACCTTAAACTGTTTTTCATTATAATTAATGCATAAATCCCTTAAAAGATTGTTATTTAATCAGAATTAATTTTTAAAAGTGGAGAAAAGGGCAAAACAAACGTTTTCCCATTGATTTTCTTTTGATTTGCATAATGAAGTGGATCGGTAAAAAATACAAAAATATAGATTTTGATTGAAATATAAGCATTTTACTTTAAACAGAATCTTTTTCTTTTATCATACGTGTTGCTTTAACAAATAGAAACAATATACTGTAAAGCTGTACACTTATGGACTACCGTAGACAAAATATCCAGGAAAATGTAGATTGCATAATGAAGTGGTTCTGGGTTTACTTACATCATGATTTCTTTAAAATAATATTATTTAAGTTTTATTTAAACCACATATTTGACATTTCAAAAGAGCATGTTGATAAATTGTTAGCTAAAATCACTTTTACTCTACATCGACATTAAACATAAAACTTATGTTGTTCGCATTTATCAAGTAAAACTATATCACTTACACTTTTACAGAATAATATATGCAAAAATAAAACCAAAAATAAATTTTATGGTTTCGACAAAATTTATAGTTTTTTCTTTTGTTTTACCATCTATGGACTTAGATATGCTTGTTTATTATTGAAAAATATGGCCTACTAAGCTTAATTAAGCAGTAAAAATGAGGCCCTAATTTTGTATTGAGTGTTGGTAACAACTCTAGGCCTGGGCGCTCTGCATGGGCTATCAAATGATATCATATCATTGTAATGTATTCAAAAACAAATTGAATATTTTAATTTGAGTCACGACCTTATGGCGTTATGCAAGGATACCTACTGGATAATGCTTTAATTTTTGGCTTAAGCAAAATTATGTTTAAAACTAGGAAATACAACACTAAGATAAGTTTATATAAAAAGAATATTAATATAATAAACTGTAGGTTTTATCCAAACTGATTGTTCTTTAATCTTTAAGGCTGTCTCCAAATGCTAGTTCAAATATGTATTCTTATTTTTTATCAATATACTCTATTTTTTTATTCAGATACCACAGATATATCTGCCTGTAAATATTAATATTGTTTTTCAAATATTTCTTCTAAATGTGATATCTAAAAATAAATCTGCTAAATTTTAAAGAAAAATCCTTTGAATCCTTGAAATATTTGGCCCAGTACTTGATAAAGAGGGCTGATAAATAAAAACAAGATGGATATTAGTAAAACATATGCTGCCTTATTTCTTTGCATAAATAGTTTTTTACCTTATCTTGGATTAACAAGGATGACGATATTCATAAAAGTGGAGCTCACAAAATCACAAAGTCACAATAGGTCGGAAAAAATTTAAAAATAAACAAAAGTTAAACCAATATAAACCACACTGATAAGCATTATGGCCCTACTAGTTTTAATGCCGGCTAAATGATAATAAACAACTTAAAAACCAAAACAAATAGGCATCTAATAAAATTTCAATTAACATATCTTTTAGTTAGAGGTACAAAAAGATCTAACCATATGGGTTACATTTTTATTTATGTGGTTATGCTTCTTTAGATAACAGCTAAAATTAAATATTCAAGTAGTATATTTTTACAATTAAATCTTTTATAATCTTAAACATCTTATAAAATTAATATTTTCTGCAGTGTAAAGTAATTTGGTCATGCTCGTCAGCTGTAAGACAAACTTTAACAATATACATATGTTTAACAAATAGGCAGCTAATGACATATTTAATAAGTGTATTTTCTTGACAAATGGGCACAAATAAATCGTATGCACAGTCAATATATATTAGCCATCAAAATTCATCTCAGCGCACTTATATTCTTTTTTATACAAATATGGGCAAAGTCAGTAAAGAGAGGCACTCACAAAAATACTAAAAAATAACTTCTTCAGATTATAAAAATCAGTCTAAATCCCCAATGGCAAAATCAAGGGGGTTAGATACACCTTAGATGTCCAACCCCTTTGATAAAGGTCTAAACCCCCCTAAAACAGCCGTGGATGATATCAAATTTAAAAAAGTCATACTCCCTTAAATTTAAGAGGGATTTTAAAAATATACAAATCAAAGAACGATTATGTAGGGGGGTGGACACATGTGGGGTGTATCAACCCCCCTGTAATTGAAATAACACACCTCTCAATTTTGGTTTATGGTCACATATAGACAAAATGTATCATTTTTCGCTTGTTAATGTTTCATTTCATGATAAATTGTTATTAGAAAATAGTTATTTTCCTATGAAACCTAAAATATTAACGAACACCCCATAAAAAAATTAGCTAAAACGCATGGACACCCTGTTAAAGTGTATAGAATAGAACATGAATGATAAATAGTTTTCATATGGGTAATAATTTGTACCCATTGTCAATGCTTTATGGGATAACTTAGAGTATGAAGTAGGAGTGAAGAGAGAGTTAAATGATCATACTTCATTCAAAACAGCGGAAAAAAGGTTTTTCAACAATTTGAAAGCAGAATAATTTGTGTATTTTTATATATTGTAACTAATTGACTGTTAGGTCTACGTGTTAAATGAATTATATTTATTGGTCAGGATTATATTTTATATTCTTTTCAAAACCTTTACATTAGCTTATCTTAATTAAAAGGCAAGACGTTCAAGCTTTTTATTCTTTGGGGATTTTAAAATATCTTATTAGAAGATAAGATTTACATGAAATGGGTAATAACCATCACTAAATTCATTTTTTGGAAGGGGGGGGGAGGATATAAACCATCATTTTCGTTGTGAAATGTCAAAAACTTGACAATAATTTTTTTGAGGTATAGGGGTTAAATCAAGTACATTATAAAACAAAATTTAGTCATGTCATATTACTTCAAATACCTAAATTTAAAGGCTTTAAAAGAACTCCTTATGATGAGTGAGTGAGTTTTGTAGTAATACATTGTAAGCTGTTCCAAGGATGGCTAAAAACATAGGATAACAAATGAGTTTAAGTCTAGTAAAGCTTACTATCTTATGGGATATAATAGTTTTAGTGACGTTAAAAACATTTACAAATTGGTTGAAAAGCCTCGTGATATGAATGGAAAGAGGGTCATTAAGAAACCATTACTTTATGGTCCTTCTGGACACAGTGTTCTAGTAGGTGGATAAAAAATGAACTAACAAGCATTGTGTTGTAATTAAATTTATGTCAATTGCTAGCATTTTTTTTAAAGTGACATATTATCGCATTTCTTATGTTAATTTTAAAGAGTTAATATGTAAATTTTTGTCGATATAATAACTGACTTTGATTGATAATACAGCATTGAAGGGAAAAAGTTAATGCATTATTTAACATATTTTTGTCCTCTAAAAGATAAGTTTTATTCCATTGTAAAGTGCTAGATAAGGGACAAATTATGAATATAAGTATAGGTAATAAACAAGGATAAAGGAATAACCTAAACATTTCTAAAATATGAGAAATATTTTTTAATAGCTCTCTGAAACTTAGTTTTGTTAAAATTTCAAAAACCAACAGTAATATCCTAAAACCTTTCCATTAGTCAAATATAGACAAAAATATTTGTATAACTTTAGTACAATTGCATGCTTTATTAAAAAATTACTTTTTTGATAGACGGAAGAATTAGAAGTAATAAGGTTTTAAAATATTTCAAGAATTTAATTGCAACACACATTTATCCATCCCTGTATCCCTGGCTAATAATGAAAGTTAAAAAGATATGGACGGATGCAATGACAGATATTTTTCAACATTATATTATCTAAGTATTCACAGAAGGATCATTAACTTTCAACAACAAAATGTCATTTCAGCTTTATCATTTTTCAAATGGCGTTGAATATTAAATGACAAAAAACACAAGGATATCAACTCCCATAAAAACGAAGCTTAACAGATTTGACAAAGGAAGAACCGAACAATTAAAGAAAGAGAATAGTAAATAAAAATCTGAATATACATTATTTATCTGTTCAAATTTTCCTATAGGATGCTTTCTATGGAGATATTTGCATTTTAATATTTTTTAAAGATGTTTCGCTTATAATTTTCGATTATATTTATAAAAATAAGCATTATTCATTGAAGTTTATACTTCATTGTTACAGAAATCTATAGCAAGACGAATTTTCCTAACATAGGTGATAGCATTTGTTTGAAACTGATAAACAGACAGACAAACAAGCAAAATATAGAATTGCACCTCTACTATTCATTTAATGTTCTTGCAATTTTACAATTGTATTTTAAAATGATACTTTCAAGTCCATTAAGAAAAAATATGTCTTTGCCAAAAAAAATGAAAGAAGATCGCATATTTGCTGAAATTATTTATTCATTCAAATTCTATATTGCTATTTTAGCGAGGTATAGATCAATGGAAGAAAATCTTTCAAAACTCCTTGTATATTCTATCATTAGATATCTAAGATTATTTTATTTTGTTTGATCCCATAAATTGATTACCAACCCCCCTCCTATAATATTTTCTATTTTAAGAACTTGTTTCAACCCCCGGCATTGAGTTCTAATCCTACTAGGCTTCATCCCCGTGGGGCTATCCTAACCCCTACTTAATCTAGCCTAAATTGAGCAATATAATATATTTTGGGACAAACATTATTGAAATTCACAACTAAAAATATTCGAAACTTGCTTCAAGACTTGAAAACAAACTGATAGACGTGAATAAACAATCGCAAAGTTCAGCTAATATGGGTAGGAAAAACAATAGACGTTCTGATAGACAAAAAAACATTTAATTTTAAATAGAAAATACTCACATTTTTATGAAAGCATTTACTGGTAGTTATAAGTGTCTAACAAAAATGTATAATGTCAAAGGAAATATCAGGCAAAATTCAATAATTATATCTATAAAATGAAGAAATGACCACTTAAATAAATAAGATTATAGACTGCTAAAACTACATCAAAACATAATTTCTAATTGTTTCTCTAATATATTTATAACTCTAATGTTAAAATAAAGACAAGGAGAGATGAAAGAAGTTTTTACTTTGAAAGCTTAGCGACCAACAAAAACTTTAACAACCCAATACTTTATTCTTAACCAATAGATTTAATACAATAGATTCACATTAAAAGACCCATAAAATTGCTTGATTTAATTTTCTACGGAAACTACTATTCCAGTGTAGCTTCGAAACCGATTAATATACGCTGGATTAGAATCGGTTCTTAACCATACTGTAAAATCATGTATAGCATAGTATTATGATAAAAATCATAGAATCGATACCAGTTTTTTAGACCGGGGCTTCGACAATCGGAGCTAACACAACCTAAACTAACCTCATAATTTTTCCTTTCAATATTCGCGGAAAGCTGTCTATAATACGATGCGATAAAAAAAAATTATTATAATATTTAGGTGGCGAAGTTACTGTATAGTTCCAAATGTACATCCATCAGAAAAGTAGACTTTTTTACGACTGCATTTTTTTGTGAAGATTTTCCTTTTGTGTAAAACAATGTGATTTGTTCCGTCTATTCTAAATCTCTATTCCGATTGACATTGGCGGTGTGGTGGTTTTTGGCTGACTTAATATATGTATGTACACAATATTCATAAACATACATAACATTATAGATACATACAGGCATATAGGTCCCAGTAAAAATGTGGGAAATATTTGAAAGTACATAAAGCTTTTCTATGAAAGTTAGTGTGTTTGTCTGTCTGTCTTTCAGCTCTAAAAACTTTAAAGGATTGTCAAAACTGAAGTCCTTAAAAAGCGTTTTAGGATGTCAATAAATGCAATTAAAATATTAGGGGTAATATAGATTTTATGAGGGGATGTATTAAAATCTACCCCCCTCACCAAACCCCTTTAGAATACTTGCCTGTGGGGTACTAATAAAATGTACTTTTTTAGATTATTTACCTATCTCTTTTTTTCTTTTACATTTAAGTATTAGTGTTATGTATGTATATTTTTTGCATAATAGTTATAGTAAATTTCTACCTAATGTTTATTTAGGGCTTTAAAATTTTTAGATACACGCCTTTTCTTTTGTTAAATGTGTTTTTATTCACTTTTTAACATCCCTTAAAATAATACTTTAGTTCGTAAAATACCACTTAAAACATGAATCTAAATTATAATTTAGCCGTTTTTGAAATATAAAATTTTCTGTAAAACATCATTTTAATAATGAAAAAAGCTCAATAGTTTAGGGGAAGGACTATAATATAGAATTATCTATTGAAGGACTCTTCGCTCGGCGAAAGCCGTAAATCTAAATTCAGACCTATCGGTCCATCCATTCATGAGATATCAATGAACATATATAAACACAAGCAACTTACTAGAATACGGATTAAAAAAATATTCAAAAGGCAGCGTTTTGTTTTGTTTTGCTTTTTGCAAGATGGTAGAGCTAACTAAAAACTAACTGTTTACAAATCTAAATTTGGAAATGCATTATTTTCTTGCTATAAAAAGATTTCTAATCTACAGAATAGTCGCTCAGCATTGACTTATTTGGAGTGAGAATTAGAAAGGTCTTCATGATGGCTATTGTGCCTTTTCTTTTCTTTTTATCCAAAATAGGAACAATACACGAGCTAGGGGTTTCAATTTAATATTATTCTAAAGTGTTTTAAAATTTGTAAGAGAAAAAAAGTCTAAAACCTTCTCTGAATAGGGTTAACTCTTAACGTTTATTAGTATTTCTCGCACCTTCGGCACCTCGGGGCTAAAAAAACTAGTTTTAATCTTATGATTGTACATTTTTATATTCGTAGAAAGCTGGATATAATACGATGCTAGACATAGTTTTTTCGTATGGATGAGAACCGGTTCCTATCCACCGGATTCGAATGAATACGAGAAATATTTTACTTGACATATAGACTGAAGAAAAAAGACATTCAACTACTCAAAAAATCAGCATGTTACGTCATTGAGGGATTTTATTCGTCTTCTAAATTGAAATATTGTTTGGTATATGTACTAATCATAAAAAAAACTTTACTTGGTTAGTGTAAATGTAATGCACATTTGAAAGTCTTTAATAAGAAGAAGGCACGAAAGGCTA
Organism: Acartia tonsa; assembly: GCF_053477335.1. Lineage (NCBI taxonomy): Eukaryota > Metazoa > Arthropoda > Copepoda > Calanoida > Acartiidae > Acartia > Acartia tonsa. Next base: position 39,113,357 of record NC_137262.1, on the reverse strand, counting down.
AAGTTTTGAGAAGGCTTATTTGTGGTGATGAAACGTCACAAGGACTCATGACTAGTCCACACACACTCTACAACTTACATGTTAAGATAAAATACTTCCAAAGTAAAGTAAATGTAATATTTCATAAATATTTGTGGCAAGTGTAGAAGCTAAAAATTGTCTTTTTATGATTCTTATCTAGCATAACTTTGTCATGTCACTGCTTATTCTTTACAAACTCAAGGCCCTAGAATCTTGAATATTTTAGCGATGCTATATTACCAGTATTACATGTTATTTGTTAAAAGAGAAGCTTTCTATAATTAGGGTCTGTCCGTCCGTCCGTAACGGATAGCTTTTTTCGTTAATTGAGGCATGTTAGAATTGTCCTATCGATTTCAAACTTTGCATGGTGATTCCTGTAATAGTTTTAGAAAGCGTAGCAACTCTATAATCACTATCAGAATGGCCGTACGTCTATTTTAAACATGTTGATTTTTTACTTTTTTAACAACAAATTTTTATCTAATCTAATTATCCGATAGATCTGATTTTTTGTATACTGATTCCTGGGACAACACAGAACAATATTATAAGCGAAGCAACTCTATAATTAAGTCCTAAAATGTAAGTATTTCCATAAACATTATTCTGTATTATGCAGTTTTTTAACAAATTTACATACAATTTTGCTTCGACTCTTATACATTTATATTCTTATTATTCAGTTCAGACACTATACAAGTGTTAATGTCCGTTTGTCCCACCGTTTCAGTGCTTTGCTTTTATGGATGTTGCCATCCTTGTTTTTTTCTTAATGTTGCTTGGTACGAAGGATGCCCTGTTTATTATGTAATTGAATAAGAAATGTTGATGCATTAATTTACTGACATGTTTCCTTTACTTGGTAATACATAGATTTTTGTTTGATTTACAATACAGCGACATATGTTATAAAAAGAAGTCTCATTTTTTTTAGAATTCAAATTATATAAATGATGAAATTATTTCATTTGAAAATTCAATAACATTAAGAAATTCTTATATAAAAGTAACTGGAAGTCTCTACTTGTCTGACTGTGTAAACCGAAGTATCTGGCTAACTTACGAAATGATGTGGTTCTCCTTTACAGTAAAGCTTTTGTAAAAGTTTGTTTTTTGAGGGAATGTACCACCACCCTTCTTAGATAAATCAACCCTAGTAACAAGGCCATGTCTTCCCCACCCCCCACCCATTTTTTTACCCATTAAATCTAAAATTGAAATTAAAAGCTCCTAGAGGCCTCTAGGAGCGTAACCTTATGTGTATGATATTGTATTGATTATGAGCGTGGAATTAAAAATAATTCAGAATTACCCCCACTTTTTTAGGCTGGTAAAGGCTGTGATCTTGTAAAGATCTGGATAATTCAAAGATAACAAAGATTTACACCATGACCAGCAATCTTTTTTTTTCAGTAGCATACCTACATTATTTCTGTAGGTATGTCTTTCCGTCCGTCAATATTTTGTGACAGCTTTATGCTGAACTTTTTTAAACCCTTCCATTAATACCATTAGACTTATGATATTTGGCATTTAGACTATTCTTATAAATTAGAAACTCTTCAATGGATTTTTCAATTCTAGTTTTCTCCCAGAGTTTATGTTTGGGGGAATAATCAAATGTTGTAAGTAAAGGGAAGGTATATCTAAATGGATATAGTATATATACGTGGATATATTGACAGGGGAAAATTTGTTGTCGATATAGCTTGCTAATATAGACCTCATCAATTGGTCAGTTCCTTCATCCAGTAAGAGGGGAGGGGATGGGATAACGGGAGGGGTAATTTAGCCAACTACGAGAAAAGTACATAAAAATCTGGTGCAACATCCAGGTAATAATATATCGATTTATATATATCTATATGTTGTATCAACATGTTCTAAACAAACATTGTGTACACTGTAAATCATGATTTTTAGGTATTTTTCTTTTCCTTATAGATTCGATAAAGATAACATAGATTTTAGATAAGATAAAATTGTTTTTGTTTATATTTGTTTGTCTTATCTTTAAAAAGAAAACTTTATAAACAAAAAGTTTAATTTAACCTTACTTTAATATAAACAAAATTCAAATGTTTAAATTTACCTTCCCACGATTCACAAAAAAAGTTGGATTTTATTTCTGAATTATTTCCCATATATCTAAAATGTTATATTCAAATAGACATACATAATGGTTCCAGAAAAGATTATAGAATTGTGTTTTAAGTTGAAGAATTGATGATTTTAATTAATTAAGGGATAAGACAAGAGAATTGGAAATGTATAATTTTCTTGAAACGTGTTTTTTTTTTTATAATAAATATCTATGTCTTTCTATTTGCATATAAAACACAAATCTAAGTGTAGCTTGTCCAAAAATGAGCAAATTACTTGGAATTTCGTGTATCATATACACTAGAGGAGAGTACCTCAGGATTGGTTCAGCTTCTAGTACAGAAACCTGATCTTAGAATAACATTGTTATTATATAAATATCCAGAAATTGAAAGTCAATTAAAGAAAAAGGTATAATATTAACACAGAGCATAATCAAGTTTTTGTATTTGAACATGACCCAAACCAGAGGTTCTTTGATATACACACATGCAAGTCAGATATAGCGCGCTAAAATTGTACCATATTCAATTTTTACTTTTCATGGAACGAATGTTTGATAATACGGTTTTGCATTGACATGCATATATGATTATTTTACATAAAAGTGGAAAATAAAACTGTTTGCATTTGATTATTGCAGAAGTAGATTGAGTTTAAAGAATGATATAAGGATACTTGGACTTTTGAATCTAAAACTTAAAATATCTTAAGATCAATCAATCTATATCTTTCAATACAGACTTCTTTTGTGATTTATTGACAAATAAATGTTATGTTGGTCTAGCAGCGTATATATGATATCCTGTAAAAGATTTGGGGTATAGTTCCTTTCGTGATAACGCCTCTTAGGGGGCGTTTCGTCGTATTTTCAAAGTAGATCTTCTCCTATTTCCAGCCCCTGCTCGGGCTCTAACCCTGCGGAGCAATCACCTAACCGAACATAACCTATCAAAAGAAACTGTAAAAATACGAGGAAATGCCCCTTAAAAGGCGTTGCCATGAAAGGGACTATACCCAACATTTGTACAGGTACTTGGCTGTTTCTCATGTAAATTTTTTCATTAAAAAAATCTTCAACTTTTTAAAATAAATCTTCGAAATTTTACATATTTCTCGTTCTCTATGCAAAAATATTAGAAAGAGAGAGAATAAAAAAGGGGAGTAAAAAATCATGAAAATTGAACATGTAATGGTATCTATAAATGTCTCAATTATTTGTTCTATATTGAATAAAGCATTGTTGTTGTACAAAGTTTATGATAAGACCATCTTCATGAACTTTCATTCAAATTTAATACACATAAAAGTCGTAGGGTGCAGCAACTTTTTACAAGTTTTCTTCAAATCACAATCTAGTAAAAATATTGCATATTTTTACCAGTCAAATTTGGTTAGCAGAGAAGCTTCTTATGGGCCTTAGAGAGGATATAAACTATTTAAGGTGCTGGTTGGTTAATTTTACAATTCTAGAAATTATCCTCTAAGCCATCTTTAGATTAGGGAAGTCTACAATTTTTTTTTTAGCCAAGTAATTTGTTATGACGTTTTATTAAGTTTTTTAGGGAAGCATAAATAATCTTTCATGGGGCTTTTTTCATCATCATCATCGCCTTTTATCTCTTCTTTTCAGAGCACAGACCACGCACAATGGTTCTCCATTTTTCTTTGAATTGGGCCTCAGTAGAGGCATCTATATATATTATTGTTCCAACCTCTACTTCGTTCCCGAGTCCAATTGGTCTTTACTTTGTGCGGACTGAACGTGAGCAGGTTTTTTCTAGGGAAGGATTGTTAGCCCCACCCAAACCCACTGGACTGGGGGAAGTATCAGCCCTTAATTAGTTCAAAACATTTTAAAAACTAATTTTCGAATAAGAAAAATTCTAAATTAAACCCTAGAATTTTTTTTAAAATTTGTTTAAAACAAAGATGCTAAATTGAATATTATGAATCACACTACATTTATTATACATATATGAAGTAAAAGAAAGTAGTGGTTTTGAGAATGATTATTTTACCCTAAAATTTTTATGCTTTTTGTAGTTTCTCAACATGAATATTTGATAGATTTCCTACAAGCAAGTGCTGATTGAAATTTCAAAAGATTATGGACTAAGAATAGTTTAAACTATCTCTAAATTCCCGCTAAAATCAATATACAAAGCTCTATCACTGTGTCCCTTGAGTTTGTGGGTTGTAAATTGTGATTATAGGCGCTGAAGAAGAGTTTGTGATTGCATGCTAACGCTTACGTCACGATTTTCAGGTGGTCATACGAACTTGTCAAAATTTATAATAGTTTTGCAGCTTGAAAACTTTATATTTTTTCTTTTGTAACTACATAAAGAAACCTCTTTTTTATTTGCCTTAATAGAAATAAATGATAAATAAATAGTAATGTGCCTGAACTTTTTACATATCTGTGTATTATAAAAAAAAGTGAGTACTTCAAAATTATATTAAAGGTTTCCTATCTGGTGATTTTGGTTAAAACGTATGAGCAACTACAAATTGGTAAGACTAAAAAAGATACCACGAAAATATTCAATATTAACAAATTAGGTTTTTGTCAAATTTTCTATTAGTGTTCTCTACAGTAAGGACATTAATGGTAATAAAAAATGTATTATGCGAAATTTAGAATTTAGTGGATTTTAGATTAAACAATTCGAAGATTTTTTGTAATTTAGAATCAGGTTCTCACATTGCAATGTTTTTATTCAGACAAAATTATTTACCCCATAAACAACACTGTAGACAGACAGACAAGCAGACATACCTAAAAAAAATCACATGTATTAAGGAATAAATAAGTCATTAAAAAACAAAGTATATTATGTATAAAATTAGTGCAATTTTAGAAAAAAGGTTGAAATTTTGTTGAAAAGAGAGAGAAAAAGTAACAAAAATAGAGAAATATACATTGACGAAATAAGGACATACCATACTTATAGAGTTGCTATGTAACCAAAAAAACAGTCATTTCAGCCCTTTTTAGTTTATGTATGGTTTTCGAGATTGCAAACAAAAATTAATATTTTCAGCAGGTTTTTTTCTTGTAGAATTAGAAATTTTTTTTGATTATTTCTATGTTCTATGTTCTATATTTTTTTTCCTGAACATAAGGGACTGGTTTCTACAAATTCAAATCTTTCAAAAAAAATCTAAATTTTTGCTTGACAAGCCATGAAATTTGGTGTAACTGCATGAAGATTGGTGGTTTGGAAACACAAAAAAATGGTGTCAATTATAGGGTTAGTAAAATTGATACTTTCCCCCCACCTACATAGTATTTTACAAGGTCTATGGTAACAGAAAACAAATTCTTCATTTAAGAAAAAAAAAGATGAAAAAATATATATAATATATACAGCTTTCCGTGGATATCTAAATAAAGAAATATAAGATTAAAACTGGTATTGATTCTATGATGTTTATTTTAATATTCTTGGAATTTTTCTGTAATATGATGCTATACATGATTTTCAGTTTGGCTAACAACCGGTTTTAATCCATCGGATATTAATCGGTTAAGAAACCAAACCAATGTAAAAACCATCGTAATCTACTTTGGCCTTATAATAACATTAACAGTTGACTAACCGACAAAAATATAACTTTCAGCAATGTAATTAAACAGACAGACATAGAGATAAGGTTGGTAATTAAATAATTGCTTTAAAAGCAAAAACTTTACAGCAGATAACAAAGTCTGGTGAGCAGACAAAAATATTTTTGGAATGACTTTGCGAAATTTCGCAACCCATTTCTGCACAACAAAGTATTTTTGCGCGTATACATTGGATTGATTCAATTACGCTACTGTGCAATTAAACGTTCAAGTCTTAATTACTAAATGCTTTTAGATAACATTAACTTGTCTAGGCTAGCAAATATCATCAAAGAACTGAGATTTTAATTAAAATCGTTTTTTTTTTAACTTTTGTCTACAAATTTTTTGACATCTAAACTAACCCTGAATATTAAATTAAATAAAAATGTATTTTTGTGGAAGTAAAACATTAATTCTACCTAACATAACATAAAGCACAAATCGAAAACCAATTAAAATTTTTGATTAATACAATTACAAGAAAATCATTGTAGATTAAGTTTTACTTTTCTAGTAGTTACAAACGTAAATATTTGGTTAAAGTTCACATTCAAGCACATAGACAAGAAATTAATTCTTCGCTTAATTTTACAATTTTTTGCAGTATCAAATTGTATGTGTAAAAAAATACAGTTCTCATACTTTTTTCTAATTACAAACAAGGTGCATATACAACATGAGATTGTGCAACCACTTTCGCAAATGTAAAACATTATCAAATCATCAGAAAGCAAATTATTGTAAAAGTCCTACCTCAATGAATATAGAAAAGGTGAATATATTGACCGAGGAATGTTTTTGTCAATTTAGGTTGCTAAAATGGGCAGCATTTATTGGCCAGTAGAAGGGTAGGGGATGGGGTAAAGAGGGTGATGGGGGGATGGGGGCAGCGTTATTTTAGCCAGCTAGGGATTTACTTTACTTGCTTATTAATATTCATCTTTAAACAACAATCTAATGAGTGTGTCCTTTTACGAATATGAAACACTTTATAAGTGTGGTAGCATGCGAAAGTGAATTCACAATTTTTGCTTACAAATGTATTACATTCTCCCATACATTAAGGTGTGAAAAGTTTAACATGTACTAATTTATATCAAGGATTGAAATAATTATTCTGAAGAGAATTATGAATTTAAAGAAGACCAATTATTACCCTACTCCTTGATTACTTTCAGTTTATTAAAGAGGAAAAATGACACTTACACACAATACATTTTGTTGAGCCACCCTCCCCCTCTTATTTTTGAAATAATTTTAAAATAAGCAGGGGGAAGGGAGTTTTTTGTTTGTTTGAATATTTCCTTAGGTCAGTATAAGTTAGGTTATATGAGGTTTAGTCCCGCAGGGATTATTTTTTTTAAAAACCAAGATAGTAATGCTTTGTCTGAAAGTACCTCAAAACCATAAAAAAAATAAATATAGTACAATACTGTTTGCTTTTAAGTGTAATTATCCCAATCTATGGTTATGTTATGACACATTAATCTGCAAAAATATTTTAGCACTTTTGTTTTTCGTGTACTAATTTAAGTACTATGGTAAAATATAACAAAATGTATTTGTAACATGTTAAGCTTACTACAAATAATTTCTAGAAGTAAACAAATGATTATTGATAAATTTGAATCTCAAATTATTTTAATTATGGATAGGAAAATTCAAGCTTTCTGTAATATTTTTCAGATATCAAAGTCAAAACTTTACACTTTATATCTAAAAAAAAACTTCAAACCCAATAAAACAGAAGCAAGTTTCTTTTTTCGAATTGGAATCAAATATTTACATTCCATGAGTTGTGTTAAATTTAATTTCGATAGTTGATTCATAATCACTGACATATATAGCTTTTAAATTTCAGCTCCAAAGTTGACGACATTACATTTGTCAGGGAAGATTTGACTCAGTCCAGACTTGGCTGCTGCCATTTCAAGTTATCTTTATACTTGTACTACTGATCTTCTAAAAATAGGACATAGTTGCAAAAATTTTGGCACAACAGAAAAATGTATCAGTTTTATCTGATTTAAAGGTTGCAAAAGTTAGCAAGGGTATCCACGAGTTGGGAGGACAAAAATATTTTTCTATTCTTGAAAATATCATTTAAGATTACTTCTTCTAATTTATCTTTTAATGTATTTAAAACATTGGGTGTTTTGTCAGGAAGGTGCCCGAAGAGCACCCAAAAAAGTTGCCACCCCTTTTTAAAATTTTTGACACCCCCCTTAAATTAAATCAAGGGTTTTGTAGGGTGATAGGGTAGGTTACATAATCAACAAACTCAAAAATCCAACAAGCCTCCTTCGATTGTAAATATAAGACGATAAGCGTGCAAATATGTTTACTCTAAAATTTAAGAAGGAAGTGACCTTCTTAGCTTGACACCCTCCTTGGTTGTTTTCGGGGGGTGTATCAGGAAGGTGGTGACCCTCTATAAGGGGCTGTAGAGGGTAAACACCTAGAGGGTGTATCCAGTTTACTTTTGTAATTCTTAAATAAGCTAAAAATTTTGTCCACTGCCTAACTTATATCAGTTAGTAATTGTTACCCTTCTAGTTGTTTTTCTTAACTTGAGATTAGAGATGGATGGTTACAAAATTATAATCATAGGCTCAAATACTTCAAGTTTGACAAACAAGCTGCTTTGTTAGTGTGTCTTGTATGTGTATGTGTTTATGTGTTGTGTACTGTATCTTTTTGGTGGGTTTGTTTATTAGACCTGTCCATTATACTATTTTTACTTTATGACAAAAAATTCTCTCCTGTTCATTTGTATTGTAGAAATAATATTTCTTGGGTTTATTTGGACTTAAGATGAAGGGAAAGAGGGATGTTTATTACACTAGTCCCCAAAGTTTTATAATAACGTTCTCTTAATCGTTGGCTTTTATTAAATTATGATTGGTTGGTTCATTAATTTGAGTGTTCAAACGTTTAACCACGAAATGAAATCTCAGAAGGGGAAATTTTGTGTATCATTAGGGATGTACATGAATTTATCGGCCATTGTCTTATCCCTTTAGATCCCTGATGACTACATGTTTATTATTTACATAAAACCAACATAAAGTTTTTAAGTTATAAGTCCTGAATTATTAATTTAAGTGAAGCAGAGAAAATAAAACTAATGAACGGGCCTGATGCGTATTTTAATTGAAGAAATCACCTCATAAACCTTGGATTAGCAAATCACAAATCAGGATTTTTGCACCCAAGTAATCTATGTTGTACTGTGCAAATCTATTTTGTATCTTTTAATCTCAAGTATTTGCCATTTAAACCTTTACCTCGCATGTTTATCCCTACTTTCTAGTTTATCATGGGAGGGAGGGAACATTGAACTGTAAATTATATTGGTACCCAAAGTTTTTTAACCACTTTATCTTATTTATTAGCACTAAAACTTTTGCTACTTTTATTGAATTTGTTAGTTCAAAACTAGTAATGTCGTCCTAACTTTTCAATTAAAAATTTTATTCTACAGAATAAGTAATTTTATTTATCATCATTGGGGATGTACATACATTGATCGTCAACTGTCATATCCCTTAAGATACCATATTTTATCTTTTTTAAGATCGTAAACGCTAAGGTTTTTATAATGTTCCTTTAGGTTTCATTACTTTTGATTTATTTTAATAATTATCTTTCTCTCTCCAAGTTCTATTTGTTACCTTTTAAACCCTTTAAACTTTTTATTTATCAATTTAAGCCTTGTATTTGTTATCAGCGGGCAAGATCGCATAACTATAAAGTATCCAAAAAACACCTTATCTAATTAGATTTGGGTCTTTTTAGTTATACAGCCTTTGCAAAATTAACAACTTTTAGCTCTGGGTACTTTTTCATCATATTATCTTCTCTTTTTTGCCCCTTTCAATACGATAAGGTTTTTTTTATTGGCGAAGCAGCAATTCTGTAGGTCTTACGTTATGTGAACATCACAAAGAGATGATATTTATTAACATTTGTCATTTAGTCAGACAAATAATACAGGAATGTCCAAGCTTTTAATTTGAGAGCGGTAAAAGTCTATCAACGAACAATAACCGATATTGAGTAATAGAGCTTTAAAAATTTTATATGCTGTAGAAGTCTGAGCAATAGTAATTATATTAAATTTGTTGCAAAATTACTTAAATAAAGTATGGTTCAAATGGACATACTTGCTTTATAGGCTTGATTATACAGATGCTTCGCTTATAACATTGTATCTAATCATGCTAGGACTCAATATTCCAACATTACGTGAAAAGGATATTTTTATTACATAAAAAATGTTGTTGCCAAAAAGCTAAAAAAAATCATCCTATAGAGTTGCTACTCTTTCTAACTATTATAGACAAAGTTTGAAATAAATAGGGTGATTCGAACTAGCCTAAATCTTACGATCCAATCTTTAAATGATTTTTAGAATGAGCATTATAAAATCATTAACGCCACTACCTATTTTAAATATTTACATTAAGAGTTTTGAGATGATGAATTATATGTGTATCTACCATGACCTCAGGGCAAAATAGTCTTCACATTCATATTTATGTTATTTATTCAGGGTTAAAGGGTAAGAAAAATCTAATTATACATTTTATCTATCCTATCAAACAATGTATGTATATGGCTGTTCGTCTATCTGTCTTTCTATTTGTGTGTGTTAGTTAATCACAAAAATTGTATACTTTTATATTTATCACTTTAAAACTGTAATTTCAATTCTTTTTCGCATAAAATATTCCATGCTCTGTTTCTGATGAACACATTTTTTTTATTCCAATTTTCCTATCTCTGTATGATTGTATTTATTGGATGAATGTGTGTGGCAAATTTTGAAACCTTGGCGAACATTTCATTATTATAGATACAATATTACATGTAATAGATATACAATAATTATGTCTAAATTTTAGAAGATTTTTATCTGATTTTATTTAATTTGCAATTTGGTGAATCTATAGAGATAAAGAAATTGTTTTTTTAAACTATGACTTCTAATATTACTTAATATTAAGCCCCTAGAGGCAATGGATACAAGTAAATATTAAGATAAAAATCCAATGTCATTTTGTTTTGAAATGTATAGAAAAGAAGGCTGTATAGTGTATAAAATGTAAGCATTTGTGAATATTTCAAAATTTTGGGTGAAATGTTGGAAAATCTATGAATTTTTCATGTCTATTGCAAAGAGACTAAAGATCAAAATCCCAAGTTTGATTTTCAACAAATGAGAAAATGTGGCTGCCAAAACCAGGGTGACACCTCCCCCATTTTTACAAAACACCTTCCCCCCTTAATTCTTTTTTGACACCATTCTCAAGGTTTGTATACGAGGTTTTTACAAAGAAAACAAGAACGAATAAGTAAAATTTATGGGTGTGATGTGTCAAGAGAAAAAGAAAAATGTAAATAATTTTAAAAATTTTTTTAAAAGTAAGTAAGGGGACAAAGTGTCTAAAAAAAATCAGCCATGTGACGTCATAAAAATGAGGGATTATCCATCTCTTTCTTTTCCACTTCTCCTCTCATCTCCCTCATTTTTATGACGTCATATGGCTGATTTTTGAGACACTTTGTCCCCCTACAACAGTAAAGTTAATGCATTTTTCTTTCTTCAGAACTAATTATTAATCATTCTGTTTACATACAAATAATAAAGTAGTAAGGGTTTTGGGTTTGTTTAATAAGATCTTGCTAACCATTGATACGAATGAGATCTTTACTATAGGAAAACTCCTTTTATGTTTCGGGATGGTTTAATGCTATTTACTTCCCACGTATTCCCCCTTTTAATACAGAAGCCTTACATGTTAGGAGCGAATCTACTGGTAAATACTAAAGTGTAAATAACTTCTTTTAAGCCAACTAAATTAACAAGGAAATTCAATTTAACCAAAAGTAAATAAAATAATTTTTTTAGTGTTTTAAACTTTATTTTCAAAAACCTTGAATCTAATTGAAGCCCACATAATCTTGCACACCAAACAATCACAATGGGACATTAAAAATAATAACAGACAAAAAAATCTAGGAAAATTAAATTTAATTGACAATTGAATGTAATATATGGCAATTTAAAGTGACAATTGTTTCTGTTAGCCAATTTACTTTATAAGTATACTAGTGGCTTCGCCCCTAGCCTCTAGGGGATGCTGTGAGTATTGGTTTAAAAAATATGACGTAACAAAAAAAAATTAGCCAATGAGAGTCCACTACGCATGCCGCCATTGGTCAATAACGGCCTCTCATATTTTTTAAACCAATACTCACAGCATCCTCTAGGGGCTTCGCCCCATGAGGTAATGGAAAGTCAACCCCCCAGAATAATTTTATAGTTATATTTTCAAAAAAGTTATTCTTTGCCGAATCACTCTTTGGTAAAATTAAACCCAGGTTGTGCGCCATATGTACAAAAATTTCAATTGGTAAAAATTAAACCCAGGTTGTTCACCGTATATCTCGTACGGGGTGAGCATAAGCGAGTACCCTGTATGCGGCGCAAGCTATGATAGTCCCACTGATTGGACCACATATACACAAAAATTGAAAACTCTCCTCTGTAAATTTTATTTAATACCTATAATTGCAACAACTTTTTAAAGATGTTAATTTTTTTTTTGGGGGGGGGGGTTCATGGGGGCTTCGCCCCATGGTGCAGTGGGGTTCCCCCAACCCAATTACTGGTTTTTGTTTACAAAAATAAAAAAAAAATAAAAAATTTGGAAATAGGGTTTTTTTTATTTTTAGGGGGGTTGGGGTGTCCCACCCTCCTACAAAATAGCCTAAAACCACCAGAGGACCAGTAGGTATATTCCCAGAAGAGTAGAGCCCAATTTGTTCAGCAGTTACTGAGATTTTACAAAAAATGTAAAAAAAAAATTTTGGGGGTGGTGGTTTTTTTTTAGTTTTTGGGGGGTTGGGGGTGTCCCACCCCCCAGGAAAATAGCTTAAAACCATCACAGGACCAGTAGGTATAATCCCTGAAGAGTAGAGCCCAATCGGTTCAGCGGTTACTGAGATCTTAAGCTTCAGATGGACAGATGGACAGATGGACAGACGGACAGACGGTCAGACGGACAGACATCAAGCTACTTTGTATTATAGATTAAATATGTATTGTTGTAAGATCTTTGTAGTTATTATACATAAGTAATTAGTCATAATGTTATTAAATATCCTCGATTTCAACAATGACTACTTTTATTAACTGTCCATTCAGGCGACATGAGTAACAGTCAAAGTTGTAATTAGAAAAATATATATCGAATATCGAAGATATATCAGCTATGGCCACTTTTACTATAATATAATATTCGAAACAAATTAAGAATGCCATTTTTTATGCTAATTTTTGTTTTAAATTAACAGAAAATATTTTAGAATATATTCAAAGTTTTAAAGATCATTTGAAACTAATTAGTTTTTTTTGTCCTATTTAATCCACCGTGAATTAGACTTGATAAAATTCCCAGTTTGATTTGATTTCTTTCACAAGAATCCATAAGATTTTGAGAAGATTTGGGAAAGAAATATGGGTTAGTTAGATAAAATATTAGTCGCCATTCGAAACAACAGAATTTAAACGCATAGATTTTTAAGTCGGCCGTCCTCCTATCTATTAGCGTAACGGATAGCTAAAAACTGAAAATGAGTAAAAGTAAATTTATTGAATTTTTTTTCAATTTCAAATCTTTTGGTCAGTCTTATAAAGAATATTCTTTAAAATTTAGCTAATTGGAATTATATTGCTAATATGAATGGACATATTAATATTGAAATATGTAGAAGGTTTCCTAATTCCCTATGACAAAGATAGGTACGCCATCACTGTCGCCAAATATATCAAATAATCATATAATTTTTATAACAATGGATATAGAAAACGTGGATATATTGGCAGGGGAAAATTTGTCGTCAATTTAGGTGGTTAATGTACACCTAATGTATTTGCCAGTTCGTTTGTCCAGTTGGATTAATCTTAAACACTAAATTAAGATAAATTTTATATCAAATTTTACAACAAAAAATTAAACAGCAGATGTGATGGCTTACCTCAATGTATAATAATAGCCATGATAGCATGTATCATCAGGGATAAGGGATGGGAAACCTGACCGAAAATTAGGTCTCAGTCTCCTTTTAAAAGTGATGGGGCAACTTTTCTTTTTTGCCTATAAAATCAACTCATTTTCGCCAGTTCATTATTGGCTGTAGGCTAATATCCAATAGCCTGAAACTTGCTGTTAGCATTAACCAATTATTAATAACAAACGCGTCCCCCAGTTCATTATTGGCTAAATTAATTCAAGCAAACATAAATTTCTGCTATTAGAAAGACAACAATGGAAAGTTTCTGCTATCAGAAGGACAACAATATATATGACGTTCAATCACATCAACTTATTATTAAATCTACACATTAATAAATGTCCATAAAGCAAAACATAAATTGAGAGATCGTTTTTTGAAGACTGAGTAGGATTCAACATTTTATACTTTAGAACAATGTGAAAAACTCATTGTCTTTAGACAATTTAAAAGTTACATTTCATGTGGAATTGATAACCCACCTAAATGATTACAAATACAAAACTAGTTCAATATGTAAATAAAAGTGTACTGTGTTTTGTTAAAAAAAATTTTCATTAATTTTGGTAAAAATTATTGCACACTTAATTGAACTTTTCTGTTAATATTTAACGTAAAATAAATTTTTTTAAAAATTCTTAATTTATATGTATGCTATGGAACAATTAGTTGATAGAATGTTACCCATGTACTTATTCAAATCTACTTAATTTATTTATTAAAGCTGGGGGGCTAAAGCGGTGTTTATTTCTAAATACAAATTTTGGGGTGAAGTAGATCCCACCTTAAAATGTTTGAAAATAAATCAGATTTAACCATCTCAAAAAAAACTTTTTTTTTAAATGGGGGGGGGGGGGTTGGCGAAGTAATAACGGGATTCTACTTAAAGCCACTAACATATTGGTTCTTTGGAAAGTTTTTATTATATTTTATGATTGGTGAAATCAACTACCTGAATTCTATACTATACTTTTTTTCTTTGCATTCATATAATAGCTATTTCATCATTGTTCATAGTTTTCAAATCTAACTACTGCGTCATCCCGAAACTAGTTTTTTAGGCCTAGTTGGAAAATAGGCCTGGAATAATATTCTCTTACGTTTCCCATCCCTTATCCCTGTGTATCATCAATTATTAATGCATATGAATCTATTCAATAACAAATTTAGGCTTTTTTAGGTATTTTATCAAAAATGTCTATCTTTTTTATTAATGTAAATTTTTAGGCTAATTTTAAATCTATAGGTTTAAACCTTTTTATTTTGAAAAATTAATGATATAATAATAATGATAAAAAATCGCAAGAAACAAAATATTTTTGTGACTTTTTATAAAACGATGTTCATTAATTTTTTTTATAATATTCAGGTCAAATAATCATTTTTTAAATTATAACAAAATTAAACAGCTTTCGGATACTATTAAACCAGCCTCCTTAGACTTTCTATAGGCTGCAATAGTAATAATTTTGCCGCCAGTCGTTTCCAAATGTCTAAAATACATAAATCCTATCGTAATCTCAATAAAATTGTAATACAGAAAACCAAAACAGATGAAAAGCAGCCTTTTTTAACCAACTACAAGTAAGAAAAAACCTACCAAAGTCCATAACAAAAGGATAAATAAATGTATTTATGTTGATAATATTGTGTATAAACTATGTCGTTTTATAAATGCTTAATGTTGATTCCAATCAGAACATGAACATCAACTTAGGCTTTGCTTCGGACAATTTAGGTTAATTGAGAATATTTTTAAAAGCGAAGCTTTTCTATAATTATTAAAAGCGAAGCTTTTCTATAATTAGGGTCGGTCCGTCCGTACGTCCGTCCGACCGTCCGTCCGTCCGTACGTCCGTAACGGATAGCTTTTTCAGTTAATTTAGGCATGCTAGAATTGTCCTATCGATTTAAAATTTTGCATGGTGATTCCTTTAGTAGTTAGGTACGATTTAGAAAGCGTAGCAACTCTATAATCATTACCAAAATGTCCATACGTCCATTTTAAACATGTTGATTTTTTTACTTTTTCAACAACAAATTTTTATGTGATCAAATCATCGGATTGACCTGATTTTTGGTATATTGATTCCTGGGACAACAAAGTATAATGTAATAAACGAAGCAACTCTATAATCAAGTCCTAAAAATGTAAGTATGTCCATAAAAATTATCCTGTATCAAGCAGTTTTACAACAAATTTACTTACAATTTTGCTTTGACTCTTATAAATTTATATTATGATAATTAAGTTCTAAAACTATACAAGTGTTAATGTCCGTTTGTCCTACCGTTTCAGTGCTTCGCTTTTATGGATGTTGTCATCCTTGTTTAGTTAATTTGAAGTTTAAGATTTTCAATTTTACAATTTTTTAGTGTACAATAATTTAATTTAATTTTTTAATTATCATTACTTCTTTAAACCTTTTTACTTTTACCACTTTTTTCACTTCTTTTCTTTAGAGAAATACGTATGTTTGAAGGTTATGTATTCCTTTTATTACCAAAAGATCAACTTCATAAATAAAACTTGTTGAATATCTTCACAAAACTAAACCTAATTTTGTCCGAATGTATGAGCTGAAGTTGAACTATGGGTGTGTCCTTCTATATCTGCAGTCATGTCTCTTATTATTATTATACACAAATATTTTTAGGTGCTAAGCTTTTAGATAAGCTTATTCAATTCTAAACCATTATAAAATGTATTTAGTTCCTTTTTTTAAAATGCAATCTAAGATATACTTATTTCTTTTATTACCCAAAATATAAAAAATGAAAACTTTTAATAGTGCCTATACATATGACTACCCTTGGTCAATTAAAATGTATACGGTCCTGCCATTCGTCTGTGTATTGGCCTATGATTGTATGACGTCATTTTTATAGGCACTACATAGAGCTTTAAAATTTAATTTGACAGCTGAATTCCAGAATTGAGCCGCTTTTGCAATTTTCATATATAAGTAAAATTATGATTATAAAAGTTTTTCTCTGCCGCATATTGAAAACAAATATTTAAAAATAAGAAAAACAACATCCTATAAAATACAGATCAAAAGTTGCTTGCTAGTTCTTTTAATTCTTTATGCAGCTGCACTTATAAAATCTAAAATCATCCTTGTTATCTTCCAAAAAACCGTCTGCCCCTGCCATTTATAAAAAGCATCTTATGTCTAATGGAGCCCAATGAAAATAAATAATAACTGTGGAAGAATATACATATTAGTATGCATGAGACGTACTTCTCATATTTTGTTAATTTTGATACGAAAAAGACCACTGACCATATTTGTTTAAACAGTCTGGACTGGACGCAAAAAGTTTTAAAGTTTGAGGTTTTTAAAATTTAGATATTTAAACATTTTCAAATTATGTATTTCTTTAAAATACAAAATGACTTTTTAAAGGCTACTTTTTGTCAAACTAAATATCTTTTTCCTTTGCCAAAATTAGAGACATAAATAGATCATGAGTTGTGAAAAGGCCTTAAAAAGAAGTCTTTTCTATAATTTTGGCATATAATTGTCCAAATATGACAACACTTACTCTAACCCACCAGTAAAGTGTATAACAGTCATTTTCCTTACAAGATAAGTATCTCTCTACAGCAACCGTACAATATGTGCTTAAATTGTACATATTTGGTCATTTAACATGGACAATTGTGTTCATAAATAGCGCAGTAAAGCAAGGACGTCCAAGCTTTTTTTATTGGGGTGGTGGGGAAAAAAATATAAATTTAGAGTAATCTCACACCTCATCCCCCCCCCCCCCTCTTGAACGCCTCTGTAATAAAGAACATGCATACATTAGCAATAGAAAAATTTAAAAAGTTTTAATATGATGGAGTTTTTGTAGAAATATTCAGTAATTTTGTAGATGCTGTGCTATTAAATAACTACTAATATCTAATTAAATGTTTGTCGGACAGGCGGACATACTCTTGTCATAGAGAAGCTACGCTACCAGAAAAAAAACATTTAACACCATTTCTGGTTTAAAGGTCCAAACATTAGCCACTGGCTGCGCGTTTACTGTTCTAAAAAAGGCCTCCCATAATCGCCAATTAAAGGCAATAATACAATAATTTGAAAACGCCCAAAAACCAACTTTTTCAACTGAATGGTCAAATTTTAAAACCACTCGCTCATTGTAAAAATTTAAATACTCTGGGCATAATTAATATTTTTTTGTGGATTTTCCTTAAAAGTTTAAATTAACAACAAAATTAAATCAATTAAAAATTATTTGTTTAAGAGTGAAACTAGCACATTATGTAGTCTGTTGCTAATTTTGGCATTTAAACTAAATTTTGATATAACTGATTCTAAAGACCATTTCTTAAATATTGCCATTAGAGCTCGTTTGTTTTATTCTAATATCGTTGAAATTTTAAATTTTAATTATAACTACTAAAATACAGATGGTACTTATCATGAACGCTATTTCAATAATGAGATTTTAAAAAACCTATTATTATATGTGACTCAAACTATCATATACAATTATATAACCACAAAACCAACTAAATGTCACAGATTCAGGGTTGGAACAATGTTAGATAAAAATAATATTCCCCCTAAAGTCTCATGTGAAAACTTCTGCTGTTGGTAGCCAGAAAACAATCGGGGAGAAGAAAGGTTGTAAATTAATGAAACCGTCATTATCCCCCCCCCCCCGTCTCCCTGACTAAATGTACACTTTGGAATTTAAAAGAACTGAATTATACTTATCTAAAGCTCAAATCTTTTCAGCATAATAAATTTATCCTCGGTTACCTTTTTTGGTAATTAACCCAGGGACAACGGGGTAGGTAAGGTACATGGAAGATAAATTAATGTTTCCCCAAATATTTTGAGGCCAGAAAAATTATAGTTTAGCATTTTTGGGAGAAAGATTGATTTATCTTTCATCGCCCTATCTTTACTCCCTGTAATTAATACAAAAGATTCTTTGGACATCAACATTTTATAAAACAAGGATGACAAGTTTAGCTATGCTTCCTTCTTCTATACTCTTGCAGCCACTCTAATAATCTTTCCCAATCACATTGCTTTCCTCCATTCCTTTTAAATCTATACCTGGTAAAATGCTATAATCAATATGTTTCTTTTTTTTATTTTTATCATTTAAACTAAGTTTATAGTGACTTATAATACACTTTGCTCTTTTGTTCATATTTGAATATAATATTTAGAGGATGAATGTTACCTTCCCAAAATATTGAAAAGTAATCCGTCTTATTTTTGACCTAAACTTTGGGGTGATCAGTTATTTAAAGCCGCCATTACACATTGGGATACAATTGGCCAAAAAGAGTTTCATATTATTAAAGACTAAACCTTGTATACTATTTACTTTAAAAACTAACTTTTTGCCTGTTAATATATAAACTTTTCTTTTTTTGGAATAGCCACTTCAAGTAATGTTTAAAGATTTATATTTTGAAGAAAAAGTTACAGTAAAAAAAAATAAGTTTAATATGAAAAAACCTCCCTCTGACCTATGAGTAGCTTCACTGTAAGAGAAAGTAAGATTATTCTAACTGTTAGTGAGATCATTTTGAACAAACAGACATATAGACATCCTGCCTATTCACAGTTATGGAATCTCGACGACAAAGATTTTTTTATCCAATCTTGACAAGTGAGGTATTTTTAGAAAGAGGAATATATATAGAAAACGCCTATGAAAATTAGAAAATCCGCAGAAATCATATTTGCAAGTTATTTGCAAAAATCTGCAATGTTAATTTGCAAAATTAATTTCATGCCTTAAATGACTTATTTAAAAAGAAATCTTTTTATGAAATGTGTTTATCTATAAGTTTAGAACATAATTAAGTCAAAAAAAATTTCTTAAGTGTTACTTTTTTCACCTTATATATGAAAAAAGCAGTTTCTCACATTTTATGATAAAAAAAGGTATAGGAACAAAAAATATGTTTTTTCTTGATGTAAACACAATAATTGGCATAAAATCTATCATCCTAAATGTAAAAATCAGATATAGAATCCTTTTTAGAGCAAAAATAGTGCAAAAAGTAACCAAGACATTTTTGCAAAGTATGAAAATCTGAAGAAAATAGTTCTTTTTGATTTTGATATACATATCAGATAAATGTATATAAAATTAGTGATCAAAAACTAAAAAACAAGTTATAACTTTTTCAATCCTATCATTGATTAAAATGCACTTTTAGGTTTACTTATAACCAAAGAAGCACATAAAAACTCTTTTTATTAAGTTATTAAACAAAATAAATTCAAATCAACAATTAGGCGTTTTTTATAATGCAGTAGACCATTTTGTAGTTGGTTTTTTGGCATTTATTTTGTTTAATTACATCATAAAAAGAGTTTTTATTCACTACTTTGGTAATTCTTAAACCTAAAAGTGCAATTTAATCAATGACAGTGTTGAAAAAACTTATAACATGTTTTATAGTTTTAAGTCACTAATTTTATATACATTTATCTGATATGTATATCAAAAGCAAAAAGAACTATTTTCTTCAGATTTTCATACTTTGCAAAAATGTCTTGGTTACTTTTTGCACTATATTAGCTCTAAAAAGGATTCTATATCTGATTTTTACATTTAGGATGATAGATTTTATGCCAATTATTGTGTTTACATCAAGAAAAATCATATTTTTTGTTCCTTTACCTTTTTTTTATCATAAAATGTGAGAAACTGCTTTTTTCATATATAAGGTGAAAAAAGTAACACTTAAGAAATTTTTTTTGCCTTAATTATGTTCTAAACTTATAAATAAACACATTTCATAAAAAGATTTTTTCTAAATAAGTCATTTAAGCCATGAAATTAATTTTGCAAATTGGCATTGCAGATTTTTGCAAATAACTTGCAAATATGATTTCTGCGGATTTTCTAATTTTCATAGGCGTTTTCTATATATATTCCTCTTTCCAAAAATACCTCACTTGTCAAGATTGGATAAAAAAATCTTTGTCGTTGAGATTCCATAACTGTGATATTATGAGGGAAATATATTTTTTGTAAATTTTGTCCAGTATTCTGACCAAAGTAAGGACTATAAGATGGGCAGACTTTAGTAAAACAAACATATAATAATAGTAATACATTTAAACATACAAACAAAATTTTAAAGGTAAACCAATCTTATAGATTTTATTTCTTATAACTTATATCTAAATTAAGATCTTTCTTTAAGCTTTAATTAGTTTTAGATTTTCTGGTATTTGAAGTAGAGTAAGAAATAATTACAATTTGGAATATTTTGAGCGTGTTTTGAATTTATCTAAGAGCTCAATAATGTCCACAAGTATCGCAGCAACTAAAACTACATTTAAATGTAATACAGGAATAGATTAACTCAGAATTAAATAAAACTGCATAATTTATAGATTATAGGTATATCTTCGAGTTTGTTATTTTTGGTGAAAGTGTAGGCTTTTTGCAGGGCGATTTAGGGCTTACGGGAAACTTTATTAGTGTTTTCAAGTACAAACTGTCAGACGGATGTACGGAATACCTTATTTATAGAGTCACTACAATGCCAAGAATGTCTAAGAAACTTACATAAACATTTATGTATAAGCTTCAAGGCGATATCCTTCTATTATTGGGTCAAATTTCATGGCATAAAATGACTTGTAATTTGCTTAGTTAGCATGGCTCAGTGTATTTTAAGTAGTGCAGCTATTCTACAATTACATACGAACTTTGTTTGTGTGGATAGAATAAAATATCTAAGCATTCTGCAGCTTTTATCAGCTTCTTACAGCCCAAAACAACATTAAAAATACAAACATATATGAATAGGAAATTTTTTAGTTGTAAAGAGTTAAAATTTTTATAAAAATGGGACAACCTAACACTTAAGAATAGATGGGGTAGGGAGACTAAATTACTATCATCATCTATGCAACACTTTAAAAATTTAGCAACCGAATTTTTTGGCTAATTTTTGGCTAGCTTTAGGCTAAATATATTTTACATTTTTTGATGAAATAAAAATTTGCAAAAATGCAGGAAATTTAAGAAAGAAAAATCTTCCAAAATTTAAATAAGTGAAAAAATCCCCAATTTGTATGAAAATTGCACCCGTATCTTTTTATTCATACACAAATAATAATGGTGTTTTTCTGCACCTATTATAAATTGCAAGGATACCGTAAATGCTATCAAAGCGATCGTCAGCCGCCAAGTTATGTTATTGCGGAAGATAATATTTGGACTTATATAATATTACATACTCCTTGATTTAGCAGCTAAATTTTTCATTCTGTCAATTTTGTAGTTTTAATAACAATTTATCAGCCTTTAGGATGCTCTTTCAACCGGCTAAAGCTGTTTAATTCTATTTTTGCTGAGAATATTTAATTATAGAGTAAATTAGGGTTACCTTGACTTTAATTCAGGGCTTGGCAACCCTACGTAAGCCACTAAAACATAAATTTAAACCCGTTTGGATACTTTGACATTTTTTTTTCTTCCAGCTATTTTTTTTATAAATGTAAAAGCAGCTGGAATGTAAAAGTCTGCTTTACCTGAGACCTACAGACGGCTGACGGGCGGCTGCCGAGCCCTGATTTTATTGTTGTTTAAATAAGAAAGGTAACATAATTCATCTCTTTTAGTACAAAACTGAAATATTGTTAGAAAACAAAATACCTAGTTATAAACCTATAATTTAATAAATTAAAGAAAGTTATCTGTTTTTTTTTTTGGTAAAAACAAGGAGGCAGGGAGAGAACAATGATTGATAAATTTGTCTATAATAGATTTTGTCTCCTGAATATTCAAAGCCACTGTAAAACATTTCAAATATGAATATTTCGAAGATTATATATAGGCAATTATCCCATACCTGTATCCCTAGACAAAATGCATGTGTTTGTATTTGTGTGCATTTTTCTGGGCTCTGTGTGTGTGTATAATGTATTTTTTTGTATGATGTGTGTTTGTTAGTTAAGCCTCTCCCCCAAATTTCTATGATGTTTTGAAAATAAATTATTTGGGCTCCTCCCTACTTCACTAAAAATGTTTTTCCTTTATCTAACTTATTTCACAAAGGGCTTATTTATTTTTTATTGTGAGCAAATTTGGCTAATATTTTTATACAAGTCAAATAAAAAAAATGTCGAAAATTTCTTTATTTATGACAACTGAAGCATTCAAAAAGCTAATGTAGAAAAATTTCTTAAAGAATACATTTTGATTCAATTATGATCTTTTATGGTGGAAATATTACCAAAAATGAAATTAATCATTAAAATATTCTAGATATTGTTTTATTTGTTTTGAAGAATGCAAAAAAGATTTTAAAATAAAAATTGTATTTAGTCCATGGTGAGTAGAATTAGGCACTTCTAATGGTAGACCAATCAAAAAAGATGGATTAGTAAACAAGAACAAATTGGATACAAAATGGAGCATATGAAATACATAATTTATACTTTAAAGCATAATGGATTCAAGGCAAAGAAAACACAGACATTTGATAAATTTTTCATGGTCAAATTTTGTAGCATTTATACGTGCAACATAAATATTAGTGAAATATATTTGTATAATTTCTAATTATGTTGTATAATTAGAATGTTCTGTTATTTTGCCTAAAGATTGAATTTAAATCATCTTATCGGTATTCTTCTGAACAATATGTAACATAATACATACCTGTAAATGAATAAAATGATAAGTTATCATTTTTTGATAGTCGACAAAGGAATAAGGGAACAAACAAATTGGTGCCTTAACTATTTCTTAACCACTTAGCCACATCAACCCCTCCATTCCTTTTTTATTTCAAAACTAAGTTTTATACCCCGCTTATGATTGTATAAAAAGCTACTAGCGGCTGCGCCCTAGCATCTGAGGGCTAGGTATTAAAATGGGTAATAAGGAGGCAGAAAAATAGATTAAAACCACACAAGCCTTAAATCTATTTAAATAGCTAGTAAACCTTCTATGGACCAATTTAAAGCTTCATTAAAAATGAAAACTCAACCTATTCAGTAGATTTTGAAATCTTAAGCTTATGACAAAAAAATTATATAATAGGATAATGCTACATCATTAGTTATCAATTATATAAAACTCATAAAGAAAATGGCTTAAATTCTCTGGTTGCGGAAGCCAATAACGGGAAACTTAAGAAACAGGAAGGTCTGAAGCAACAAAACTCCGCTAAAAAAAGGTTACGTGTATTCTATGTAAGGATGCCAAAGACCGCAGCACTATTTATGTTTGTTTGAAGGTTTTTTGTTTAAGTATGTATTGTATATATAATATATTCGCTAGGATACACATTTTCTCTATATTAGGTTTTATTAAATAATAAATATTCATTTTTCACAAATAAATTTTTTATAGAGATGCTTAAAAGGAAAACTAAAGCTATACTTATTTTTTTAAGTATTATGGATGGCTCTATCCTTGTTAAACTTAAATTTGTTGTTATATCAACACGAGGTCATTATTAATTCATGTTATATTGTCAAATTAGTTTACATATTGATGAATTTATCAATTAATAAACAATGTAAATTTTTTATTAACATAAAATTTAAAACTAAAGAGTGTATCTTTAAGTATGAGTATTTTTGTTTGTTGTATATATATGAAGATTTTTTGTGGGTTCCATCGGGATTCCTCCCACACGGGATCCCTCCCACTGAATTCCTCCCACGGGATTCCTCCCAAACGGGATACCTCCCACACGGGATTCCTCCCACACGGGATCCCTCCCACGGAATTCCTCCCACACGGGATCCCTCCCACGGAATTCCTCCCAAACGGGATACCTCCCACGGTATTCCTCCCACACGGGATCCCTCCCACGGGATTCCTCCCAAATGGGATACCTCCCACGGTATTCCTCCCACACGGGATCCCTCCCACGGGATTCCTCCCACACGGGATCCCTCCCACGGGATTCCTCCCAAACGGGATACCTCCCACAGTATTCCTCCCACACGGGATCCCTCCCACGGGATTCCTCCCACACGGGATCCCTCCCACGGAATTCCTCCCAAACGGGATACCTCCCACGGTATTCCTCCCACACGGGATCCCTCCCACGGGATTCCTCCCACACGGGATCCCTCCCACGGGATTCCTCCCAAACGGGATACCTCCCACGGTATTCCTCCCACACGGGATCCCTCCCACGGGATTCCTCCCACACGGGATCCCTCCCACGGAATTCCTCCCAAACGGGATACCTCCCACGGTATTCCTCCCACACGGGATCCCTCCCACGGGATTCCTCCCAAACGGGATCCCTCCCACGGTATTCCTCCCACACGGGACTCCTCCTAAGAATGTTTCAATTTTTTCCCATTTTCAATTTTTCAGGGTGGGGTGACCTTCCACACCCCTGTAAAAAAAAATTTTTTATAATTCTTTTTTTTTTTCATTTTAAAATTTTCGAGAGGGGGTCACCTTCCACACCCCCCTAAAAAAATTTTTTTTTTAATTTTTTTTTTCTTTTCATTTTCAATTTTGTTGAGAGTGTGGTGACTTCCCACACCCCAAAAAAAAATTTTTATTCAAATTTTTTTTTTTTTACATTTAAAAATTTTTGAGGGTGAAGTGACCTTCCACACCCCCCTAAAATTTTTTTTTTCTTTCATTTTCAAATTTTTGGGGTTGGGGTGACCTCCCACACTTCCATAACATTTTTTTTTCAAATTTTTTTTTTTTTTATTTTCGGGTTGGGATGACCTTCCACACCCCCCTAAAAAAAAAATTTTTCAAATTTTTTTTTCTATTTTCAATTTTGTTGAGGGTGGGGTGACCTCCAACACCCCCAAAAAAAATTTTTTTCAAAATTTTGTTTTCCTTCATTTTCAAATTTTAACTTTTCAGGGGGATGGGGTAACCTCCCACATTCCCCTGAAAAATTTTTCAAATTTATATTTTTGCCATTTAAAATTTTTTGATTATTTGAAGAAAAAAAAATTTAGGGGGGTGTTGGAGGTCACCCCAACCCAAAAAATTTAAATCCAGAAAAGAAAAAAAATTTGAAAAAAAAAATTTTAGGGAGGTGTGGAAGGTTACCTTACCACCGAAAAATTGAAAATGGAAAAAGAATAAAATTTGAAGAAAAAAAATTTTTAGGGGGGTGTGGAAGGTCATCCCACCCCCGAAAATGAAAAAAAAAAATTGAAAAAAATTTTTTATGGAAGTGTTGGAGGTCACCCAAACCCCAAAAATTTGAAAATGAAAGAAAAAAAAATTTTAGGGGGTTGTGGAAGGTCACCCCACCCCGAAAAATTTTAAAATGAAAAAAAAATTTGAATAAAATTTTTTTTTCGGGGTGTGGGAGGTCACCCCACCCTCAACCAAATTGAAAATGGAAAAAAAAAAATTTTAAAAAAATTTTTTTTAGGGGGGTGTGAGAGGTCCTCCCACCCCCGAAAATCTTAATATGAAAAAAAAAAAAATTTGAAAAAAATAAATTTTATGGAGGTGTAGGAGGTTACCCCAACCCCAAAAATTTGAAAATGAAAGAAAAAAAATTTTTGGGGGTTGTGGAAGGTCACCCCACCCCAAAAAATTTAAAAATGAAAAAAAAAAAATTTGAAAAATTTTTTTTTACAGGGGTGTGGAAGGTCACCCCACCCTGAAAATTTGTAAATGGGAAAAAATTGAAAAATTTTTAGGAGGGATGTGTGGGAGGGATCCCGTGTGGGAGGAATACCGTGGGAGGTATCCTGTTTGGGAGGAATCCCGTGGGAGGGATCCCATGTGGGAGGAATACCGTGGGAGGTATCCCATTTGGGAGGAATCCCGTGGGAGGGATCCCGTGTGGGAGGAATACAGTGGGAGGTATCCCGTGTGGGAGGAATTCTGTGGGAGGGATCCTGTGTGGGAGGAATACCATGGGAGGTATCCCGTTTGGGAGGAATCCCATGGGAGGGATCCTGTGTGGGAGGAATACCGTGGGAGGTATCCCATGTGGGAGGAATTCTGTGTGAGGAATTCCGTGGGAGGGATCCCTTGTGGGAGGAATACCGTGGGAGGGATCCCATGTGGGAGGAATACCGTGGGAGGTATCCCGTGTGGGAGGAATACTGTGGGAGGTATCCCGTGTGGGAGGAATACCGTGGGAGGTATCCCGTGTGGGAGGAATTCCGTGGGAGGGATCCCGTGTGGGAGGAATACCGTGGGAGGTATCCCGTTTGGGAGGAATCCCGTGGGAGGGATCCCGTGTGGGAGGAATAACGTGGGAGGTATCCCGTTTGGGAGGAATCCCGTGGGAGGGATCCCGGTTGGGAGGAATCCTGTGTGGGAGGAGTCCCGTGTGGGAGGAATACCGTGGGAGGGATCCCGTTGGGAGGAATCCAGTGGGAGGAATTCCGTGGGGAGGAATCCCGTGACTACCTTTTTTGTGGTATGTGTTTGTGTGTGTAATGTATTGTATGTGTGTCTGTGCGCACATTTAGTTTACTTTTTATTGAAGTGCAAACTTTAAACCAAAAACAAATATTTATATATTGCCCATTGATTAAACATTTCAGGGAAAAAATCAAATATAGAAAGATAATAAATAAACTTTAACTTTATCCTATTAAATAAAGTAGTAAGCTTTTTTTTGTCTGTAGCGAAGGATCTCGCTAACCGCTGAACCGATATGGTTCTCCTTTAGAGTGAAGCTTCTTATAGGTCCCAGGGTGGTTTTAGGCTGTTTAATTTTTACAAAAAAGTCGTTGTAAGGTTTTAAGTTATTTTTCTGCACTTTCATGTCCCTTCTAATATCCCTAGATACTAGGAACGCAGCCGCTAGTGTTTAAGATGAAAATAAACATTTTCAGATATAATTTTGACATTTTGGCAAAAAGGTTTGAAGACGCCTAAAATTGTACATACTGCTTCCATACCATATGCATGATGTTAGGGTAAGTGGGGGGTGAATGCCTTGATCCAAAACAGGTGCAATTAATTACCAGACACAATTATGACTCCTACACAAAGATATTGCAATCAAATAGTTGAGATATTTAGTGCCATTGGACCTAGTACAAGAATCAAATCTAAATATCTAGAATAGTGGCGCTTTGAACAAAATATTTGACATTTTATTAAGCCAAAGATATACTTTAAATGTTTTCAAAACACGGATATAGACAATTAAAAAAGCAAGGCCAATAATATTAATGAGTAGCGCAGCAATATTAAGCTAAAAAAATTGGCAATTAGCAGTATAAATTGTTGAATATGGTATGCAAACAAATCACTTAAAATAACGTATTTGCTGGATTAGAATTTGTATTAATATCATTATATGAGTTGAATTCGCCATAATTCTAACAATATAGAGTGGGGGACGGACAGAACTCAATTATAAAGTGGCTGCGCTACTTAAAATAACTAAATTTACTTCTGGTAAACACATAAAGTAGAATTTTAAAGTAAGCTGTAAATTCTTTAGAAAATGGGCAGTTTAAGATAATGACAAGGCGTACTGTCTTCTCGTCAATAGGCTTAAATACTTTTTTTAGAAAAATAAAAGGAAAGATTAACTTTAAAAGAATGCAATTAGTCATGGAGGTCATCTTCCTATTCAAAACCCTTCGAAGATTTTTAAAGTTTATCCTATTATATTCAAGTTTTTTTTAAGGATTATGTAATTTTGAATTGAAGTAGTTGTCAAAAAAGTATTACTCAAAAAGGTTATTTTTTATTATGCTGTATGACAATAATATGTCAATAATTTTTAAAGTTATGAAGCAAACACACAAACAATTCTACCAATTATGAAAACATATTTTCTAAATAGAATAAAGGCTATTTTTATATTAACTTCAAACACATTAACAAACAGACAAACAATATGGACTTTAAGCCTTTAGGTGGATCCAATTGTTATTTAATAACCACTATTTAGTCTTTATGGTTTGCTAGCTTTGTAAAAACTTATTCTTGCATTTTGTCAATAAAATAAATACAGATAAAGCTTATCAGTCATTGAATGTCAAACTTTTGATCCAAAGATTTTAAAAACTTTTGCAAAGCCATTGTTTGATTATCTAAAGCTTAACAAATGAAATTGTTAAAGAAAAAAAAATAATGAATAGGGTAGAGGTTGGTTATCCTTTAACACCTCCAGTTTGAACCTTGAACCTGGCTGTGGTTCTCTGGAAGCACAATAGCCAGCCAGAACAAAAAAGCTTTTAGTTATACCATAAGTTATACTGTATGGATTTATGTTCTATGTTAAGAATAAAGACATTAGATTAAAAATTTATGGATATAACAAATATGAATTATAAAAGTTATATAAAACGTCATGTTCAAAAAGAAAAAGCAACAAGCCATTTATCCTGATATCATATAAGTTTGATAAATAGCAAAATAATGTAAATAACTCATTGTTTTACTAAAGCGATTGACTTGAAATGCTACATCTATTATTTTTAAGATCATTTAAAAGGTTTAGAAGAAACAAGGAAAATTAGGCTCATATGCATTTAAACAGTTTGGTTGCCTAAAGTAAATGAACGCAATAGAGTGTTATACATGCAAGAGTAGCTATATGCTACTGTAAAAAAAAACTCTTATACAAAAATTGTGATAGATGCAGTGTAAATGCCGCGGAAAATGTTTCAGTTATTTAACCAGTATAAATGCCGCGTATAATGTTATAGAAGAAGATGCAGCGTAAATGTTGCGTACAATATTGTTTCAACAGTAGATGCAGCGTAAATGCCGCGTATAATGTGTTTTATATTGACATGTACAAGAATGCAACACAAACCAACAGCACTGTGTCAAAATTGTCAGGGACAAGGTATAGATAGACTCACAAATTAAAAACTATTTGTCTTGTAAAATTATCTTGTTAGAAAAATTGTCTAAATTACAAATTTATTTTTTACTTATATTCTTCAAGATTATTTGAAGCATTCTTGACTGATTGCAAAAAACGTTAGTTTTTCTCTAGGTGCCATAATTCCGTCCCTGAAAAGTTGAACATTTATAATGTGATGCGTGTGTGTGTGTGTATGCGTAGATAAGCGTATCTAAGTTGAGGTCACTAGTGGCAAATTTAGAATAAAAGACACACAAATCACAGGAAGGTAAACAAATGGATTAAAGTATATTGGGAGTGTTAAAGTGTTACCTTTTATAGATAGCAGTTAGTTGTAACCAACAACTAAAATAATTCAAGGGAAAAAATCTTAATTTTACCTGATTTTTTTTTGGGGGGGGGCCGGGGGGGATACCTTAGTATTTAATACGATTGCCCCCCCCCCCCCCCAATAAAAACAAAAACAATTGTATATCATTCAAGACAAGTAAACAGATAGCTTAAGAAATTTCTAAAAGGTATTAATAGATTTTAGACGTCTTGTTCTTTATTCAAAATTATAATGATAAATATACTACTGTAGTAGTAAATAATATATTTAGCAAACTAAAGAGTTTAAAATACAGTAAATCTATTCTTCCAAAACATTCAAACGAATTCATGTACCTTACTGCAATGTACAGGAATAAAAACGAAACAGAGAAAGACAGAAAAAATACCATACACTGATTTCAACATACAAAAATATTCATACCTGAAAATAAAACAACAATAATAATATGATTTATAAAAATTTTATATTTTAAATTAAAATAGCATTTGAAATTACATTTAATACATTTATTGTCAAAATCCCATAAGAATATAGTTAAATTGGAGTGAGGAGATGTTATTTTTGACTTCAGGACGATGATTATGCAAGCAAGCTACCTCTTATAACAGTTTGTCGATATATTGGCAGTATTAACTACTAAATTTGACCCAAATCTTAAAAACTGATTAAGAACTCAGTGTTTTAAGATTCAATAGGAATATGCCTATGGTTCTCTATAATACTTTAATTTTACGTATTCTTTTAAAATCTAGTATTTTGACAAATATAAAAATAGAAACAACCAAAGAAAGTAACTAATCTATGGTAATATTTTGTCAAAGATTTTAGGATACACGCTACATGTAGCTCTACACTGAGCCGGAGATTCGTTTGATAAAAGACAAAGAAATACAAACAAGGGACATCAAGAATGAAGGGATTGTAGATTAAAGAAGAATAGCAATAATTAAAATGTACAAAAAAAATTTCGCGGCTAAAAATTAGATACGTTTTCTTTCTAGACAGGTCTAACCAAGCCATAAAGAAAAGAAAAGCACTCAGGTTTTACAGTAATTATCCATAACAAAAATATAAATTATAGGATTAATCCCTATTCTTTTACTAGAATCATATTATTATATAACTGCTAATTTTGTAGCACAACTTTTTGTTAGATAAGTATATCTATAAATCTAGGCCTATCTAATCACATTGCATTAAACAAAATTGTTTACATATTAACTTTCTGTTGAAGGTAAAATAACAAAACACAATTCCTTATTCCTGATGTCTTAAACCACCCATGTTTCACTCTGCTTCAAAATTTAAAATATAACTTGAAATACACTTATATGGACAATAAATTATCAACAAAAAAAGAAAACTTATTTGCTTGAATAGTACCAAACACTGCTTCTTATTGGAACATCCATATATTTTTTACACAACTCTCTTTAAAAATCACCTCTGGCAGATTTAGAATTATTCTTTTTAATTTAAAGGGGTGTACTGACCTATCACAACTCTTTAAAATGCCTCTAAAGGCATGTAGGGGCGCAGCTATATGTTATAAATAATGAACACCAAACATTTTATGTTGGCAAATCAGAAGTAATAGATTATAGTTTAAGTGCTGCAGTTTTTTTCCCTTTCTTGTTTGTTAAGTGTTTCACAAGGTTAAGAAAATAACAAAAATAGCTTTGGATGATTTCATCCCTGTTTAACTGTTATCTGAATGTGTGATTCTGCAGTGTGAACTATTCCCTTATATGGAAACCTCTTGTCCTAGTATTTCTCATAAATTTTAAACTGAAAATCAAACAGATATAAAATTTTAGATTTTTTTCTCAAGAAAATACACTTAAATGTAAAGAATGGAAGCTGTAATTTTGATATACTTTGTACTTACTAATTCAGAAAAAGGGTTTAATTGCTTATCTTTTTCCACCATATTATGGTTTTAGTTTTTAGTAATTCTCTACTCTGGATGACATTATCAATAAAGCAAAACTCAACAAATTAGACATAGAATAAACCAAATTTTGACAATTTAGAATAAAGTAATTGTAATATCTTATTTTATATTCGTCGGTAATTTTTTTAAATTTAACACTGTGAAACTCAAGACTTTTAAAACTATGACTAAAATAAACTTGTTGTTATAAAATGTGTCTGTTTGTATTTGGAAATATGTAAGTATTGGTAAAAATGTTCGCATCAGCCTTATTTATGCATATCTTCATCTTTAAATGTTTGTTAACAGAGATTCCTCAAGTCAAATATACATACAAACATTACTAACATACAAGAAAACTAGATTTTCAGCAACATGGATGGATTAAGCAACTGAAGAAAAATTATATTTGGTCTGTAACCTTTCCCACAATTTAAAATAGAACATTTAGGTATTGTCGGTTTCGTGACATCGCCTCTTAAGGGGCGTTTTGTCGTATTTCACAGAAGCTTTTGATAGGTTAATGTTTGCCCCACTGCACAGGGTTGAAAATTGCCCCGCCAGGTTAGAGCCACCGCAGGGGCTAGAAATTGGAGAAAACCTATTCTAAAAATACGACGAAACCTGCAACTTCGTTTTCTTTCCATGATCCAAAAAATTCCTATGCTCCTTGTATTTTAAGTAAAAAATCGAGTCAAAATAGTTTAGCTTTAGTTAGATCACACATTTCAATTTTTCAGGATTTTATAAAATTATAGAAAATTTCTAATTAGTAAAGATATTCAAACTAAGATTTTTATTTAGAAACGACCACATATAATTCAGGATTCTTTAGTTGAAAGAAAAGTTTAAGTAAAGTCATAATTTTCTTTAAATTAATACCCGTAAGTTTCTTCAAAATTAAAATACTATCACTCTACAATGAATTCTTATTGTTCGTTTCTTATAAAGTTTACTCTATGGATGCTGCCATCCTTGTTTTATGTTCAATCTAAGGACTTTTGTTGCTAAGGAATTTTTATAATATTTTTTTATCTTTTAACAAGGTTTACATGAAATAATTAGTGCCAGAATTAGGGGTATCTAGATTTCTTGATTAGATACGTGTCTATGTGATCTAAATACCAAAAAACAAATTCTTCTTTCGTTATGGTTGTATATCAAGATTGTAAATAACTTAGCTACTCTTTGTTTAGCATTTCAATAGTTTGGATTAGCAAGTGTTATAAAAAGAACGTTTAGTTCATGATAAATCTATATGAATCAAATCAAAATCAAATAAAGGAGAAGTTGCTAAAAGAATCTTTATTAAAATTAACAGTATGTTTATCAATGTTTTTGTGTGAAGCAAAGTATCTTGCTAACCGCTTCTTTACAATGAAGCTTCTAATAGGTCAAGAAAAGGTTTATAACTATTTTGGGAAAGGTATTTTTTTAGTTTTCTATAGTAAGAATATTAGGTGGTTTCCTTCATAAAGTGCATAGTCGAGCGCATAGCCCCCCCCCCCTCCCGTACCCCTTATTTTAACATGAATTGAAAATTAGGAGATAATATACAACTTTGGTTTTAGTTTAGTAAGCTTATATTGGATTAATTCTGGGAAACACCGCAGGAATAGAGAGGGGTGGGTTTTCTTGCTCACAAGGCAATTTAAGAAAATGCACCGAATATTGTTCTTTTTTAATGAGGTGGAGAGTGCTAAACCTCCGCAAATTTTGTGCATGTATAATTTACATACACTACACATACTGTACAAAATTATGAATTTGAATGCAAGCACACAAAGTCATGATAGAAAGAACATCATTGCATTAAGACTAACAATAATCAATTGTAATATTTGTAGTAATTGTACAGTAGACTTACAATTTGACTGGACGATAATAACATAATTCTTTGTAGTATAGGTCTATTACCTCTCCCCAAAAAAGATATGTCCCTAAAAACACACACACACACACACCGAAAAAAAATCTTTATTTTCATTATCATTAAAATTTGCTCATGATAATTTCACTAATGGTTCTTACAGTATACAGTGCAGTGTATAAAACTTGGAAATGGATATTCAAATCCGGGAAGAAGCATGCAGGCTTAATTTGCATAAAAAATGAGAAAGGGATGAAAGGTTTTATTATTACAACAGGCAGATATTGGCGAAGAAATGAGAAAATTTATTACATAAATATATCCTATTATGTAAAGTAGTAAGGTTTTTTGTCTGTTCTATCTCTAAAATAGCTATACCGATTAAGCTTTGCTTTAAGAAATGATGGCTTTAGGCTGTTTTCGTTTTCACACAAAAAAGTCTACAAAAAGAAATATTCTATTTTTTGCGGCTGTGTAAAAACGTCTTATTTTTAGTGGTTGCTCTGCCAAAAATTTCTTTAGCTAATTCATTTAAATATTTGGACTACTGTTGACAGGCAGCCATCACAACTATGTCGGAAAATATTTATATATGCTCTAATCATTCATTGGAAATTTTAAACGTTAGTTCGAGGTAGATAAAGAGATTTAGGTGTATTTCCGCTGTGATCTCGAAAACAGTTGGTCAAATTTACTCAGAAGTTGTTAATTAGGTCCAGGAAAGGTTTAGGCCATTCGGATTGGGGTACGACATTACCCACTTGAAGGTTTGCCAACGATGTTTTACCTTTATAAAAGAAAATAGATGTTTTCCCCACTAGAATCTTGGGTAATTCCGCTATCTATAATACAAAGTAGCTTGATGTTTGTCTGTCCGTCTGTCCGTCCGTAGCTTGATGTTTGTCTGTCCGTCCGTCCGTCCCTTAAGATCCACTGAACCGATCGGATTCTACTCTTCAGGGTATATACTATTGGTCCTGTGGTGGTTTTAAGCTATTTTCTGGGGGGTGGGACATCAATCCCCACAAAAACAAAAAAAAATCCCCCCCATTTTTTTTGTTTATGGGGAAGTTGGTTCACATAAAACTAATGGCAGCACCAGTAGTACTTATTTTTTAATTTTTTTTAATTTTTTAAAATTAATTCTTGGGGCAAAGCTTCTAGAGGCTAGGGGCGAAGCAGCTAGTATATTAAAAAGGAATTAATCTTGACGTGATGTTGATGTTATATTGATCTGAGCTTGTCAAAATATATTTTCTTATTGTTATCATTAACATTGATAATCATTCTTTATTTTTATTAACACAATTTTATCCAATATTAGCGCAGCAACAAAAAGCAAATGTAGCATGAAAAGAGAAGTAAACTTTAATACAGGAAAGAAACTTTGTAAACTGCACAAGGGTTACTTTTTAGAGACTTTGAATTTACAGAGAGAGACTTCGTAGAGACTGTTTTTATCAGAATCGCTTAGACGGACTTTCACCTGGCGAACGAACTGACGAAACACCATTAAATAAAAATATTTTCAATAATAATTTTCCAAATAATAAATCAAGAGTCAATAAAAAGCCCATGCCAAAGATTAGGTATGACTTAGATGGACATATTGATATTCTATCAATAAGAAAATGATTTGATAGGATTTATATATGAGTGAAGCCGTTTTATGATAGGTCATTTTGTTTTCTATTGAGAAATTTGTTTATATGTACATTATTTGAAATATTTATCAAACAGAGTAATGAAAATCAGAAAAATCACGCACGTTATTTAAACACATGGAGATTATGAGTTATTTATCTAATTCATGATAATTTACTAGTTTTATATGCATAAAGTAATTGGCCAACTGTCTTTAAAAAATCCTGTAAGAAGTGACTAAATATAGTTTGCTGCCAATATACGACCCTATAAAAATTTTAAAATATACATCAACCAAGGTAGGTGGCGTAAAATGGAGCCATAAAAATTTGCAAATGAAAACAAATTTTGGAAGATTTTTTTTGGTGGCAGAGCTACTCTATACATATTTAGCCCACATTTTTAGATTTAAAAAGAAAATCCTATGCAAAGTATTTTTGGATGAAGCTTTCGGAAATGACTGGTCTGAATGGGTTGTTGTACTCTTAAGGGAAGATTTATATTTATCTTGTGGCAACGTAATGCTACATTCAGTACCTCGCCCCTCCCCCTCTCTTGAAAGCAAATTGAAAAAGTAAATTGAAAAAACGCTGAGGTTCTAAGCTTAGAATGATAAAATATTATATTATGAGGAATTTTTAGAACAAGAAGTACAGCTAAATCAGATTCGTATATAAGAAATTGTGTTTTAAAGATTAAACTAAACTGTTTATAATAACTCTAATTTTCTGATAATCTCAGCACATAATGGACATAATTGTCCATGAATTTGTTTCAGAGGAACGTATAATTATATATTTATTCTACAAAATGCGCAAATTTGGCCCTAGCCTCATTTTTTTCATATTCGCAACAAATTCGAGGCAATTTTTGCAGGTTTCAAATTGCTTGCAGCGATGATTGGAAAAAAAGAGGGGATTAGGGTGGAGGAATAATGGGGGGTGGGGGGAATTTTTAGATTGCAATCATTGGGTTACATGCTGAGCAGGCTACAATTAGCAAATTTTAGAACAAGATCCAGGATTTTTATTTTAAAGTCACAATTTCTAATTCCTTGGCTTAAAAACTTTGAGTACTTTTTTTAAATTTTAATTGGTTGGTTCATTAACTAGCAGTGTCCAAAGGTTGTAACCAATAATTTTATCATACAGTAAGTGTAATTTAGTTTATCTTGATTGGGGATGTATATTAATTTATCATCCATTGTCTCATCCCCTTAAGATCCCTACAAAGTGCGGCAACAACAACAATAATATTTAAAAATTAAAAAGAACTATATCATATATGAAGATTCATAGAGACTTTGTTTTTTTTACTTTTTATAAATAATGGTCGTACGGACATCCATAGTTGAAGAGTGGCTCCTTTATCGAGAGGTGTAATTTTTAGTTGATACTGAAACGAAAAGTAATCCACGGTTAAAAATGTAAAATATTTAACGTCAGGAACTATTTAATGTTTATATGATATCTATCTCATTTTTTCTCAAAATTCATTAGATTTGCTTCAAAAATCAATTTGATTCACCATTTATGTCCATTTTTCAAAAATCACGATTCTTTTGGTCAAATTTATTCAAGTTTTATTAAAATCTTTTGTGCCATGTTGGGGTTTAGTTGTTAAGTGTAGTCAATCCTAATTGTCTTAGGAAGCATCTTTTTAATAATCTAATTAATAGGACAACTTTATTATATATATATATAATATTGTTTCAAAGTTTGAAATCGAAAGGGTGATTTTAACATGCATTATTTTACAATAAGACAAACTCTAAATGTAGAAAAGCTTCACTATTGAAAATATACTCAACAACATATAAATTATGAAAACATATTTTAGGTACTACACATACTAATTTAATTTTTTGGCCAATCATTAATTTTTCAATCTTCCCATAGATTCAATTTTCAACTTAACAATAATGAGATTTTTCAAAGATTAAAACTATATTTTTAAAAAAAATGCAAGGTTTTTCATTCGATTATTTTGCCTCGAGACCAACCAGTCTTAAATTCTTTCAGAGTTTTATGGAAATTGTCCACAAAAACGTAAATTAGAAACATCTTTGTTAAGGTTAACTGTCAAAATCCTCAGACATATATAATAATTTTGCTGTTAAGATCTAAATGTTTTCATATTGTTTTAAATTTTAAAAATGCGGGGATTGGAAAACTTATAGAACTGCAACGAATCTTGTAATATGTTATATTACATGATATCTGTAAGCTATCATCATCTTGGCCAAGTTATAATCCTTTCATTATTGATTAGGACACTTAAAAGGTCAGCACTAGAACGTCAGTATTCCATTTAATGTTCATGATACCTATTTATCATAACATCGGCGATACAAACAAATTTGGAAGGGCGGGAATGGATGGGGGAAAAGGGGGTATAAGGAAAATTCAAATTTTGAACGTACTTACATTCAAATAAGTATCCGATATCATATCTTCATGAAGAGAGGGGATATTGGGCTGTAAATTTCTGTTGGTTGGTTTATTAAGTTGAGAGTTCAAACGTTTCAACCACTAATTGTAATCTATAATGGTGTAGTTGATTATATCATTATTGGGGATGTACATCAATTCATCGGTCATTTTCTTATCCCTTTAGATCCAACAATGTTTAGCAATTTGTGACATGTTTTTTGTAGAAAATTAAATAGCAGACTGCAGTATGCAATCCAAATTTAATAATAAAAAAAATGAAATTTATGTCATGTATTCAAATTAAAAAAGGTTTCGCTTGATATTATAAGAGAGGATTGATTTTTCCCTCTTTATAACATGTAATAGATACAAAATGCTAAGAAGAAATACATCCATAATTCAAAATGATTATGCCTACTGAAGTTCATTATTTTATTACGAAAAAAATTTCAAAACAATACTTCAAAAATTATGTTAAGCCTATTTTATTTTCATATTGAACCATTAATCTTGTAACTGAAAGTAACAAGGAAAAAACTCTATATTTGTATGGTTTTTCTATTTTTTATTTAGTCTATGGTCTAAAATAGACATATTTTTCTTTTTGAAATAAAGTTTTTATTTGATTGCATCCATAAAATAATAAATTATTGGGCTGAATGAGATATCCTTTATATGTATTTTTGTCTCAGGGGTTAGGGATCTGATAAATTTACATTAAAGTTGTTACAGCTTTTTTTTTGCAAAAGGGAAATTTTTGTAGCAATTTGATTTGCCTTGATCTCTAAATATTTTAACATCAGTATAAAATATTATGTTGTAAAACTAGCAACAAAAAAGAATTAAATAATCACCTAATGATTTATTTTTCTGATAAAATAAATTCCTTTATCCCTGAACATAAATATAAATGTATATGACTGGGTTGAAAAATCTAAATTAAGAAAATCCCTCCATACATTAATTCTTCGTGTGTGTTTGTTTGTCTTCAAATGTGTGTGTGTTATTTTTAGGGTTGGGTGTGTTTAAAATGCTTTACCAAGAAAAATTTGAACATTAAATTTTACAAAATTTTAAATAAATTTTTGTTTTTAAAAAATATGTAATTTGTTCCATGACAAGATTTATATTTAAGAGTCATTTTATGACAAACAACCGATTAAAATGATTAGTAAAATTTGAGTCAAATTGGATATAATTTGGACATTTTCATTATACACTCTGAACCAAAAATATTTAGTTCTACCTAAATACATGGGAATTGGAGTGATTAAATATTTTTCTCGTATTCATTTGAATCCGGTGGATAGGAACCGGTTCTCATGAATACGAAAAAACTATGTCTAGCATCGTATTATATCCAGTTTTCTACGAATATAGAAATGTACAATCATAAGATTAAAACTAGTTTTTTTTAGCCGGTGCCTTCGGCACCACGGGGCTAAAAAAACTAGTTTTAATCTTATAATTGTACATTCTATATCCGCGGAAAGCCGTTTATAATACGATACGAGAAATAACTATTAGAACATTCTTAATTCAATAGCAGGTTAAATTTTAATATATAATTTATTTCTTCCACTAACTATAAATCAAAATGACTCTTTCTTAAAGTTGAACAATTTTTGTATTTCTATTGGTTTAACTCCTTTTTGTACAGTTTTCTGTAATATATGTAAAAAAATCTATGAAAGAATTTGTGAATAAGTCCTCTATAGTGATTAATTCTTGTCCAAAGCATTCATTGTCTTATACTACATTTTCTACAACAGTTTAGGCCAATTCAATTTATCAAATGCTTTTCTGTACACATATTTTTAAACCGAAGCTTTTCTGTA
Source organism: Acartia tonsa (assembly GCF_053477335.1). Taxonomy (NCBI): domain Eukaryota; kingdom Metazoa; phylum Arthropoda; class Copepoda; order Calanoida; family Acartiidae; genus Acartia; species Acartia tonsa. The sequence continues at coordinate 39,073,670 of NC_137262.1, read as the reverse complement.
TTTAAGGTGTGTCCGTCTGTTTAAACATTTTTTTAATCTTCCTATGTAGATCCAGTAAACACAAATATATGCAATTATATATATTAGTTCATTTGCTTTAGCCAAGCTTCGCTTTTATGGATATTATCATCTCTTGGTTTTAGGTTGCTTAAGATAACTTTAGATAAATGGTCAGGTGACTTACAGTTAAGGATTTATTATCAATATTTTCTTTCTTATTTCATTCAACCTAAATCTAATCCAGTTACATTTAATATCAATCAGTTTATTTATATCTAAAACACTTCACTAAAGTTAACATCAATTACATCATAACAAGGATGACACCATCCATAAAAGCGAAGCTCTAAAATGGAAGGACAACGAACATCAATACTTGTAGATTGTCAGAACTGAATTAGCAGAATATTATGCATCAGTACAAACAATATTGTAGGTAAATTTGTTGCAAAACTCCATAAATACATAGATGATACTGTTTAAGGACATACTTAAATTTTTAGGACTTCTTTAAAGAGATTCATCGCTCATAACATTGTACCTTGTTGTTATAGGAATCAGTTTTCAAAAAATCAGATAAATCGGATTATTTCAACATACAAACGCACGGGCATTATGGTATTGATTATAGAGTTGCTACGCTTTCTTATTGTACCTAACTACTACAGGAATCACCATGCAAAGTTTGGAATCGATAGGACAATTCTAACCTGTTTAAATTAACGAAAAGAGCTAGCTGTGACGTACGGACGGACGGACGTACAAACGGACCGACCCTAATTATAGAAAATCTTCGCTTTTAAACAGAAGAGTAAGAGAAAAGAAAAGTGAAGTGGAAGGGGGAGGGGAAGAAATAAGATGTATAAGAAAGAGACAGATAGAACTCAATCATCTGCGGTTACTTAAAAGAAACATAGTGTTCCTAAAATACAAGCAATATTCTTCTTCTTAAATACTTTTTTTAAAAGTATATAAAAATGGAATGAAAAAACTTATTGATACTAAGTTAAGGGTTTGAGAAAGCTTTTTAATCTTCTGGCAATAGAAAATTTTAGCTTTAGTTCGGTTGAATTTTTACCATTTTGAGTGAAATGACTATACGAGCATAAATACCTGCAATAGGCTTTAAATGTTTATGTTGTTAAATTTGTACCAACTATTGATTTAGTAAAATTAGAAAAACACTGAGAAAAAGAGCAGAAGAAAGAAAGAGAGAGAGTTATTGAGGAGTAGGAGCCCAGAAAATTGGACAAATTTGTAATTTTGTTCTCAGCAGGTGACTCTTCTTTTTCAGCCACTTATACATACTCATACAATGGGCTACATATGGCTATAAGCATACAATCATATCATACAATAAAACTTTGAGTCTTTGTAAATAGCTAGGAAGAAACATTTAATTTGATAATTAAGCTTTTCTTAAATGGATAACAATTATTGTTTTTTAACAAAATCAAAGCACTTCATAACATTTTTATTTAGAACAAGATGCACATTTTATCATTTGACCAGTGAAGAGTTGTTGCTGAGATCTTTTGCTTCATTACAATATGTTAAGTTTGATATAATCATTGTGAATCAAATATGAGTTTGATTTTTCTCGTATTCATTCGAATCCGGTGGATAGAAACCGGTTCTCATCCATACGAAAAAACTATGTCTAGCATCGTATTATATCCAGCTTTCTACGAATATAGAAATGTACAATCATAAGATTAAAACTTCGGCACCTCGGGGCTGAAAAAACTAGTTTTAATCTTATAATTGTACATTCTATATCCGCGGAAAGCGGTTTATAATACGATGAAAGAAATAACTATTATTTATTTGAAAAATGGGCACAAATAACCTGTCTTGTTTTTTTTTGTTTATTTTGACCATAATAACTTTGTTTTAGTAAATTGTATGTAAAAAGAGAAAGAGTGGGATTATAATGACTGATTTAGAGTAGAGTAGTTTAGTTCTTACATCTTCTTTCAGGTATCTATCTATCTGTCTGTCTTTCTACCTATCTATCTGTCTATCTGCCTGTCAGTCAATCTATCTATTCAACCTATATCTAAATATATAATAATAACTGATTTATAGTAGAGTAGCTTAGTTCTTGCATCTTCTTTCAGGTACCTGTCTATCTGTCTGTCTATCTGTCTATCTATCTATATATCAAACATGTATATAAATATTACAATGATTGATGTAGAGTAGAGTAGGTTATTTCTTATATTTTCTTTTGGATATCTGTCTTTTTATTCTAACCTATCAATCTGCCTTATGTATCCATATGTAGGATCTATCTCTCTGTTCATCTGTTTAATTTACTAAATCAAGTTATTGAGAAAAATTGCATCTGTCATTCTAAATTCGAATTGCTATTTATAGATCCATTTATGTAACAAATAATCTATTTATCAATTAATAAGTGCAAATCTTTCTTCAAGCATCATAGTAATATTTTTTGATAATTATTATGAATTCATTGTTAAAATCAAATAAATTAATCTACTTTCTTATAGATAAAAAAATCTTGATATGTGGGTATATCTCTATTTAGCACCTTATAATTAAGGCCCTGTAATTAAGTGTGGAGAAGATAATTAGTAGAATTAGCTGCCTAGAGAAATTATTTCCTCTCTTTGTTTGTTTTACCAAATAATTAACTGTGCCGTTCCAATCCAGGAATAAGGTATAACCAACTAGCTAATCTTTTTAGATTGTTTTCAAAATCAAAGTAAACTTATTTAGGAGAAGCAAACACCTCTTTGTATAGATTTTTTCTGCAAAAACCTGGGTAATATTTGGATCACCGAGTGCATAAAAGAAACTGCTTATATGCACAATAGAAACAAAAGTGACGGTGAAACAGACGGATTAACCCTTAAATTTGAGTGGCTGCGCCAAATGATTTTGTTAACATTTTTATCCTTGATTTTTTGTTAGACTGGCATTTAAATGTGTTATCATTGTTTATTAAAGTTATGTCTAGGACTATCCCATATAAATATTGGGATCTGGCATCTTGAAAGAATAAAAATGTGTTCTCCAACTTTGCACTAGATAAAGATTACTATCAAGTATACGATATATAAATAACAAGAGTACAGTTTGTCTCAATATCTTAAGTTTAAAGTTACTTATATTATTGATAGACATTTAAAATCAACCCTCGCAATGGCAATATGTACGCTTGTTGGCGAGAAACTTTTAGTCGGCGACTTACTGGAGAATTTTAAAATATTTTTTCTTTCTGTAAAATTAATGGAGGTGCATTTTCTCAAAACCAGGCACACTGAAAGGTCATCCGGACAAAGGTCATGCCATCAATAAGTTGACTGTCTATATATGTTTGTCTAATACCATGAATGTAGGTGGGTTGGTATTGACAAAATATCCCTTTCATTCTTGTTAAATTTATGTATACTTTGTGTCTGTTCACTCTTAGTTCATGCATATTGTTTACTATACATTCACTTCCGCACATCTACCATAAGATCAAAAAAATGACGTCATACAATAAAATGGATCAATGAGAGGCCAGTATAAACTGTAATTGACCATTGGTTAAATCTATACTGGCCTCTCATTGGTCAATTTTATCGTATGACGTCATTTTTTTGATGCACTTTACGCTGTCTCTTTAATTTGCTAATATGTATTTTTGCGAATATTAAACACTGAGCATATGTGATTTCATGCGAAATTGATTGCACATCATATTTTTCGCTAAGCAATGTTTGTTCACTGTTTGTGTTTTTAAAGGGGAAGTTACTCTATAACACTTGTGTTTGTTAAGAGCTTGAGAAAAATCATGTTTAGACGGGTCTTATGATTAAAAACAATCGCAATCAACCGAAAAATATTTAAATGGTTATCTATCATTTATAATAGTATCCATGGCTGATACAGTATCGATATGCCGTCAAGGGATAGATTTTCCCTCGTATTAAAGTAGTCCTTATGGCTAAAACTTATAAATTATATCTATCCTATTCTAATAATAATCCCTCATTAAATTCACTTCATAAATGTGACATGAAAGGCTTCAATTGAAGACTTTTAATGAATAAATAGATAGCTTCGCTTGAACTTTAACTATCGTTCTTGTTGGGTGTGCAATTTCATAAATAAACATTTAAATGTAAATGCATTGTCAAATTAGAATAAGTAGTCTAGTTCTAATAATACACACTCACACACACAAACAAACAATAATAGACAATTTTAGACCCTTAAAATTAGATTTTACTACCATGAATAAAACTTGAAATCGTTATTTTCTAGTAAAGCTACTTAATATTCATTTTTTCGTCAGTAATTTCGCAATAAAAGCTATGAAGTTTAAAATTAGTAACATTAAAATGGAAAAAAATTCCAAATCTTTTCAAAAGGAAGATTCTTTTTTATGCTCTAATACTCAAACCTTTTTTCTTATGATATGTGTTTAAGGAGGGAACACAAAATCAAGGATGCACAATCAAAGGTTAGAAAACTTACCTAAAAATAAACAATAATGCAATATTGCCTATAAACATAACAAGAATAACAATATCCAAAAAATCATACTCTTTCTTTTTATAAAATGGCTGACTGGGTGCTTTCCCTCAAAGTACCTCTCGAGCACAGAAACTCTACCCCTCTTTGTTTTTAGATAAAGTAGAAATATGTAAACGGAAAGGAGTATTCTTTCATGAGCCTAACCAGTACAAAGGAACCTAACCCCACGGGGCTATCAGGTACCCAATATCACCTAACCTAACCTGATCTGAAATGATAAACAAACAAAAAGATATAGTTCAGTAATGTCAAAATAAGAGGGGTGGTTTCATATCTACAGAGCACTTTCAGGGAAAACACATCCAATTGACAGAAATTGACAGATTTTTTTTATTTTCCAAACATTTGAAAGTATATCCTGTGACTGAGCAAATATTATGGGCCAAGGAAACCCGCAGCATTAACCAGCACATTTTTCATAAATATATATTATAAGAGCATACCCACCACAGGGACCCTATGGGGATAGGACAATGAACGATAAATAGATATAATCTAGTGTTGATGAACAAAATTACAACATATGTTAAAAAATTGTTGGTTGTTAAGTTTGGACACTACTGGTTTATGACAATCCAATCAAAGAAAATGTGGCTATTAATTTACACACACACAAACACACACACACAGGATAAATTTTAATTTTAATATCATATTCACTTGCAGCTTTTTATGTAAGGAGTTTTCCTTCAGTCAAAAATGGCATTGATATAACAAATCATGTTTTATTGTCTACTACAACTTATGGAAATTTAAATTAAGGTTAAAAACTTTTAGTCTTAGGATGATTTTCATGTTTAATAAACAACGGACTTTTTGGTTATGATAAAAAGTTGCTACTTTTTCAAGATCAATACTTTGTTGCCACAGAAATCCTCATGGGGTAAAATTTATGGAACTATAAATTTAAGACATCTGATAAAAATGTCATAGTTTTTATTTATCCTAGTTTAAAATACTATAACTAAACATATAAAATAAAAATTATGTCAGAGCAAAAAAATAACTGTTTTTTTCTTCCGTAAATAGCTAAGAAAAACAACCATAAAGATGATTGCTTTATACTTAATATTAGGTCCCTAAAACTTTTCAGTTCTGTAGATTATTTTACTGTTCTATTATGAAATGAAAGTCAGCATTTAAAATTCATAAAAAAGTTTTTAGAAATAAAAAGATGACACACACAAATACACAAAAAGAGAAAGATTCTAGATTAATTTACCTCTCCCTTGGAGAGAGATTTTTACTTCCTCTCGGCGAGGAGCGAGGCTACTCTACAAGCAGTGGCGTGCACAGAGTTTTTTAAGGGGGTGTGAAACCACAAGTCTGGCTTATGGTAAGAAATGCCTATGGTAGTGTCCTCATCAAAGTTGTTTATTAATAACACAAAAAAAAGAAAAATTTTAAGAGAGGATGGTTTCAAATTGATAAGATTCGACGATTGGAATATCACAACGAAACGTGACTTTTCGAGTAGTATCCACATACCTGTACAGCACAAATGAACTTAATTGTTATGACGCATTACTGCAATCGCACAAAATCGTGCTTGTTAAAAAAAGGGGGTAGATAAAAGTAACCCTGAAGAATTTAAACATAATACCGCCTAGTAAAAAGTTTCTCAAAGAATTATTGTCATTGATGAAATTTATAACAATAAGCATGTGAAGAATGTTGAATATGTGTCTTTGTGTGTGGTTGTGTGTGTTTGTGTGTGAAAAAATGCTTGCACCAAGGGATTGTTAAAATTTTAAGGTAATCCTATTATATAAAGTAGTAAGGGTTTTTTGTTTAAGGCTTAAGATCTCAAGAAATACTGAAACAATAAGGTTAGGTAATCTTCCAATAGGTTCTGTGATGGTTTTAGGCTATTTTATTTTCAGATTTATGTTATTTATAGTCTTTTAAGATCTATCTAAGTTTTGAAGATGAAAAAAGTCTCTCAAAAAATCAGCATGTGACGTCATAAAAATGAGGAATTATCCATCTCTTTTTTAGGGGTTTTCTTTCCCACTTCTCCTCTCCTCATCCCTCATTTTTATGACGTAAAAGTTTTTTTGAGAGACTTTCTTCGTCTTCTAAGTTTTACCGGAAAATCTATCCCAAAAATTGGATATTTGTTAGTCGGTCAGTATTTCCTGTAAAGTTAAATCACCTGTCTTTTACAAAAAATGCATAAAATGTAAATCATACAGAGAAATTTAAAATATTTTACTTCAGCAGAAAAGAGAAAAATTCAATTGACCAGAATAATTTTTATTTCTTCATAACATGCTTATTTAATTTCAACAGTATTTTTAAAATACACGTAAAGGAGAAAACTTTCTAAAAATAAACTTACTTTACTATCCATTTTTCTATGGTCTTTTTAGTGTTTGTGTAATATCTAATACTATTACTATTACCCTTTCTTTTATCCATCTATTTAAACTCAAGTTTAACCAAAGAAAAATATAAAGAGAAGGATATCTAGGTGCATTTTTTTACAAAAAAAAACACATAGTTTTCAACTTTTCGCCATTTAAATAACTCTTTCTGTAGATGAGAATGAAGTTATAACGATCTTTCAGTGTGAGAACGTAGTACCTACGGTTATTCTTAATTATAGAATAGATGTGCTTTGTAAGATTAAATTTTTACAAGAAATATCTAAATTCTAAATGATTATTCTATGATGTTTAATCCTTATAAAACACACACACATACCTACACAGACTAGCACTAAAAATGGCCACACAATCTTATTAATCCTAAAAGAAGTATCTGAGTACTTTTTTAATCACAAAAAGTGCGCCGTGGACAAAAAGTGTTTTTAAGACAAATAACCAAGATAAAGTAGCTGAGATTAGGGGGGGGGGGATAAAATATAAACTTTTTTGTCTTAGGGGTTGGTTTTATTGACACTCTAAAAAATGCTTTATAAAAATCTACAATTATAAAAAAAAATTCTGTCCCTTAATCAAAGAAGGATACTTCAGCAAGGAATGTTTCATTTAAAAGAAATACATTTTGACTCTAGCTTTTCTCCAATCGAATAAATAAATGATAACTGACTATTTAGGCAAAACAATTTTTCTTTAGATAAATTTTCAATTATTAATAAAAAATTATTTTAACTGTAAATTTTAAGGAGTATAAGTTTGAAAAATGCCTTTTTTGTCCATATTTTCTTTGGGCATAGTTAAAATTTTACACTTGCCATTAAAGCCTGGCGTTTTACAACCTTTATTAGAACATAAAGTATATTTCCATGTTACGTGTTTTATTCCAGTCCTAACAATTGCTCTTTAAAAGACTTTTTAGACTAGATATCAACTAGAATCTTTTTGAGGATTTACTTTATCAACGATTTTAAATATGATATGAGGTTATATTTTTAAAAGCTGACATTTATTGAATCTCTTATTTTAGAGGCAAAGCTACTCTCTAATAAGGGTATGCCCGTACATAATTTAGGCAGAGTAAAGTGTCCTACGACAAACGCAGGAGTCCCAAACGTCGGAGTGGACAAACGTCGGAGTGGACACTTAACCTAACCTAACCTATTTTAGACCATCTTATAGGTTTTTTAAATAACTAACCCCTGCGGGGGGCTTATTTGTTCATTCATATCTTAACCTAACCTAATACTTAATAAAATTAATATTTTAACACTCCTGCGTTTGTCCACTCCGACGTTTGGGACTCCTGCGTTTGTCCTAGAACCGAGTAAAGTATAAAAAAAAGCTTTCTATGGAAGGTGTCATTTTCATTGATTTATTTACAATATATACAGATATTTAAAGTTTAATAATCAAAATTATTCATCCTTTTTTAACAATTTTAAAAAATCAATTCTATTCCTACTGCACTTGACTCTTTTTTGCCAATTAAACATTTATTTTGTACAATATTGACCTTGTGGCATTTAAATTCATATAACTTAATTATAATGTTGTCTAAGCACTGTGAAAAGTACGTGTCTATACTAAAATTGTGAGTATTTGACCAGCACGATCATAAAAAATGTTGCTTTATCATCCTAATCCAGAGTTTGCTTTAATTTTATTTATCCGCGGACAATCAGCAAATCTAAGATATTGACTTTCAAATATACCCAATGTAATTTACAAGATTAAAAACTCTTGTCCTTGAATTACATCTACATTACTAAAGATCTTTAAATTTATATTGAACTAATTAATCAAAGCTAGAAATATGGGCTATAGGACTACAGATCTAAAATGTCTACAAATTTTATTAAATAGTAAAACTTTGGGGACCAGTAACATTGCCAGTAATAGAATAAGGAGTAGTCCTATCCTTTCCTGGCTGATATAAAGCCTTAAGAATTTAAATGATAAGATAATACTGAAATACAAAACTAAAATGAAATAATAAAGTAACTGTACTAAAAACCTAAAGGCTTTAAAATCGCTGCAAGTTTTTATGACAAAAAGTTGCTTTGATTATGAGGTTTTTACAATAGAAGCCTTTCGTGATAAACACGAAATCATACTTAAGGCGCTTTTAAGGACACAGTAAGAAGTAAAGAATTAAAATATTAGAGTTTATCGTTTTTATTTTTTTTTTCAACTTTTCCATGAATGAATAAAATGTATTTTTTTTCAATTATTTGTTTTTACAAAAGCATGCCATAATTGTTTCCTCTTAAATCTAGAAGTACTGATTTGGTTTATCATTTCAACGTTATATGTCATGTAAAGGAATGGTTTACTGGCAGCTAATAAACATATTCAAGACTGCCTGATAATCACTTCGACATTTTGACTAAATTGAAAACATCGATAGAACCAATATATAGCATAAAATGTTAAAAAAATTACATGCTTTTAATAAAGAAAATGAATATAAATAAAATGAAATTATATTTAGCTGGCAGAAAATTTATTGACAAATAGCTTTCCTGTCTTATCCCTATAATTATTAAGGAACTATTATATGAAATAGCTGCGCAACTAATGTAATATTTTATTACTGTTGTATGTATATCTATGGTCCATTGCCTTTTAAATTGTAAATATCCAGAGAATATAAAGGTTTGTGCACGTGACCGTAATATGTAATGTCATTTTAATACACTTACAGCCCACAGTTTTTAACCCTAAGAAATTCCTATGTTTTTCCTACCTATCAATTACCTCATACAGGTGAGGCTGTTGTCTATGAAACTATGACGTCAGGTCCAAAAACCCAGGATAACTAAGGGGAGCCAAATCTTTCCTTTTTTCTTCAAACATCCGGGATATTAGGTTAGGTAACACCCATCAGACAACCAACTCTTGGATTGAACGACCATTGTCTGGAAGTCCTTACTGTGCGTGGTAATGCGTCGTCCCTGTTTTGGGCCAAGTCAATCTTACTAACCTAACTACTTATGTCGCGCACCTGGCATAACTGCAGTCGGAACTTTTTTTAACGTCTTTAGTTATGATGCAGTGTTAAGCTGAGATTCGAACCAATCACCTCCCCGACGACGAGCGGTTTCGCTACGTGTTAAGCCACAGTCTCGGGTTATATGTTTTTCTTTGGACTATGTAATCTAATTTAATTTATACCCATCAAACAGTAGAAACTATGATTTTGAACCCTTGAGTTTAGATAATTACCTACACAAATCATAACTGAGCTATATTAGAACTTTTGACCATAGGTTAAACAATTAATACCCCGGCATTTCAGCAGAAATTTTTATATAAATAAAATATTAGATTGTTTATGCTCTAAAGAGGACAACCTCATAATATAAAGGCATGCTTTGGGAAGTAAAGAAAGGTAAAAAATATAAATTTAAAATGTGGTAGATAAAGGCATAACATAATGAAATTTCTATGCAAAGAATTAAAAACTTTAAGCTTAGGTCTCGAGAAAAACTTGTGTTTCTAATTCATGAGTTACATTTAACATGCTTCTAGTTTCAACATTTATAATCAATTATGCCTTGTGATAAAGAAAAGACATAAAAATGTTGGATGAAAAATGTATTATAAAATGATGCAGCTGTAAAAAATGGCTGGCTCACTAGAGGGCTTTTTATATTATACCACCTTAACTTTTGTAGAAGCTTCTATATAACTTATTTAGTGTCTGTTTGTCTGTCTTTAAGAGGATTAAAAGTTAGTATACTTACTATTTGTTTCGCTTTCCTTTCAAAATAATAATCATGAAATTATTAGTATTTAAAAAAAATGTCATTTTAATTTGATTGCATAAAAAGTTTTTAAAATATCAAATTTGTTGATATAATGCTTTCTTTGCTTTAATGGGAAAAATAATCATTATTCATTTTTAGTGGGTGTAATTAAAATCTGTGAAAGTGGGTCTACTTGAGAACAATGTACAGGATAATTTTTAATGTTTACATCATAATTAAATACCTCCAAAGGACAATCCTGGTGTTCATTTTATTCTTTTTAACAATTAAACAATGTTAATGGAAGATAAACATTATTAAAAATTAGTTAATTTTAATAAGAACCAGGACCAGTAGCTAAATTTCCTGCAGAGTAGAGCCCAATCGGTTCAGCGGTTACGAAGATCCTAAGCTTCAGATGGACAGACATCATTCTACAGGTTGACGCATGACCGAAAAGGCAGAGTGATTTATAGAATAAAAGTTAGCGCTGCTATAATGTAGAATCTACTAAAGTCCATTTTACTAAATTAATTGCTTATAAGCTTAACAAGAACGGGTTTATAACATACACTGCAAATAAGATTGAGGTAAAGAGTGACCTCTGAACAACATGTATGCGACCTCTAATAATTTATCTTGACTACAACTAATATAAGGTTGAAGAGTGTCCTCAAAAGAACCTGTATGTGACCTATAATAATTAATCTTGACTACAATTAAGATGAGGGGGTAGAGTGTCCTCTGAAGAACCTGTATGTGACCTTCAATAATTAATCTTGAATACAACTAAGATAAGGGTGAAGAGTGTCCTCTGAACAACCTGTATGTGACCTCTAATAATTTATCTTGACTACAACTAATATAAGGTTGAAGAGTGTTCTCAAAAGAACCTGTATGTGACCTATAATAATTAATCTTGACTACAATTAAGATGAGGGGGTAGAGTGTCCTCTGAAGAACCTGTATGTGACCTTCAATAATTAATCTTGAATACAACTAAGATAAGGGTGAAGAGTGTCCTCTTAACAACCTGTATGTGACCTCTAATAATTAATCTTGACTACAACTAAAATGAGGGGGTAGAGTGTCCTCTGAAGAACCTGTATGTGACCTTTAATAATTAATTTTGACTACAACTAAGATAAGGGGGTAGAGTGTCCTCTGAAGTACCTGTATGTGACCTCTAATAATTAATCTTGACTACAACTAAGATAAGGGGGTAGAGTGTCCTCTGAAGAACCTGTATGTGACCTATAATAATTAATCTTGACTACATCTAAGATAAGGGGGTAGAGTGTCCTCTGAAGAACCTGTATGTGACCTCTAATAATTAATCTTGACTATGGCGGCCACACAGTATCATAATAGACACGGCTTCAGACGAAAATTTCAAACTAAACAAGGCCGCACACGTCATAACTCGCAAAAATGAATAATAAATACAGTTAAAATGAAATTATAAGCATATAACTATAGGTACAAACAAAAATATAGTCATAAATACGCCACTAAATAATTAGACTTAAATATTGTGACATTGCTTTCTATACATTCTAGTTTTATTTATGCAAGGTATCGAACCATAAACACAAAGGTTTTTGAAAATGCGTTTTAAACCAACGTTAGCAATTCATACAAAATTTTATTTGAATCATTAAATTATTAAAATTGATCAGATATTCATGATATTACTAGTAAAGAACCTCACCCAGTTTAAAGGATAGGATAGGGTATGGGACTAAAATTAGAGCTTTTAGAGTAATCTTTCATAGCTTATCTCGTGTAATTTTTATTTAGTGAGTAATGAGTATACATCAAATGAACTTAAAAATATGTGATATGAGTTTCTAGCATATTTGACTAGGGTGGGATAAAAGTTTTGTTGTCCCACAATTGCCCAGATTGACTAAAGAAGGTTTAAACAATGATTTATATTTTCGTTTCCGTGGAAAATTTGTTTATTATCGAAATTGGTCTAAAATCATGGGTTTTTAGGTATTGCATGTTAAAGTAATAAAATTTACTTAAATTCATCCTTAGATTAACTCTAATGATAAAGTATTGCATATAAGAAAGAGAGAGAGAGAAAGAGAGAGAGAGAAAGAGAGAGAGAGAGAGAGAGAGAAAGAGAGAGAGCTAGGCCCCCCATAGTATTAGCCAAACCATTGTTGATTTATGACCACATATAAAGCAATTAATGAAGCATAAAACTGTTTATAGTAATTTATAGTTGTCCAATTAATGGAGGTGAGAACTGGGGGCATCTCAAGAATAAGCATTTAATGGAGAATGGAGGGAGTGGAGGGGGAGGGTTGAGATCTGGGGAATCTACGTAGGTAGGAGTTTAGAAAATTAAATCAAATTATATTAACATTTAGCAAGAAATGTATTTTAAAAACATTGAATTAAGAAATGAAATGACTTATTTTTTCACCGTTTGAACATTTTTTTAGTCCTGTTAATTTAAATCCATGCATAAAGGTTCTTCAAATATTTTGGTGCTATCCAGAGAGAGAGGTGACAATGGGCTACTTATTATACTAGTCACTAAAGTTTTAATAACGTTTTATTATAAGTTGGCTTAACAACTTTGGGGTCATTTAATGAATTTGATTGGTTGATTTATTAAGTTCATTAAGAGTGTTCAAACGTTTTAACCAAAAATTGTAATCTAAGAGAAAGAAAGAGAGAATTTTGTGTATAATCATTGGTGATGTACATCAATTTATCGGCCATTGTCATTTGACCCCTGGGTGCTATCAGTGCAACCAGTAACTCTGAAAATATTAGAATAAAAACGATATATTTTAATAATGCTATTTTCTGATTAAACCAATCAAACAAGCTTTAGAAATACTTTCTGGATTTCAAAAATTGTTATTTCATTGCAATTATAATCTTTTAAAATAAATACAGGAAACTAGAAATAATACAGTTTGAAAAGCAAAACTTGACATAAAAATTATTTTGCACTAGAATTTAAACAATTTTTCAATGCAATTCCACTTTAGCTTATTGTTTTAAATTTAAATAATATTTGCAAAAATTACTGGGGAAATAAATCATTTCAAAATTATGACTTAGCAATATTTGTAAAAAAAATCTTTTTTCACTTTCATTTACGTCCATACGTTAGTAGATGAAACAAATTTCGTTAGAAGTTTGTCGATCAGGTTTAAAAATTTAAATATGAAGTATTATATTACCGTTAACAAGTTAACATAAAAACAAGGATGACAACATCCATAAAAGCGACCACTGAAACGGTAGGACAAACGGACATTTTTGTATATTGTCAGAACTGAATAATCAGAATATTAATGTATGAGAGTCGAACTAAAATTGTAAGTAAATTTGTTGAAAAACTGCTGGATACAGGATAATGTTTATAAACATACTTACATTTTTATATCCCTGATTAAGGCTAGTTGAAGAAAATCTAATAGAGCCCCGTAGGATAATTCCAACATTAAAAGATTAGGAGAAGGTTAGGTCTTGGTGAAACCATGAAAGCTGTCGAATAATCTAACTTTTCTATTATTTTGTCAAATTATATCTTATTTGTTTATTGATGTAAGATATTTCTGATATCAAAAACAAGACATTTTGAGTCGTCTAGTACTTTTTTAGAAAGTATTGCAATGTCAAAGTGGCTGATAACTAAATAACTAATCATTGGTAAAACCGGCGACACGAATTTGAATTCTTCAAAATTTATAAAAATTACAAGTAACCAGTAAAAAACTTATTCACCTTTTTTTCTGAAAATCAAATATTTTAACACTTTTTATTAGATTTGACTATATTTTAGATTTAAATGATGAAAAAATCATGTATAGTATCGTATTTCAAACAAGTTTCCACGAATATTGAAATAAAAATCATATAACACCAATTTTGTTAGTCCGGGCCTTAGGCCCCTAGGGGTTAACAAAATATGTTTAATATTATAATTTTTAAAAGCGAAGCTTTTCTATAATTAGGATCGGTCCGTCCGTCCGTCACGGATAGCTTTTTTCGTTGATTTAGACATGTTAGAATTGTCCTATCGATTTCAAATTTTGCATGGTGATTCCTGTAGTAGTTAGGTACAATTTAGAAAGCGTAGCAACTCTATAATCATTACTAAAATGTCCGTACGTCCATTTTAAACATGTTGATTTTTTTTACTTTTTTAAATAGCTTTTTTCGTTAATTTAGGCATGTTAGAATTGTCCTATCGATTTCAAATTTTGCATGGTGATTCCTGTAGTAGTAAGGTAAGATTTAGAAAGCGTAGCAACTCTATAATCATTACCAGAATGTCCGTACGTTCATTTTAAACATGTTGATTTTTTTTACATTTTTAACAACAAATTTGTATGTGACCTAATTATCTGATTGGTCTGATTTTTGGTATACTGATTCTTGGGACAACAAAGTGCAATATTATAAGCGAAGCAACTCTATAATCAAGTCCTAAAAATGTAAGTATGTCCATAATCATTATCCTGTATCAAGCAGTTTTTCAACAAATTTATTTACAATTTTGCTTTGACTCTTATACATTCGCATTCTGATTATTCAGTTCTGACATTATACAAGTGTTAATGTCCGTTTGTCCTACCGTTTCAGAGCTTCGCTTTTATGGATGTTGTCATCCTTGTTCATTTTAATATCCTTGGAAAGATGACTTAAATGCGATGCCATAAATAAAGAGTCCTTATTACTGTTCGAAGATAAAAGGATCTCTTTTCTCCCAACAAATTGATTTTATTGATTTCCGATGAGTTTAGTTTCCTGTGCCATTGTCTGATAAATGACAAATTAATTTAGACTCATCTAATCTATATTTTGTTTTAATAATATTACTGTCTTGAAACCTATTTATTATCGTCAACAAATAAAAATCTATGAAATTGATACTTATTTTCAATCAAAATATACTAAATACAAACATTTTTGATGAATTAATTTAGACAAATTTTGTGGTTTATTGAGGAATAAGGAAGCTTTACAAAGTGTCTCAAAAATCAGCCATGTTACGTAAAATGAGGGAGATGAGAGGAGAAGTGGGAAAGAAAACTCCTTAAAAAAAGTTAGATAATCACTCATTTTTATGACGTCACGTGGTTGATTTTTGATACAATTTTGCAGCTGATTTTGCTGATTTTTTAACTCTATTAAGAAGTAAGATTAGAGTATCATCGTATTTTTGCCACTAAATTTTCATCCCAAACAGTAAATAAACAGAATTTAGACATACTGTTCATATCACTTAATTAATTGGAGAACCCAGACAAATATTTAAAAATCCAATCTCTTATGACTCTAGCCTAAAGATTTTTATTTTTTCTGTCAATTTCAAGATTTTCATTTCAAAGTTAATATTAACATTTAAGAAATGCTAAATTTTTGCCTCATTTCAAGTATTAATATTCTATTCAAATAATCAAATTTTCTTTCAAACAGGTAAAAAATTATGAAAAAGGCTAAAATTCTAATTTAAAAATGAATCTTAATTGTTTGCTAATGCTTTGAATTAAACTGTTTTGTAAATGATGCTGAATGTCAGTCTTTTCTTAATCTTGATTGCAACAAGTTTAAATTAAGTTGTTAGGAGTAAAGCATCTCTACAAATTAAAATCATAAACTTTTTTAGAATAACAAATGTTTTTTTTTTAAATGTAAATATGTTTGTCTGTCTTTTCTTACCAAAATAAACTCTTATCCTATGAGTTGATTTGGTTGCATATATTTGCCTAAACCTTCAACGTCTCCAGAAAATTGCTTTGTTTTAGAATTAAATAAATCCAAAAATTAATTAATTTTGGAGGCAACCTTAATCTCCTCTTTGAGGGTGAACCCTGTAGACTCAGAGGCTAATCACGAAGTCAATCGTGAAAATAGAGTTGTTTCATGTACTAAACACACATAAAAAATCCCTTATTTGGTTTAACATAATTTTAACGATAAAATTATATCTAATGGATTTTAAAAGCAAATATGCCATATGGTTTATGGTTTATGCCGACAAAAGTTCTTATATCACTCTTAGGTGTGCTAAAGAACATTAATCTCTATTGATAAATAAATTATATTACTTTATTAATAATTTTGACACCTAGATTATTTTTAAAATAAATACATTTTTGCAGATGTTTTCAATTTTTTATTTAACCAATATATGAACATACTCCATCTATTGAATAGCTTTGCTAATAAAAAAGGAAAACTTACCTTTTAAACCCAAAAGTAAAAAATCAATTTTACTTTTTCATCATGTAAGAAAATTGCTTAATAAAAATACAAATAAATAATTAGGACCAATAAAGACTAAAAATGACAGCATTTTATGGGGAAGGCAATAAATAATAATTGGAGGACAATTTAATCTAATCCAACCCATAATGACATTCTTTATAGACGTGTATGTATACGTCAATTTTGTCATTAATTTAATGGCGGATCTTTTAACCGTAAAATCACTTTTTGTCACTTGAATTAATACAAATAAAAACTCGCAATTTGCCTGAGTTATTTAAAATTGAAATCACTGCAAGTGTCACAAATTCAAATTTCTCTGAATAAATTCACCGAAATCGTGGATTTTAGGGCTATATTCTGGTATAGCGCTAAAAGTGCTATCACAACTGGGGCTAAAAAGGATAGATTTGTCCCCCCTCATATACACATATGTCCTTTGCCCCCCCCCCCTCTATCTCTCTCTCTCTTTCTTTAATTCTATTTTTGTTAAACCTCTCAAACTGTTATCTTCCCTTTTTCTGTTTCTCCGACCCCTTTATCCCTTATAGGCCTGGTCAAAACACTTCCCTTTTCTATTTATTATTGTCTCTCCCCTTTTCTTCTCTTTTGGAATTTTTGTCCTTTACAAGTTATGCCTATTCGGTGTCCCCATGATATAATAAAAATGTGGTTTTTTTCAACTTTACTATGCTATAAACAAGTTTAAACAGTTTACTATTTTTCGGAATTGAATTTAGCATTGAATATGATTTTTGGTTTTAAAAATGTTATTTAGTTAATTTTAAATATCTGTTAATTATATACAATATATGATTAAAAACGATTATTTTTTAAGACTATTTATTAATGGTTTGGTGGTTCTTAACCTAAAAATTATACATTTTCTTGATCTATCATTTTTTTGCTATTTTATAACTCAATACAACAACGTAAGAACTCCATATGCCTATCCTATATACAGTAAGAAAAGAATCATATATGTATTTGTATCCGCGTATAGCCTGACGGAGAGATGGTGCGTCATAGGCCCGTTTAAGTCTCTCCACACGAACAATATATAAATACATACATAACAAGTATATAAAATAAAATTCTTTATTATACATATGTAGTATCTATGTATTGGAACCGTATCTTAAAGTTTATCCCACATATGACGGGACATTGCTTTTGCGCTGCCTCGCCTTTTAGCTGATGGGATTATGGGCTGTGCACGGCCCGCTTCATTGAAAGCGCGCAAAAATGGTCCACACACACACACACACACACATCACTGCACTGGCTAAAAGTGTGTAACAATGACTTCCATATATGCGAATTCTTGCAAAAAAAATTCGCGGATTTTTTTTGTTAAAGTCGCCCATACCCGGATTTTCTTGTGCTAAGGATACCATTAGAATGACCCTTTGACCTTTATTTTATATCTTTTAATTGAAACTTTATTTGATACTACATAGATTATCAATTTTAAACAGATATAAAAATTATTTAGCATTATCTATTTATTTTAACATTTTATCAAATATTTTAATAAAACGATTTAAAATTTGAGTAAAGTATATGTTCCAGTATGAATTCAAAACCACTTATTCATTATCCGCAGGATTAGAACCGGTTTCTCACCTAATTGAAAAAAAACTTGTATTGCATCGTATTTTAGACAACTTTCTGCGAATAATAAAATAAAAAACGTAATGTGTTAGTCACTAATAGTCAATATTCGTTTGTTGGTATAATTGCTTTTGGAAACGTTGTTATACTTGATTGTAAAACTTTTAACTCTTTTAAAAATAAGTTTTGACACTTTTTGATAATTATATTTAAAATGTATTTACAAAATGTTAATTGCTATGTTAATTAACAACAAAATAGCAACCATCCGTTTGAAAAGTTTTTCAAATGCTCTGTCCCATTTAAACTCCCTCAATGAACACACCTTCTTGACATATCCCTGTGCACACCACTTAACTATTAACCAGAATCATTAACATGCATTGTATTATTTAAGCTCTTACAATTTTGTAAGTATTACATGGTGCAGATAGGTTTGGTGATTATATAAAACTTGAAAATATACAGAAAAACTGAACTAAGCTTTTTTACATTTAGGTTAGGTCAGTCCGTCGTATGCCCGTACGTCCGTAATTTGATTTCATACTTTGCTTGTTACTTCATACAAGCTCTCAAACGAACATTAAAACTTGTAGAATATCAGAACTGGATAATCAGAAATGTATAAGAGTCGAAACAAAATTGTAAGTAAATTTTTGAAAACCTGCATAAATACAGGAATCTGTTTAAGGTCATACTTAAATTTTAAGGACTTGATTACAGAGATTCTTGGTTTATAATATTGTACTTTGTTGTCATAGGAATCAGTATTTAAAAAATCAGATCAATCGGATAATTATATAACATAAAAATTTGTTGTTAGAAAAGTTAAATTCAACATGCTTGGACGTATGGACTTTCTGGTAACGATTACAGAGTTTCTACACTTTCTAAATCGTACCTAACTACTACAGGAATCAACATGCAAATTATAATTATAGAAAAGCATCCGTTTTAAAAATTATATTCTTGATTTGAAGTTTTGATTATATGATTTGGTAGGACTGTTTGGCTCTTTGTGCCAGCATCTGTAATATCTGAAAATGTTTTCAAGTAATTTTAGGATATAGTTACACTGAATTTTTGTTTAGATTTTGTTAAAAGCGAAGCTTTTCTATAATTAGGGTCGGTCCGTCCGTCCGAGATAGATAGCTTTTATTCATTAATTTAGGGATGTTAGAATTGTCCTATTGATTTCAAACTTTGCACGATGATTCCTGTAGTAAGGTACGATTTTAAAAGCGTAGCAACTCTATAATCATTACCAGAATGTCCGTATGTCCATTTTAAACATGTTGATTTTTCTACTTTTTTAACAAAAAACTTTTATGTGATCTAATTATTTTTTTGATCTGAATTTAGGTATATTGATTCCTGGGACAACAAAGAACAACATTATAAGCGAAGCAACTCTATAATGGTAAGTATGTCCATAAACATTATCCTGTATCAAGCAGTTTTTCAACAAATTTACTTACAATTTTGCTTCGACTCTTATACTTTTATATTCTGATTATTCAGTTTAGACACTATACAAGTGTTAATGTCCGTTTGTCCTACCGTTTCAGTGCTTCGCTTTTATGGATGTTGTCATCCTTGTTCAATATTAAATGTGTTGTTACTTTATATTTATCAATGTTTGTCTGTATGTTTGTCTGATTTGTCTGATTTGTTAATCTTCGCTTTTGTCATCTTTTTATTCAAATTAATGTAAGATATTATGCTTAAATATTTTTTTGCCTTAGTAGCGATACTTCAATAATATTTGTAAATATCTTTTTATCCGACCGACTGAAAATTTTCAAAATAAATGAGTTATTTAAGCAAACAAAATTTAGCATAAATGAGTTATTTAAGCAAACAAAATTTAGCATAAATGGATATTTAAATCCCTCGGTATTAAATGATGAGCTGCTCATCATTTAATACCGAGGGATTTAAATATCCATTTATGCTAAATTTTGTTTGCTTAAATAACATTCTATTGCAACAAAAAGGTGATGTTAGCAAATAATTTTTTGAATAAAATCGTGAATAAATGATGACCTATCGGTCCATCATTTATTCCCTCGGGTAAGAAATATTCATTCCTAAACAAAAAACTGGACAGGAATACCCCATTTAAACAAACCAAAGATCACGTTTTTTGCAATGGAATGAGATTTTAAAATTTAATTGAGAAATTTATGAAGATTCTGAATCATTTGAGCATCTATCCTAGCCATTATAAAGCAATAATGTTGGTTGAAGCTCTGTTATATGCTTCTAAGGTTCTTAAAAGCGTAATTTTTCTATAATTAGGGTCTTTGTCTACATAAATTTTCATGACTTAGAAGCATATAAACGTAATAAACTTTTTTGTCCGTCCTTTTGCTGTTCTTGATTATTTAAATTCTATATCTAATAAATTTAATTTGTGTTTTAAAATTTTATTCATGATTTGAATATATTATATTTACTCATATTAATTAATTATGGCCATTTTTCTTAGAACAACAAAAAGTTTCGACTTATTTTTTCCCAAATATAAGAATTTTCGAGAAAATTAAATTTTTATATTAATAAAACGTTTCAATTATAATTAATTATGGCCATTTTTCAATTAGACCAACAAGAAATTTCGACTTTTTTTCAAATTAAAGAATTTTCTAGAAAATTTATAAATTAATAAAACGTTTTAATTAGCATGTTTATAAAATCAATAAAACATACAACAAAATATAAATAGATTTTGAAATCAATAGTATTATACGTGATTTTTAAAAAGTGTGTACAGTATAAACGTGGACTTTCTAGATTATTCCGGTGGGGTTAAGGGGGGGGGGGTAGAAAGGGTTAAAGGAAACAACAATGTTTGGACAGTTTTTAAATAAAATTTTTAAAATATTCAATGCCATTTTCTATTTTTTCTGTAATAAAAAAATTTTAAATCTTTTTAAAAAGTAAATAAATCTATATTACATTTATTTTATAGAAATAAATTAGAATAATTTTATAAAACAGAGCCTTAAAACGTTTCTCTTGTTTCATATGAAATTAACCCCCCCCCCCTCTCCCTATCCACCTTCTATATGTTTCTAGAAAATAATAACTCCCCCTTATTTGAATAGAGGAAAGGGTTAACATGCTTTATTGGACATCTTTTTCATTGAAAAGGGTTAAATGTTTCCTCAAACTTAGAAACTTAAATTGCATAAATTATATTATTATCCTTTTGTCTAAAGTAGTAAGTTTTTTTGTCTGGAGCTAAAGGTATCAGAAATTACTGTTCTGAATTGGCTGTACTTTTCAGGGGAGCTTTATAAATGTCTTGGGTTGGTTTTAGGCTATTTTTGATCCCCTAAAGTCTTGGAGGGAAACTTTTAATTAATTATCAAAAAATAATACATTTGAGTATTTACATAAATAATTTCTGAGTATCAATGTGAATTTTAAGTTTTACTCTAAGCTACTTTAGGAAAAAAAATTAGGAATTATAAAAAAAACGGTTTAGCTGCGGCTGTGAATCATTGTAGATCTAAGCAGCCTGATTTATCTAATACATGAAGAAGAAAAAAAATCTTTTCTAGATTGTATAATAATGGTTTTATTTAGAAAATGTAGTTTTGATCCTATCATACCGGAATTCTTAATTTAAAGGGTTAGGTAAGAGATAGAAAGATAGACTAAAACCTTCTCTGAAACTATTCGAAGCTTCCCTAACATGGAAAACTCAATCAGTTTAATTGTTAGTGAGATCTTAACGAACAAGCAAATA
Organism: Acartia tonsa; assembly: GCF_053477335.1. Taxonomy (NCBI): domain Eukaryota; kingdom Metazoa; phylum Arthropoda; class Copepoda; order Calanoida; family Acartiidae; genus Acartia; species Acartia tonsa. Next base: position 39,051,369 of record NC_137262.1, on the reverse strand, counting down.
ATAGGATGAGAGTAATATATAACCCTGACAGGTTACACGCCATTGCAAGCACGTCATCAGATACCGCGCACGCACACATACACACATAATATTGATAAACAATATCTAAATAATTCCCTTTTCCTGAGAATTCGCACATTCTTTCCAGAGCTTTCTACCCCTAACCAGGGCCTCTCAATAACTCCCTTATATAAAGGAGATAAATTTACAATGTTGTTCAGAGTTATTGCGGCATTATTCGCAGTCAGCGGTCATCTTGCTAGTGAAACAGAAACAGGTACGCGCATTTTTTTCCGGTTTTCTCAAAGATAGTTGATTTTGTAATATTGAAACATTCATATATTCTACCATAAAAGCCTAAAGTGCTTTTGATTAAAGCAAAAGTTCTTCAAAATGTATAGGCATATTGTAATGTGAATTAAAGTTGTATAGTTTCATGCTATTACTGTATCATACCACCCCCCCCCCCCCCGCCTAAATAAAATGTAATAACCCTAGGCTGATGTCAGTAAGTTGGTATTTAATGAGCATAAAAATTTTGGTATATTTTATTTATTTTTAAGGCAAATTTTTGGTATATGTTACTTTAAGTTTTGCTTATATATAGAATATATATAAATTCTTTTGCAAAAAAAAGTTTAAATTATATCTTTAAAAACTATATTTCTACTTTTTGACTCCCTCTTAGTCTTGCCCCCATACCTTTCAAACTGGTTTATTTGTTCAATCTAGTTTTAAACGATTTGTTTACAAATAACAAACTATCACAAAAATCTGGTATATAAGCCTATTGTAGACCATTATCGATATTGAGTTATCAATCTGCTATCGCTTCAATAACTTCTCTTGTTCTTAAGGTATACTTTTATTGCTTTTAGATTTTCATTTTATAATGTTGGTTTACCTATAATAAAACATTTAAAATATGATATAACTTTGTAGTTAGTAATTAGTTAAGTTATTTTATGCATATAGTTAGTTTTCTTTTCTCGTGTATCTTAATTTACTTTAAGTGTAATTTGAATTTTTACCTTAAATTAAGTTTTGTTTTAAACTATAATCTTAAATAGGTTTAGGTCATAGTTTAGAAAGGTTATCTTGGAATCTTATTAATAGGCTTTTATTTTAATAATATCCTAATGTTAAATAACTAATGTTTCAGAAATTATTAAAATTTTAATCTTCGGACAAAAGTTTTTACTACTTTGTATAAATAAATATTAATAATTTCTATTTTTAGATCCAACCATGGCTGAGCGTGTTCCCACCACCGTCAGAGATTTCTTCTTCGAGGATCCTCACTTCAAGTCTTCCTGGGACCAGTTTGACAAGGTCAGGGATGCCATGTTCAAGGAGTCCAGGGACCTCTTTAAGGAGATGGACAAGGACTTCAGACAGACCAGGTGCATGCAGCAGCTGCCCAACAAGGCTGATAATCCTGCCATCCAGTCTGATAATCCCATGGAAAAGTAAGTTTGATTTTTATAATGTTCATAATAAGAATTTTATAAAGAAAATTTTCCTTTGTGTTCGCTTGTTCTAAAATGTTTTTTTAATCTTTTAAATGTGTATTACAATGTTTGTTGCTGAATTTTCTTGCCATTTTTACTTTCTAATTTGGCCAAAATCTTTATTTACTTTTACAGAATTTATGTTAATGGTCAATATAATTATATTGTTCCATCTTTAAGAGACTTGTTAAATAGAATTGAACATAAGTTCCTTTAAATTTTTGTATTATTGATATTTGTAATTCTTAAAGGTATGAGCAGGGATGGATGTTCCCCCGCAAGTGGATGATGCCCGCCATCAAGTCTGACTTCGGGGACATGGAGCTCTTCAAGCACGGTCACGACCATGACGTCATCAGGTTCAAAGACGATAAGGACAAGATGGAGGTATCTCTGGACACTGCTCACTACAAGCCAGAGGAGTTGCATGTTCAGGTGAAGAACAACATGCTCGTCATTGAGGGCAGCCACGAGGAGAAGTCTGAGGATGGTAAGCACAATGTGACTAGGAGGTTTACTAGGTCCTACACTCTGCCCCAGGGTACCAGGGCTGAGGACGTCACCTCCAACCTGTCCACTGATGGTGTTCTGGTTGTCAAGGCTCTGAAGAAGGAACCCACTGAGGATGTTGAGGTTAAGCAGATCAAGTAAATTGTTATGATTGTAAACTGCAATTTAATTCTGTTTTATTTGTATTACCGCGAAGCTTTTTGATTGTAACTCTGTTTTTATTCATTCTTATATTTATATTAATAAATTAACAAAAATTTAAATTAATCTTTATTTAAAGTAAAGTTACTCTATAAACTTCATAAGTTTGGCCGTTAGTCTGTAACGCTATGGGAGTGAATATTTATCCTTTCTATTTGAGAATTCTTCTCGTAACAAATGAAAATTTAGGCTTTTTGTTCTTTATGACTACCGAAAACAATTGATTTATAATATAGCATTGTCAGCTTGTCTATTAAGTTTTTTTCCTTTCCGCTACTTTGGGTTATTGTTCTTGCTAATCAAGGTTAGCGATACCTTACTTTGAATTTACTTTTCGCAATAGTACATCAAATTTAGAGCTTTCTATATCCATGGCAAGATGAATTCAGCATCAATGTAGTTGCACTTTTGCAATAACTACTGCTAAATATTGTATTCTGTCTGTTCTGATAATTTTATTAGTATGTAATGGTTTTTACTTGTATCAATAATTTTAACATTTAAGCTGTAGGTTAGAATATTAACATTCATCTGGTTGCAAATCTTTTATACATTTTATTAAAGAGGCTAAAACGTATGCCATACAATAGTCATAAACTTTTATTAAAGGTTCGTCCACTGCACTGTATGTTAATGAAATAGGTTATTTATAATTGATATAGGATTTCCCAGTAGTTGGGCTTACTTTAGGACGATTCATGGTTGCGGGTAGGATCCAGATATTAAAATGAAATAATCTCCAGTGATAATACAATAAACTGCTAAAACAGCATGTTAGAATTGTTTTATCTAATTCAAACTTAGTATGGTGATTCTTGTAATAGTTCAGTAATATTTCTAAAGAGCAATAAAGGTACTCAGAGTGGGAATGTCTGATTGAGCCAATAGGAGAATCGCATCGGTACATACATTTAATTTCATTGGTTAAAATTGTGTACACATCTTTTTACGAATGCATGTTTTTTTTCATTTCATACATAGATAAAAGTCGGCTGTAAACAGTAAATTTTCTTAGTAGAAAGCTTTGCGGAATCAGAATTAATTGCCCAAAAATTTCGTTTAAATTTGAAAGCTTAGTAACGAGGTGGATTCTTAAAAAAAAAGTTAGGCTGGCTACTAGCTGGTGAGGTAAAATTATTTTTGTGAAAAATCCTCCAAAATCGAATAAAAAAATTTTAAAAAATTAAATAAAATCTTAAAATGGATATTAACATATGATTTTGTTTAATTTTTGTAGATTTTTAATGTGCTTTTGGATGATTTTTCACAAAAATAATTTTGCCTCACTATCGAGTAGCGAGTCTATAATTTCTTAAGAATCCACATCAGCTTGAGTCGAAAGTAAACAATACTTTTGTCTGCTAGAAATGTTCCTTCTTAGATTTGACGATCGGTTCAGCGGTTAGCGAGATCCTTCGGTACAGACACACAAACAAACATCCTGTTACTTTAGTATAAGGATTGTCATTAAAGAACACTAAAATGGTTTACAAAGAAGGACAATAGAAGTACACAAATAAATTATAAACTCTTCTTCATTTGCAGTAGTGTAGCTACTCTATAATTTAAGGGTCTATCTATAATACAAAGTAGAATGATGTCTATCCGTCCTTTAAGATCTTGGTAACCACTGAACCGATCGGATACTACTCTTCTGGCAATATACCTACTGGTCCTGAGGCTAAGGCCGAAGCCGCTAGTTGTCCATAAAGTGTTTAAATTATCAACTCAGAAGGAGGGAGGAATATTGGGCTGTAAATTCTACTAGATCCCAAAGTTATATAAAAACGTTCTCTCATTCGCTGGTTTATGACTTTATTTTAAATCTTTATTTTTGTTGAATAAACCAGTAGTGTCTAAACTTTTCATCAATATGTTATAATCTAAAGATCTGAGAAATGTTTTGAAGATGTATATCAATTTGCCATTTAATGTGTTTTTTTTTCAATAAGATCCCTAAAATTAATATTCAAATTATAACTTTGTTTCTCTTGTATTAAATTGTCCTTGTCTTTAACTTAAATAGTTTGAGAGAGTCGTATAAATGTGTCTTAAAAACTTGCGGTTTTCTTTGACATTAGGACGGCACATTTATTTTTAGTCCTTTATAATTGACATTTAGTTTTCAAAGTGAAGCTGCTCTTCAAGCCCTCCTTACATAAGGGTTTCTAAATAGGACATAAAAGATAGTGATTAGAAAGAAAAGATATTTTTTAAAAAGAAAATAAAAAGAGAGTACTTGAAATAATAAATGTATAAGTATAGATGTATAAACCAGACATCTACCTGACACCCATCAGTTAGCAAATTGCTTTTTATTCTTTAGTAGAGCCTGGCTGTGTTTATAATTCTGACGCTGTTACCTGAATTTAAAGACCCAATTCAAAATCGGGACAGGTCCCTGCCCTTAGGGGAAAGTTACATATTGCGTATAAAAATACAAAAGCAAAACAGATGTAAAACTTCGCCACAAAAAGTTTGAACCAGTCTATTTGTAAGTTTTTGAGTTATAGCGTTGACCCTGCTTTGTAAGCTTTGTATCCCAATAAACTTTGTGCTATGGGGTTCCTTACAATATCAGTGGATATGTAATCTTTAAAAAAAACATTAAGCATTAAATTTGTCTGAAAGTAGGAGAGTTCTTTATGGAAAACAAGATTTCAAGAGATTTCAAAATCAACATTATTTGGATGTCTGAATCAGAGGGAAAATAATTGTTTTTATTCTTTTCAGATAATATTTCCTTCCCTTATTTATAAAAGAAACTACTATGATAATTAAAATATCAAACTCGAAAAAAATTTAAAAATATTTTTTGATAAATATATTCCCACCTGACAATGAAATAACACCCCTGTTTTACATCCCCCCCCCCCTTAATTTAGTAAGTGTGCCAAAACCCTGTGCACGACACTGTATTATGAGTACAACAAACATCATTTCGACACCTTTAATGTTGCTTTAAGTGCTCTTAGAAAGATTTTAATTGTAGCCTTTATAAATCTACAACCGTGCTTTTGTATTCAAGCCAAAGAGTGTATTCATTCGTCTGTATTTCAATTTCTGCTTTACAATTTTGCAAACAGTCACAAATAAGCAGATCTCTTAAGGGATATGACAATGTAAGATAAATGAAGCTCAACCCAAATTATGGTAAACAAAGATGCCCCTCTTATGTAGATAGAAATCAAGGGTGGAGAAGTTTGGACACTTCTGATTTGTACGACTTTATCAAGGTTTAGTAAAATTCCCCAAACATAAAGAATAACAGAACGCGTTTTTAAAACTTTGGGAACCAGAATAATATACGGTCCAGTGACGACTACCAATCCCCGCAAGTCAGTTAGAACTTCTAGATAAAGATTCGTGCAATCAAAGGATTTTATTGTCTTGTCTGTATTACTAAGGATATTTCTCTATACAAAAATTTTAAACATTGATATCTGTTGTTTGAATACTTTTTAAAACGCACAGCGTGTTCCATAATGTTTAGTTTCACTCAATATGTCTCAACTTTATATTTTAAAACTATGTAATGAGTAAGTTGGTTTTTCTTCTTAAATGTCTGTTGTTATTTTGGTGAAATTGCAAGAGATACTTGAAAAGAGATTACAATTAATATTCATGATTTATCTAAATAAATTTTATTAATTTATTTTTATTGATGGGCGCAAAGCTACTCTTCAATTAAGTCTGTCCGCTACATATTAACGATTGCCTTATGTGTAATATAAACACAACTAATTACAATTTTTTTTTTTATTGATTTCACCTTAACGTGTTGTGACCTTATGTAATCTTGTTTTTAATTCAAAATGTATTGATTTAAGCATGTTTTGGTTGTGGCTATGCAAAAGTTTTATAAAAGGCTTTACAAATTTGAAAAATAAAGATTTATATCAATGAATAGATAACATAGACATATTTAGATGAAGCATTGCAAACTGATTGCTTCATAGAAAAATTCATTAGAATTAGCACAAGGTATAGATTGCGATTATCTAAAAGGTAGCTCATTGTAAAAATAATCTTGTATAGTAAATGTGATACAAGGAGCTTTTAAACAATAATTTGGATAAGCGAAAAATAAAAGGTAAAAATATAATTTAAGGTAGGAAATAAACTTTAAGTGAACTTTCGCTGACAAAAAGATAAATCAAAATGACTAAAATATTATTTGACAATCTTGAATACCAATTATGCCCTATCGTCCTAAATTCTATTTTATCGAACATGTTTATTTTTTGGCTAATATACTTGTCCTTTTGTCTATAGTTTCCTAAGTGAAAACCAAATTATTTTTATTTTGATATTCAGGACGAAGTTTTACATGCCCCCAACTATTTTATTTCAGGCCTAAAAAAAGTAGCTACTCTATAACAACTTATGCATAACTATTCATGAACAACATTGTCCTTGTTTAAAATATTTCATGTAAATATGGTGTGTTTCAGAAATAAGGCAGATGTAGAGGTCGTCAATTTTACGATGTGTTGGCCCCCAACGACAGCTGAAATTATGTACAGGTTTCGTGTTTTTTTTCGAAATAATTTCGTTGTTGGTTTATTCTTGTTGTGTTTAGCTCATAAATTTTCTTAAACAAGGAAAATTGAATAGTTATTCGTAGAAAGCTGGATATGATACGATGCTAGAAATAGTTTTTTCGTTTGGATGAGAACCAGTTCCTATCCACCGGATTTGAATGAATACGAGAATAGTTATTTCTCGTATCGTATTATAAACGGCTTTCCGCGGATATAGAATGTACAATTATAAGATTAAAACTAGTTTTTTTAGCCCCGAGGTGCCGAAGGCACCGGCTAAAAAAACTGGTTTTAATCTTTTGATTATACATTTTTATATTCGTAGAAAACTGGATATAATACGATGCTAGACATAGTTTTTTTTCGTATGGATGAGAACCGGTTCCCGGTAGCAGCCATAGTAAAAAAAGAAGACGAAGAAAGTCCCTCAAAAAATCAGCATGTTACGTCATAAAAACGAGGAATTATCCATCTCTTTTTTAAGGGGTTTCTTTCCCACTCCTCCTCCCCACATCTCTCATTTTTATGACGTCATTGAGGGACTTTCTTCTTCTTCTCAAAAGTTTACCATGGGATTGTTTCTGTAAAGCAACCTAAAGGAAGGACGGACAGAAAAAAAGAGTTTAAGAACAGATACTTATTGTTTTTATGTTGTAGTGTGTTACATTAGGTTACGTTATATTTAGAACAGAGAAGCCCCGCAGTGTTAGGCATAAAGAAAAAAATATTTCCCTCCTTATTTTTAATTCTTTCAAAAATCATGGGGAGAAGGTTTTCCTCTGATCGCTAGGCACTTTAATGGAAAGCAACGAATCTTCGCAATAGAGATAGAAAGATATCTAAAATGTATTTAAAATCTTGTCCACGTTCTTTGGTGTTAAAAGAAGGATAATAACTGTCCAAATTACGTCTGTTTCAATATTCAAAAATTTAAACTCAGTAGCAAATTGCGAGTTAAAAAAGATAAGTATTTTTTAAAGGCCCTAACATTTTCCCATAAATAACATAACAGTTATTTATCTTATTATATTTTAGACAGTTTTATCCCGATTGTAAAATTTCAAATTATAAATTTAGTTCTATAATTGTTGGCCCGGAGGTCCAGGCCAACAAATCAGAGATTAATTTTGTGATTTTACGTGTAAAATTGTGTTTAATACGATACGATGATGATTTTAGATTTGCTACGCTAAATATTATCAGTAAAATGTTTGATTTTCGATCAAGTTATCCGTTGCGAACTTTTAATTATTATGTAAAGGATCCTTATATTTTTTTCCTTATTTTCCGCCATTTTATACATACCATAATTATTTCATAAATAATAAAGATAATTAATATAATTAATAATATAACTAGGAAGATCATGGCACTACATTTGTATAATAGATACTATTGTAGATTTACCCATGACTTAATTATAATTTTCATGTTACTGATTGTGAGAAGACGGCGGAGGACAAGGCAGGCTGAAGGCTGAGAGTATGTTTATAAGTAATTATTTTATGGACATGTACAAGGGTTACTGTGTAGGTTTTAGTAGCAGATATTGCAGTTATGATCGCTACAGTTTATGAATAGTTTGTATTTATCTATAAAGTGTTTTAGTATTGCTTTTTTAAATTTTTTTCTGTTTTTTATTTGTTTTAATTCTATATTTAGTTCATTCCAGTCTTTGGGAATGGTAAATTTTGTTATAGATGATTTGTTTGCTCCGTTTATTTTCAAGTTCCAAATATTCCTGCGTAGTCTCTCATGTGGAACTTCTTTTTTTATTAAGTTTAGAATTGCAGTTGGTGCGTATTCATAGAAAACGGAGTGTCCTATTAATAGGTTATTGTATGTGATTAGATCTTTGAATTTAAGAATTTTGTATTTCTTAAAGAGTGGTTCAGTGTGGATTCTTCGTGATGAACCATGTATGTTTAAAATGATACGTTTTTGTATAGTAGTGATTGTATTTAAAGCTTTTGTGTTGTTTGGTGCCCAAATGCTAATTCCATATTCTATGAAAGGCTTACCTAGTGCATTGTAGCATAGTATTTTTTGCTTTGTTGGAATCTCTTTTTTTATGTTTCTTAAGATATGATTGCATGTATTTAATTTACTTATTGTTTTATTGATGTGGCTATCAAAATTTGCTTTTTCATCTAATAGAAATCCTAGGAATTTGAAAGAGGATTCTTGAGTATTAATGTGATTGCTTTTAACAGTTTGTATGATGGTATCGTTTATTTTTATGTTAATTTCTTGTTTTGTGTTGAAATTTATAATTCTGGTTTTAGTGGGGTTTAGGGTTAGTTTATTGTGGTTGAACCATTCAGTGATTTCTGCCATTATAGTGTTTCCTAGGGTTTCTATTTCTGTTTTGTTTTTGCCACTTACTGCAATCATGGTGTCATCTGCAAAGAGGTTTATGAAGCATTTGATCATGTCTGGTAAATCATTTATATAAATGATGAAAAGTAATGGTCCTAGTATTGATCCTTGTGGCACCCCAATTTTTGAAGCTAGAAAGTTGGAGAATTTTTCTCCGATTTTGCATGTATGTGTTCTGCCATTTAAATAATTTTTGAACCAGTTGAGTTCTGTATTTTGTATTCCTATTTTTTTTAGTTTGGTTAGTAGTATGTTTATGTCAACGGTGTCAAATGCTTTGGTAAGATCTATGAATATGGAAGATGTTGACATCTTATTATCTTTGTCCTTTTCGATTTTTTCCATAGTTGCAATCATTGCATGTATGCATGAGTGTAATGATCTGAATCCAAATTGCTTGCATGAAAGTATATTGTTTTTTTCTAAGTACATTCTTAGTTGGTGAGCAACAACTTTTTCAAGCACTTTGGAAATGGCATTTATAAGAGCGATTGGTCTGTAGTTGTTAGGATCGGTTTTGCTGCCTTTTTTGTAGATTGCAACGATGATTGCTGCTTTTAATCTGTTGTGAACAATACCTGAATGTAGTGAGCTGTTTATTATATTAGCTAATACTCTGGGTATTTTTTGTAAGATGGTTTTGATTATGACACTTGGGATTCCATCTGGTCCTGCAGATAGTTTAGGTTTTAGTGTCTTATTTATTTTTGTTATATCATCAGCTGTTATGTTTTTGAATTTGAACCTAGTGTTTTGTTCATGTATGTTATTTATGTATTCTTGTTGTTTTGTATTGTCTGTATGAATTTTATTTGATAGCTCTGTACCAATTCCGTTAAAGAATTTGTTTAGCTCTGTAGCAATGTCGATATCTTCAGTTAGTTCTTTATTGTTAATTATTATTTTGTCAGGTTTAGTATTTTTTTTGTTATTAGTGTGTCTGTTTGTGGCTTTGTTGATTGATCTCCACATAGCTTTGGAGTCGTGTTTAGTTTTTTTGAATTCATTTTCATAGTATTTAATTTTAGCTTTCCTAATTTTGGATTGTAGCTCTTTTTTAAACTCTACGTGTTGTGTGTTATGTAAAGGTAGTTTACTTTTAAGTTTTTTAAGGTATAATTTCCTTTCAATTTTGAATAGTTTCTTAATCTCGTCATCTATCCATGGCGAAGCATTGGTGTCTTTTTTTTTATCTTTTTTTAAGGTGTATTTTTTGTTTGGGAATGATTCATTAAATATATTGTCTAATTTATTGAAAAATTTGTTCCATTTGTCAATTGTGTTGTTTGTATTGAGAATGTGCGACCAGTCTTCATTGATTAGTTTATTTGAGAAGTGGTTTATGTTGTCAGTGTTAAATTTTCTGCGGTGATAAGTGTTGGTAGTATTTTTGTAGGTGATATCTGTTTTTTGAATGGATTTAATGATTAAGAAGTGGTCAGTAATTGAGTTGCATATGATATAGTTTTTACTGTTATTATAATTATTTGATAGTATATTATCAATGATAGAAGCAGTGTTATTAGTGACTCTAGTGGGTCTGTTGATTAGGGGTATTATGTTTTGATTTTCAAAGGTCTGGTAGAATTTTCTAATACTTTCCATAGTGTTATATTTAAGGATGTCCATGTTTAGATCTCCAAGTATATCATAGTTAGTGTTTGGGAAATGTGTGTCCTTATATTCCAAGAGCAGTTTAATATCTTTAATGCAGTTTTCGATGTCATGTGTACATTGTGAAGGGGGTCTGTAGAGAGTTGAAAGGATATTGGTTTTGTTTTTTGTTTTATATTCGATGGTTAGGAATTCAATATGACCCTTTATAACTGTCATTTCTTTTATAACTTTAAAGTTTATGTAATCTTTGCAGTATATGCAAACCCCCCCCCCCTCTTTTGTTTTTTCTAAGTAATGTTGCTGGTTCGTGGTATCCAGGAATGATAAGGTTATTAATGTTACCCCATACTTCTGTGAAGCATATTATATCTATGTTAGAGTTTAATTCATTTAGTAGATATAGAAAATTATTTGAATTTTTGTCAATGCTCCTAATGTTTTGATGAGCTATGCTGAAGTGTTTTAGATTTTTGATGTGAGAGCAATCAACATAACTGGATTCAGTATTATTGATATTTATAGTTATTTGTTGGAAATTAGTTGGTAATCCTTGTACATTATTACTAATGTCATTCATGTTTAAATTTTATATTTTTTTTAGTTTTTGTAGCCTTCCTTTCTGCCTTTATCCCCCCCGTCTTGAGGATAATTATGAAAGGCTCCAAAAGAAAACATTTTTAGAATATTTTTCGGGTAAGCTAACCATGAGCTTTTTGTAGTATTATGATGGAGAGAGCTTTGTGTTTTTGGATCTCAGTGTGTATAAGCAGGGAGGGTGGGGACAGTGGGATCATTATTACACTAGTCCCCAAAGTCTTATGATAACGTTTTCTTATTCGTTGGCTTAACAACCTTGGAGACTTTTAATTTTAATGAATTTTGATTGGTAGGTTCATTTAGTTAAGTGTTCAAACGTTTTAACCACTAATTGTACTCTACACAAGGGATAAATTTTTGTATTATCATTGGGGATGTACATAATTTTATCGGTCATTGTCTTATCCCTTTGTTCCCTGATGTATAAGAGTGAATGAACTGGGATAGGGAAAATAATTGAAAATAATTATCTAAATTATGACGATGTTTGTCTGTCTGTCTGAGTGTCCGTTAAGATCTGTTTATCAGTACTTGTCCCAACTTACTAGTTTACGCAAAATTACGACAACTCTTATCCCCACCAAAGATGCTATTTGCATGTAGTCTTAGATTTTAAAAATACTTTTTATAGTTCCTTCATTTGAAAAGGGATATGTTTTTAATCAACCTAAGTCTTTGGGGGTAGAGCCCGTAGGGGCTAGAAAATAAGCCGCTCGTTTATGAATAATGACTTTCATACACTAATTCTAAAATTGTACAGCTTTGTTGAAACTTCCTTGAGGAAAATTTTTTTCTCGTTCCTTGATCATAAAGAGTTAAAGATGTTATTAAAAGCGAAGCTTTTCTATAGTTAGGGTCGGTCCGTCCGTACGTCCGTAACGGATAGCTTTTTTCGTTAATTTAGGCATGTTAGAATTGTCCTATCGATTTCAAATTTGCATGGTGATCCCTTTAATAGTTAGGTACGATTTAGAAAGCGTAGCAACTCTATAATTATCACCAAAATGTCCGTACGTCCATTTTAAACGTGTTGATTTTTTACTTTTTTAACAACAAAATTTTATGTGATCTAATCATCTGATTGATCTGATTTTTGGTATATTGATTCCAGGGACAACAAAGTCCTAAAAATGTAAGTATGTCTATAAACATTATCCCGAATCAAGCAGTTTTTCAGCAAATTTACTTACAATTTTGCTTTGACTCTTATACATTTATGTTATGATTATTCAGTTCGGACACTATACAAGTTTTAATGTCCGCTTTCCTATCGTTTCAGTGCTTCGCTTTTATGGATGTTGTCATCCTCGTTATTAATAAAATTACTTACCAAGTCAGACAAACTCAAAGAAAATAAATCATTTAAAGAGTCCATTTCCCTGTTTCTTTCATGAGTAAATGAGTGGGAGTTGAAACAAAACAAATTACAGATAACTTTTTCAATGGCTACACCAGAAATAGAGAGTTCAGTTCAGGGGGAAAGAGATAGTCAAATGATCAATGGTAAATTCTTTAAAAAACTTTTTGGCTCACTGGCTCATTAAAATCAGTGAGGCTCGCTAAAATTATGTGGGGATAATTTTGCCTCACTGCAAGCCTCACTGATTTTACCTAGGCCTAACACCTATCCTGCTGAGCATATACCTGTGGTGCCCTAATCAGTACCCAACATTACCTACAGTGTTAAACAAACGAACAGCTATTTCTCTTTGGAGGTTTGTGGTAACCTTCCCCAAAATAGTTATAAAGTTCACAAGGATCTATGAGAATCTTTGCTGTAATAGAAAACCAAATCGGTCCAGGAGTTATCGAGATACTTCGGTACACGCAGACAGATAGATTAATAGACGTCCTGTTATTTTTATTTTACTTTTAAAAGCAAATAAGCTAATTTAACATTCTTTATTTCTCTGTTAGATAGGCCTAACAATCACTTAAAGCCTTGAATATGATTATGCTTCTATTATTCTTTATAAATGGTTTAAGCTCCTACTTATTTTACTGCATAATATATGAGTAACATTATCAATTGTGATGAACAAAATTACCCCTATTGGAGACTAATTATTGATTGAAAAGCTTAGATCTGCTAGTTTATTTTACCCAAAAAGATTTTCTTTTTTAAGTTTACGGCCAACGAATAAGACAACGTTTTTATAACACTGTAGGGAAGTATAATTTACAGTTCACCGTCCCAACCCTTTTGATTATTTCCCAAATCGGCTGAGAGAGACTATTAATTTGTCTGACTGACGAGCACTAATTTGATTTAGGCCTTACTTTTAAATCTAAAATAAAGTAACAGGATGTTTGTTTGTTTGTCTGTGTGTCAGTTTGTCTGTTTGTACCGAAAAATCTAGCTAACCGCTGAACTGATGTGGTTTTTCTTTACAGAATAGCTTCGCATAGGTCCAGGGAAGGTTTATAGCTATTTGGGGGAGGGTACCACCAACCTACAAAGAGAATTCGCAAAAATAAAAAAACGCCGTCCTGCGGGGATTTTTGGTACTAGCGGAGAAAAAAATATTTAGATTTTAACATAGATTGACAAAACAATTTTACGAGTCCCTAGAAACCTCTAGGGGTGTAACCGCTTGTTTAGATAGAAAGAAATAATTAGTATGTCAATTTTCTTTCTAGTGCAAAAAAATATGTTCATTTGGTTAATATAATTCTTGTTTAATATCTGGTACAAATTAAATTTGACGTTCAGGGACAGGTCATTCAATCCACACTTTAAAATGTATTTTTTTACAGGTTTTGTCAATGTCGTTAAATCGCTTTTTTCCCTGATTGTTTTCTTAAGACCAATGATATATAGTTTTCATATTTGCCTTTGTTTTTCTGTATATTACAATATTTATATTTGAGGCAAAATTTAGTATTTAAAGTGGACTGGACAATGGACATGGCTGACTTATTATCGATATAAGTTCAATTTGCCATTATAAAGATAAGTTGCCTTTTGTTAGAAAATATGTCTATTGTATAGAAATTATTAGTACATGCCCCTATAGAGACCTTTAGAGTGAGGGAGGAAGCTGTTTGTCCCACAACCTAAAATCTTAGTTTCAATAAGAAAAAGTGAAATTAATTTTTGGGTAAGGATGATTTCTCTTAGTAAAATAGTTTAATCATTTCAGGGACCGATACGAAGCTTCCCTGTAATGTTAGTCACGCGTAAAGCGAGAGCTTTTGATACAGACACTCAGGCATCCTACAACTAAAGGATGGGTTATATAATTATTAATGCTTTGTCCCTGAAAAGACAAACTGAGAAGTAGTAGACAGATGGACAGACAGACAGACAGAGATATTTAAGATTTGCAGAGTCGATATGGAGTAGAACACACTTCTTGTTGGTCATATCTCATTTAATAAATCTAAAAAGGTTTTGCTCAGAGCAGTTTAGCTCAGGGACGTGCGGTAGGGCGGTGCAATGGGGTGTTGACCCTCCCCCCTGATGAAAATAGGGAGTGTTTCTAGACCCATACCTCCCCTAAATAGTTTTAAAATTCCAAACCTGGATTGTAAAAAATGTTTGTCTTCTTCGCGCACTCAAATTTACTGGGTATAAATTTTAATAAATCCGAGGGGGGTTGTTGGGTTAAAACACCCAGCCAAATGCTCGTGCACGCGCCTTGGTTGAGCGCATGCACAGCTGTTATCAGATATTTACTTATGGAAAAGTGGCAAGATTAATCTTTTATTAGTTTTGGTCACAAATCATAATTATGTTTAATCTTTGTTAGGTTAGGTTAAGTTACAATATGTGATAAATTCATCTTTATTTACTAATATTCTATTCAATTAGCTAGCGGCTGCGATCCTAGCATCTAGTTGATATGTATTCGAAATGGGAGAAAATATCATAAAACTATAGCTATAAAAACTTTATCTTTGATAATGTTTCTTCGCTAGACACATATAAACATACAGGCATTCTGTTACTTTTATGTAAGGATAAACAAAACTTTCTAAAGTATCAAAAACATTATGACCTTAAAGAGGTTTTTGTTTTAAGATAAGATTACATTTTGGCCTAAAGTTACTCAATAAATATCTACTTTAAATGTACTCTGATATATTCTAGATACCATTTGAAAAATAATTGATACAAGTAAGAAATTAATTTAAAAATAGTACTTACAATTCGCAGTTTTTAAATCGCTTTAATCTAGAATACAAAAAGGTTGAATTAACATATAGAGACATGTTTTTGCTAGAAAAAATTGTCACTTCATCATATCTAGGAGCGATGCTACTCTATAATTTAAAATGTCCCTTATCCCATCATTTTGTTAGAAACAGTCTATGGAAAATGTAATTTCTCGGCTGCTATTCAATATATATGGCTGAATTTTTAGTTAAGATTACTCTGGCCAATAAGCATTTATTGTAAAACTCTTTTTATCTGTAATGTAGTTGGAAATCTTATTTTCTTATTAAAGAACGACGGATAAATCCTCTGTTTCTCTGATCGTTGAACATCAGCCCATATTAGATTGGTGGAAAAATTTTAAGATATTAATTTCTTTATAAGAGAATATCTTGGATTTATAAGAGAATATCTTGGATTTATAAGAGAATATCTTGGATTTATAAGAGAATATCTTGGATTTATAAGAGAATATCTTGGATTTATAAGAGAATATCTTGGATTTATAAGAAAATATCTTGGATTTGTAAGAGAATATCTTGGATTTATAAGAGAATAACTTGGATTTTATAAGAGAATATCTTGGATTTATAAGAGAATATCTTGGATTTATAAGAGAATATCTTGGATTTATAAGAGGATATCTTGGATTTTATAAGAGAATATCTTGGATTTATAAGAGAATGTCTTGCATTTTATAAGAGAATATCTTGGATTTATAAGAGAATATCTTGGATTTTATAAGAGAATATCTTGGATTTATAAGTAATATCTTGGATTCATAAGAGAATATCTTGGATTTTATAAGAGAATATCTTGTATTTATAAGAGAAAATCATGGATTTTATAAGAGAATATCTTGGATTAGTTTTAATTTAATATTGTTATAATAACTCTTATAGTTCAGATGTAAACTTTTTATGTAAATAATTAAGAAAAATAAAGAATCAAATAATAATAAAAAAAAAAAATTTAAAAAATTCTTTTGAAAGGTCCTAATACAGCATCACTTACTTATTATCTTCCGTCCGTTCTTTCAGTTTTTAATATTTCAATTTATCTTCTGAGTTTCTTATGGTTGTTGTCATCCTTTTTTTGTTGGTTAAAGTGCATGATTCTTATAATTCTCATGATTTTATGTACAGCTTACATTCAGAAGAAGATGCGCCTGTAAAAACAAGTTAAAAAGGTAGGTACACACGGGATACATGGAAACGGTAAATTGTCACTACTCAAAAAGTGTCATGTCGATGTTGTATGTCTTCAAGAAGCTAAACTTTAGTAAATGAAAGGCCCATGAGGTACATCATAATAAAAAAATCATGTCAACTTCTTTACTTTTGAATTTTGAAAACAATTTTGATATATATTTGGAGAAAAAGGTTTCAGGTAAAAAATATTTAAAGAAATTGTTCCTTTTTGTTTATCTCTTTTTTCCATATGGAACATAGATTGAAGGGGACAATAAGAAAGGATGGGGGTGGGGGGAATAGTAGGTGCTTTTTATTGAGCTATTTAAACCATTAGTCATTTTTAGCAACATTCAATAGAACGACTCAGGGGAGAGAGGAGTGAGTTTGTATGAAATGCTTGGACAAGGGATGGTAAAGGAGTAAAGAAATTCATGAAAAATATATTTAATAACATCTCAAGAGCACAGAAAAAAGATTTAAATTTTGTAAAACCAAACTGCCAACGGACTTATTGGGTTGAACATTTTATGCATTTTGTCCAGAATTATATTTTTAAGAAATTTTAGAACACTATCTCTTGAAGCAGCTGAGAAAATCCAGAGTTTAATAGACTATATGAATTAACAGCCGAGAAAATATCGTATAATACGAGCAGAAGGTAATTTTACAATTAAAGAGTTGCATTGTCACTTGAAAAAATTAAAAGTCTTATTTGTCATTACAAATCCATGATCTATGGTATGACATGACTGAAATCAGATGTGGGCGTACGTGTTCAGTTTAGACAGGGTTACGGGGTCGGGCCAATGGTAGTTAAACTACTACTATTCACTTGATATAACACAAATTTAGCCTTTTATATATTTATAGGTTACCAGTCAGACCGTCCTTTCACCTGTATCGAGTAGCTTACTACCGATTTCAAGCATTACATGTGGATTCCTAAAACAATAAGATATTATAGAAGAAGTAGATATCCTTTCATATCAAATTATGAAAATAAAAAATCAAAGTATAATTTTTGTTCAGATTATTATCATCCATGTAAAATAATTAATATACTGAAAAGAGTTGGATGTCTTCTAAGCAATGGTTTAAAAAAACTTGTCAATATATACAAAGACAGATTTTAGCAGTTTTAAAATCATAGCGCCGGATAATAATCCCATTTTTCATGGCACGTTCAGTTCAGTTTAGACCATTTTAACATCATGAAGGCATTTCAGCCAACTTTGGGGTTGGGTTTTTTTCTTGTTTGTTACGTCACTTTCAGAAGCAAAGCCAATCTGTAAGACTTTTTTACATCAGCCCCTGTCTGGGATCAATAAATATTCTTTTGTATTGAAACAAGCATGACTTTGTGTATCCTAATATAAAGAGTAGTAAGGTTTTTTGGTACGAAACTTAAGAATTGGACAACTACATAACTGATTGAGTTCTCCCATTTAGGGTAGCTTTACATAGTTATGGTTATAGATTAAAATTAGTTATTAATAGATTTAATCTATTTACTGTCATCTTTTTACCCCTTTGAAGAAAGAGCCCCTTGATGCAAAGAGCGCATTCGCTAGTTAAATATGAAAAATAACAAAATTCAAGAAAAATGGGTTTCCAAAACAAATTTGGCTAAAAATTCGGATAATATATGCAATAAAAAAACACATAAATTGAAAATATGTATAAGGAAAAAAAATTAGGTTTCTATTGATCTATTTTTCATATAATTCATGAATTAAGTAATTTAGCATATGCATAGTTCATGTTAATTAATGATCATATGAATGAATATGAATTTAACAAATTAACATCACATATTGAGAGCATAGCAAAAAGCATGAAGCTTTACTTTTACATTTTCGAGCTCTTGGCTCATACTATTAAAGACAAATAAGTATTTGAGCTCTCATAATTAGTTTTATTATATTTCTTTTGATTTAAATGGTTGATGTTTTTTAGAAACTAGCGGCTTCGCTAAACCTTCCCGGGACCTATGAGAAGCTACCCTGTAAAGGAGAACTCGATCGGTTCAGCAGTTAGCGAGATCCTTCGCTACAAACAAACAGACAAACAAACAGACAGACATCGTTCTACTTTGTATTATAGATGATTTCAAAAAAGACACTATTTTTTTAGTTAGTCTGTTAGGTGTTATATTACCTATTAACCTAATACGATAGGTGTAAGAGAGTCAGAGTCTCTTTTGAAGATGCCCCACAGTCCTTGTGGGATCGATAGCCAATAAATCATGGATCTTATTCTCATATTTACAGGGTATATGACATAACTAATTATAAAAAAAAAAATTTTAACCTTTCTGTTGAAGGCTACTCTATAACTGTATGAATACGTGTGTTTATATGTGTGGGGTACACTGCATGTAGGCTTTACAATAAGAAATGGAATATTTTTCTACACTTCTTTAAATAATTTCCTTTTGCTTTACATTTAAACCCCTTTTGCTTGTCAAAAAAACAGTGCCGAATAATTTTGGAGTATTTTTTAGGATAACTTTTCTGCTTTGTATAAATACAAGAGCTCAAAGACGCCCAAGGGGGGTGGGTGGAAGGAATATTCACTCCCCTAAAACTCTACTCATTTTACCCCTCTCACTAATTTTAAAAAATACATTAGATTATTTCCCTTAAACCTTTGAAATCCCTTATTTTACCTAAAGCTCTAAAAAAAGCTTAGACGTTCTTGCAAGAGGTAAACTCTATATTTTAAAAATGTTGAAAGTTGACACTTGAAGGAAAACTTTTTTTTCTTTCATATCAGTTTAAACATTATAATGACATTCTTTGTGCATGCTTAAAAAGAAAAATAATTTCCTAAAATATTAATTTTTATTTGCAGCACCTAAATAAATGAAAGAGAAGGGGGCTTTAAGTAAAGAGGGTTATAGAAGGCTTTGTGGGAAATTTATATTTCTTTAAATATTTCTGTTACTGTATGTGGGATGTTGGAAAGGAAAAAACAGTAGTGCTACAATTTTTTTAAATTTCATCCTTATTCTATTTTGAAGAATATTTGACATTTATTATGGAATTTTTATACCTTAAGCTTGGAATTTAATGAGTTGCATTGTTGGTGAATAAAAAAGAAGGAAATTTATTCTTGTAGACATTGATCAACAAAAGTTTTAAATTTTAAGTTTGAGCCACAGGAGCAGTATGCCGTTTGATGGAGACTTGAAGGATCGAAACCTGCAAGATCATGTTAGAAACCTGGAAAGTGTACTTCTTTTATACTATCTTAAGTTATTTTATTACTTTGTCTTTTTCAATGCTTATAACTTATTCAAGTCCAAGGATTTATATGTTCTTTATAATTATTTTTGTAGTGGAAAACATTATAGCTTTGTAATTTTCATTTCATAAATTATTGGTTATTTTGTGTCACTAGTATAAAAAGGTGGTTGAATTGAATTATGAGCAATGTATGAAAAATGATTAATTATAAACCTTCACAAGGATGAATTTATAATATAGGTGTTAAAAGGACACTCTATGAACATCCTCTATTCTCTAGGAAAAGACATTTTTGCGTGGCTACACAGTTGTAGGCCCCACGCTCACAGGGAAAAAACATTGGAAAAAACTACTTTATCCTTATTTTCAATTTATTGATTTTTTTAAGGAAGAGTGAAGGTTTCGGTGCTCTATTCCAATAATTATTGTAATGTTCAAATATACAAATGCAACATTGTAATGTACTAAAATTCAGACAAATCCAAACCTCTGAGTGTACTTTTAAGCAGTCCTATAACATTGTAACATCTAAATATAAAGAATGACTAAGTTACAAACTTATAAATTCATTTAATAAATAGCAAATTTTTTAAATTGTAATGTCCAACATTAATTCTTTAAGTCGAAGCTTTTCTACATTTGGTTATGTCCGGCCATTTGTAGTAACGGTTAGCTAGGTTCTGATTGGATATATAGCCATTTTAGCATTATCATATCACAAGTTTAAACTTGTATGAGTATTCCTGTACCAATGAGGTTTAATTTGAAACTCTATATTTTGATCATTTTTCACTTTTTTATTACATCATATTCAACCTAAGCTAGGTATTAATCGAGATTTTTCAAGTTTATTAAAGTTTGATATCGAAAAAAATAATATCCATCTTTTTTTTAAATATACATAATATTTATGTATGTACAATGTATATTACATAAATCGTATATAAATTTAGTACCATAAATTAAATTATATAGGTATCGCACAAATTATACACAGTAAAAAAAGAGTCCTCAGATTTAGGGCCTGATATTACACCCATAAATCAATACAGGATATTAGGGGCACCCCTGTACTAGCACACATTGGCTTAAAATCAAAATATCTTTTTAAAATAAATTTTTACTTTAAAGTAATAAAATTTCTCGTATTCATTCGAATCCGGTGGATAGGAACCGGTTCTCATCCATACGAAAAAACTATGTCTAGCATCGTATTATAATCGGCTTTCTACGAAAATAAAAATGTACAACCATAAGATTTAAACCAGTTTTTTTAGCCCGCGCCTTCGGCACCCCTGGGCTAAAAAACTGGTTTTAATCTTATAATTGTACATTCTATATCCACGGAAAGCCGTTTATAATACGATGCGAAATAACTATTATTGTATGAAGAACTTGTCTTTAGATACAGACTAAATGCAATTATGTAAAACAGTAATTATTTAACTTTTAATTTCAGAGTGAGAGGAAACATTGGATTGTAAATTATACTGGTCTTGTACAAGTTTTATGTTACAAAAATTAGGGTGCTTTAAATTGATTGGTTGGTTAATACTAGCTGTGTTCAATATTTTCATTGAATTATCTAAAGAAGGAGAATTTGGTTTATCATGAATATCATCAATTTGTTGTCCATTTGCGGCTGCGCCCATAGAGGCCTCTTTAGGGGGTTTCAGCGATAAGCAAGAGACTTCGGCTCACACAGACAAACAGACACACAGACAAACAAAGTGTTACATTTATATTAAGAATTGACCCAATAGCAAATTCTAAGTGTGAAAGCTTGCAAGTTTTTGTCCACTTAGGGACCATAGTGATTAGCAAGCTTAGTCTAAAATACAGGGCTCGGCAGCCGCGTATATAAGACTCAGGGAAATCAACCTTTTAAATATAAAAAATCATCTGAAAGTCTAAACATGACCAATATATAGCAATCGCTCTTTTTTCAATGCATCCAAACGGGTTTAAATTTGAGGCTTAGTCGCGGCTGAGGCGCGGCTGTCGAGCCCTGATAAAATATACGCTATCCAGCCTTATTTTAAATTCTAATTGATAATTGGTCCTCTGTAGTCGGCACACAAACCATAACACACACACACACACACACAAACCATAACACACACAAGAAAAACAAAGTTAATGTGCTCTAAATCAGATGCTCTCAACAAGTAGCCTTCGCCAATTAAAAGTATTTTCTTGATAAAATGCTGATAGAAATATTTAAGTTAATAAAGTATTTTTTGTGATTCTTAATTCTCCGCTATTTATGACAGTTTTATCATGACTTTTTATACGATAATTTTTATATAAAGAATGTCTTACTGTATGTAAAGATCTCTCTAATTTTTATATAAGCTTCTTTTTGTTCATAGAAACTTTTTTTTATTTCTACTCTTTTAAGAGATAACTTCCCTGGAGAATAATTGCTAGCCTCCAAAAAACTTATTTCTATTTTTCTTCCTTATACTATAATTTGATCGCATCTTGTTATAGATAGATCTCTGCGGATATAAAAATGAAAAATATAACCAGTTTTGTTTATCTTAGGGGCCGAAGGCTATAAAAACTGGTAGCTATAAAAATTCCTTTAGCCTATCCCTGTGAGCACTGACTTTCTTTTCCCTATTACAAAGACCAACTTGACATATTTTTAGTAGCGAAACTTTTCTATAATTAGTTTCATCATTATAGAATAATCCTATTGATTAAAATCTAGATATGCAGATTCCTATAAAGGTTGGGTACAAAAATAAAGTAACTCTATGATCAAAAACACTTTACCTTTTTTTTAAACATGATGATATGATAACAATTATTTTATGATAAATCAAAATATCCAGTTGATTTTTGGAACATTAATTCCATTGGCCCAATGTTACAAAAGAAGCATATAATCAAGTCTTTAAATCTAAGTATGTCAACATTAAGCATCATTGAATAACATTTGGAGATATTTTTTTTACATTGAATATTAAATACGCGTTTGATTAATACTTGTTAATATTCCTTGACTGACTTTTTGATTTGTTCAACTTTGCTTTTAAGGATGTTGTTGTCCTTGTTCTTTCTCTGAGGGCGTGAGAATCAAATTCTGCGAGATGCATCATTTTTCAAACACTTTAATTAACGCGCCAGTATAGACATTTGGACAAACAGACAGAGTGACAGATAGACAGACTTTGTCACGTTCATTTTGTGTACTTAATGGAGTTAGTACTGCTAGAATTAATTTACAAACATTTAACAAAGTAGAAATTAATGCCTTCAACAAGTAGTCTGGAGCTGCAACCACATGTCATAAGTTTAAAGAACCGCGGCTACATTTCATAAGTTTTCAGAAGCCGTAATAGGCTAGAAATCAACCTTATTCGACATTCACTCAAAGCCCCAAAAATAATGGACTTAAAAGTGTATTAAACTGTATATAAAACATTTGCGAATATATTGGTACCATTAATTTGCCTCTGAGATAAAAAAAAGTATGTTTTTTTGATATTTTTCTCTTGCAACAAATCAAATTTCAAATTTGAGTCACCAAAAATGCTAAACTAATTTTTGCTCTAGAAGAATCAATTTTTGGAGTTAGAAAGTGCTTAATACCTCATTTTAATCGCCTGGCATTGCTTTATAATATACAGGTAATGACTTGGTTGTTTATAGAACAGCTGACTAAAAAATCAAGGTTTTGTGATAAACCCACTTTTGTTGTTGCTCCATAAATGATATTTTTTTCCCAATTTTTTTGGCTGTAAAGAAGCTTTATATATTCATATAACATCCACCTAAATTTGACTTTTGGTATTTTATTTATAACATCACCAGAGGGAATTGAATTTTGGAAAAAAATATCAATTTATATTTTACACTGCTATGCATTGTTCTTGTTCTTGTTTCTAAAAAAAATTTATATTATAAAAAAGAGAATTATTTAACGCTTCTATAGGTATGTTTATGATGATATGATATGATTTATTAGCAGTAAATTACAGATTAATTTTACAAATAATTAAATACATTTTAAATTACATCATTTTTATAGATATATTTATTTATATTGACATAATTAGGGTAACTGTACTACAGGGCCTTTAAAGTCAATCTTGACTGTCCTTCGGCCCATTTTTCATTTAATTTTTTAAAAATATTTACAAGTTTCACAAATAATATAAAATAATATTAGCTATTTACAGGGTATGGCATTAAAGTAGCTTACTGGTTGCGATATTTAAATTATATTTATATTTTTCCACAGGGATAACACTTTCTTTCCCTGCATTGAAATGTTTTGTACTTTGATATACACTTATTTTTTACATATTTTTTAACAGCTTTGGATGAATTTAATGATCTTAGCTCACCTGCCCAACTATTCCAAATTTTCGGGATTTTTACTGAAGGAAAAGTTTCATAGATTTTATAATTTGGCTTCTCTACTCTAAGACATTTTGATCTAGTATTTTGCAATGGTGTTAGAAAATTAAGCATGCATTTGGGAAGTTTGTTTTCTAGATATTTAGAGACAAATTCAACTACATTTGCATCCCTTAGGTCAAAAATGTTAAGAATATCTAGTTTTCCCATCAGGGGCTCGGCATGCACATTGTACTTAGCATTTAAAACATTTCTTACAGCTTTCTTCTGTAGGTTATGAATTTTTGTGATATGCTCATCCTTTGCCGCCCCCCAAACAATTAAGCCATACTCTATGTGGGGCTTAGCAAGGCTGTTGTAAATTGTTTTTAAAGTAGTGGTTGGAAAGAGCTTTTTTGTTTGGGATAGGGCATAGACTGAGCTTGCTATTTTATTTTCTACATAGTTTATATGTTTGTCCCACTTAAGTTCATCATCTATAAGAACACCAACAAACTTGAGAAATTTAGTAATACAATCTCTGCCAATTCTTTCAATTTTTTCCCCTCCTATTTTCAATGTGCATAACTCTGGATCAAATGGCTTTTTATGTGGGCGAAAAATCATATATTTAGTTTTTGATACATTCAAGGCTAGTTTATTTGCTCTAAACCAATTTTTTGCTTTATCAAGTTCTAAATTAGAATCTGCAATTAAGTCATTTAAGTTGTTGTTTGATTTGCTAAAAGTAGTATCATCAGCAAATAAATTTGTTAAAAAGGATGTTGCATTTGGTAAATCATTTATGTATAGAATGAATAAGAGGGGGCCTAAAATACTTCCCTGTGGAACCCCTGTTTGAATGATTTTTTTAGCTGAATTTACACCATTGATTGTAACAAACTGTTGCCGTCCTATTAAATAGTTTTCAAACCATTTCAAGGTATTTTTAAAACCGTAGTGTTCAAGTTTGTTTAAAAGAATTTTTATATTTAGGACATCAAAGGCTTTTGAAAGATCTAAGAAAATGTTTATTGTATATTCAGGGTTCTTTTTATTTAGATTTTCATAGATATGCTTAAGTAAATTTAATAAAGGCTGTGTTGTGTTATGATTAGGACGAAACCCATATTGATATTTATATAGGATATTACAATCTGATAAAAATTTGATCATTTGTAATGCAACAACTTTTTCTAAAATTTTGCTAAATGCTGAAAGAATAGAAATTGGACGATAATTAGTAAACTTATTTCTTTCTCCTGCTTTAAAAATAGGTACTACACGAGCAATTTTGTAATTTTGTGGCATGAATCCTGTTTTTAATGATAAATTAAATAGGTATACTAACGGATCAATAATTTCATTTATAACTTCTTTGATAAGAAAGATTGAGATGTTATCCTCCCCACAACTCTTTTTGCTTTTAAGTTTATTTAGAGCATACAACAAGTTCTTTTTAGTTACAATACCAAAATTGAAATTAGTATCATTTTTCTCCCCAAGAAAGCTATGAAAATTGGATTCAGAATTTGGTATATTTTCTGCAATTTTAGACCCAATACTTGAAAAAAAGTCGTTGAAACCATCAGCTATTGACTTTGCCCCTGAATATGATTTTATGTCATCATAAAAGATGTTAGGTAGACTTTCCTTATGCTTTCTTCCATTTATAACTGAGTTGATAAGAGTCCAAGTTTTCTTAATATCATTTGATAATTCTAGAAATTTATTGTGATAATAATCTTTTTTTGCCTTCCTTAATTTATTTTGGTAAAGCCGATTTAAGTCCCTCCAATCGTTAAAATTAGTTTCATTAGGGCATTTTATGCGTTTTTTAAATAACTCATCTTTTTGTTTTCTGATAGAAAGTAGTTCTTGTGTCATCCATGGATTTTGGGGGTGTTTTTTTCGATTTTTTCTTCTGTTTGAGAAGGGAAAACTTTCATTAAATTCCATTTCTATTTTATTCTGGAATGACTCAAAAGCTACTTCCGGCCTAATTTCATTCATAACACTGTCCCAATTTGATTTTGCTAATTTTTCTTTAAAAATATTAATATTTTTCTTAGACATACTTCTGACTTTATCTTCACTTATACCATCCCTTTCCTCCTTCCCCTCACATGTGTGTGCTAAAAAGACAGGTAAATGGTCTGTAATATGTTCTAGTATTAACCCACTTTGAAAATTAAAATTTTGTTTGTTAGAAAATATATTGTCAATACAAGTGGCTGTGTTTTCACTTATTCTAGATGGTAAAGTTATAGTAGGCATAAAGGAATGGGTAAGCATCAATGATAAAAACCTATTTGTAGGGGCATGATTTAGATGTGATAAAACATTAATGTTGAAATCTCCAGAAATTAAAATTTCCTCTGCATTTTTAAATTCCTTACAGTCAAGCTTTTTGAGAATAAGTTCTAAGTCTTGTAGAAAGATATCAATGTTACTATTTGGTGGGCGATAAATGTTTCCTATTATCTTATATCTGCCGTTTTGTGTAAATACTTTAATAAACATGCTCTCAAGAAAACCTTCTTTAAAGAGATTTAAATCCCTTAACTCCTGAAAATTAAGTCCCTCCCTTATTAAGAATCCGACACCGCCCCCTTTTTTCCCCTCCCTCCCTTTGTATACTATAGTTTGATAATTATGAATTCTAACATCCTGTCTATTATTTATAGCCCATAATTCTTGAAGTGAAATAACAGAGAAATTAAATTTTTCATTTGCTATATTTTTTAAAAGACTTTCTAGGCTTTTACAATTTTTCTTAAGACTTCTTATATTATATGATAACAAGGAGCAAATTTCTGTCTTTTCCTTATACAGATCATTAAATTCTTCCAAGCTGAAGTAAGAACATTTAAAAAGATTTTCATCTACAAAATTATCAATCATTTTCAATATGAGACCAGTAAGCTAAGTTTAATGCCACGAGAATAGAAAAAAATACGAGAGTCATGCTCCAGTTGGTAATGTGCAAGGATATATATACAGGCAAAATATTTCACATGACAGGGATGTGTTAATTTTTAAGTTAAGATGTTTTAACAATGCTGATAAAATTTGAGAATAGGAAAGTTATAAACTTAAATAATGAAATTTGGATCTTTTGTAACTATGAAGTAATATAGATAGCAATTTTTTTTTTTAAATTCTGATAATTCACATAAAGTCCTAATTTTTATTATAATTGTCCTTTTTGATTTTTTGAATTAATAAGTCTACCTCACTTTCAGTCATGGTCACTTTACTGTCATCATCTCCGAACTGCTTAGTGATGGGTTCCCAGCCGCCGTCCCGCTTGACCTGCATGCAGATGGTCCCGTTCTGGTCTGAGCTGAATGCGTTGATGTCTCCATTTCTCTTGAGCTTCTTCAGATGTTGTATAAGCATACTCCTTCGCTTCGTCAGATGAAAGCAGATGAAAAAGTTGGGAAGTTTGATATTTGCCTTTTCTTCTTTTGATTTTGCATTTCGCTTTTCATCTCCTTTAAGCCCACCTTTCTTAACAGACTTGACCAGCTTGCTGTAGGCACTATCATTGCAGCGGTTGTTGAATTTAATCAGAATAGAACCCGGCCCTTTCAGTCTGTGGCAGGCAGCTAAGTCGCTGTCTGGAATTTCGATGCCATAATGCTCTAGGATAAGTTCCTTGGAATGCTCTTGGATGGTTTTATTTTCTTTTTTCAGGGTCTCGTCCGATTTGATTATTGTCTGTAGATTTTTAGTTGGGATGTCTGGACTGTGCAAGATAAAGTTGCTTTTCAGGTTTCTTTGCCAGAGATTGTCATTATCATCTTTCAGGCCTCTTATTTGTTGCTTTGTGTCTTCTCGTTCGTCTGGGTGAAAGTCCTTCTCACGCTGCTCAAAGATGGTTTCAAAGGCACAAATAATTCCTTCAAAAGCTTGGTTGCCATTACTTATTTCTTTTTTCAGACCAAATTTTAGAAGAATATTTGACAGTCTGGTTAATTGATCTTCACTAATAGTTATTTTTTGGGCTGGCATTTTTGCTGTCACTTGAAAATATTTCGCTGTATATAAGTTTAACCTTTAGCACATATGTTGTAATTTAACCTTTAATCCAGGTGTTCACTGCTCAGCGGTCAAACTATAACTGTAACTATTTTTCTATGCTAAATATAACTATAATTACACCATTTTAAAGTTAGACATCTTAACATATTAACACAATTATTGAATCGGTCTGTATTATTAAGCTGGCAACCCTTAAAACAGCTGCATTTCATTATCCTATTATATATAGTAATTATTATATGTATAAACACACTTAATTTTTTAACTTTTTATTGATTGAATACATATGTTTCTCTATAAAAATAGATCATCAGTTCCAATTAAGATGTATAAAATAAGAATTAAAAAAAAATATATATATGTCAATGCATTTTGAATCCTTTTAAAAGACTAAATTAGAAAGAAGTGTTAGAAAATTGTGCCACCTGCGGGGTTTTTACTGCTTATATCCTCTTGGGGTTAGGGGGGAATTAGCATCTTTATATAAAAAGGGGGAGGTGTTTAAAGAGAATTTTTAAAGAGAAAAAAATAGGTCATATTTTATCATTTGCAGTTTTACAAATTAATACATGTTATATAAAGCTTTTTTGTCTGTAGCTTAAGATTTCGGTTTTTGAGAAAATTAAATTTGAAAATTTCAAGTTCAATTTTCACCCACTAGGAGTTACCATATAATCATAACAAGAAAAGCAAAGATTATTTATTTTTAATTTTGAACAAGTTTGCTCTAATAAATTTCTTCATAAAACCACTCCTGAAGTGATGTAATTAATGGCTATTTTTATCAATTGCTTTGCTAAGGTCACAGAAATTCAGCCTTAAATAAATCATATATAGGGAGGTTTTATGACTGACTTTATAAATTCAAAGTTGTTCAAAATATTAAATAAATAATCTTTGATTTTCTTGTCA
This sequence comes from Acartia tonsa, assembly GCF_053477335.1. Lineage (NCBI taxonomy): Eukaryota > Metazoa > Arthropoda > Copepoda > Calanoida > Acartiidae > Acartia > Acartia tonsa. The sequence goes on along the minus strand of NC_137262.1, from coordinate 39,022,101 downwards.
TGATTATGCGGTAACTCCTAGTGGGTGAAAATTTAACTAGAAATTTTTAAATCTAATTTTCTCAAAAACCGCTGCATTTTAGATTTTTTTGAAAAGTGAAATGAAGTTACCTAACCTAGGGTAATGAAATGCACTATGTCCCAATTTAGGTTCTGACACTTAAGTCAAAGCACCTTCGAAGGCACTGTGCATGGTTAGCTCTTATTGTTAATTCAGGCGTTTTAGAATTAATCTTAAATGTTGGAAGATGATTTTTGTAGCAGTAAGGTACTTAGCAACTTTATAATCATTACTTTATGTAAAGGGATGTCCCGGTGGGGGGGGGTTAGGGGGTTAAGGGTTATTAATTAATTTGGGGCAACCCCATAATTTTTAAATTTTTAATTTTTAATCTTCCCCTCTCCCCCCCCCAAAAAAAAAAATATAAAAAGCTTTGACGTCCTTGCCTTTTTTATATAAAGATTACCCCACAAAATAAACATGGGGATGCCCAAATTTCCCTCCCCCCCAAATCAAAAAGCTTGGACGTCCTTGATTATGTAAGCTCATTTAAAACATACTGAAATCAATTTGTGTACAACAATTATCCTATTTAGTTTTTTAGTAGTGAAGCTACTCTATAATTCAAAATATTTGTCCATCCATTGTCTGTCCATTCATCTGTATGTCTGTCCATTGGTATGTCTGACTGTCTGAGACAGAAAGGGGAAAACGAGATTTTCTCGGCTTCTATAAAAGATAGAAGGCTTAAATTTTCATGGATTGAATATTCTCTCTCTCTCAATACTCCATATTTTCATCAAGTTTCATTAGGATTTGCCAAAAAACTGGGGTGGGCTATATCGATTCCTACAATTCAAGTTTTCATGATTTTCTCTACTCCTATTCAAGACAGATGGTTGAAATTCAGGGATTGAATACTTTGATATTTTGCATAATTTTATCAAGTTTTATTGAGATTTACTTATTGGGGTTCTACCTCAAACATAGGAGTCCCAAAAATCGGAGTGGACAAATGCAGGAGTCCCAAACATCGGAGTGGACAAACGTAAGAATGGGACAAACGTCAGAGTGGACAAACATCAAGGTGGACAAACGTCGGAGTGGAAAACATTGGAGTGGACATTGCTTAAATAAAACCTAGGAGTGTCTACTACTTTAATAATATTACAATTTTGAAATTTTTTATACCCCTGTCTACAAAATAATGACTATGGCTGCAGTGCTCAGCCCCTAGCCTATATCCTAACCTATCCTAACTAAGAAAAGTAACGGGACGAAGGTAGGGGGGGCTGTGTTTGTAAACAAAAATTCAAAATTGAAAAAAAAGTTTGGGACTCCTGTGTTTGTCCACTCCAACGTTTGTCCCAAAAATCCTGCGTTTGTTCACTCCAACGTTTGTCCCACTCCTGCGTTTGTTCCACTCTGACGTTTGGGACTCATGCATTTGTCCCTTCAATGTTTTTCCACTCCTGCATTTGGCATGGAACCGATTATTGGTTGGGGTGCTAGTTTGATTCCTAGATTTGTAAGTTTTAAGGATTTTCTTTACTCCTATTAAAAAAAATTTAAAAGGCTGGGTTTATACCCCCATAATATATTAAGGGGGGTGATTACCCCCATCCCTAAAAAAATTACCCTTTTACAAGCACCTCCCCCTGGATACTCCTGCACTCCCCCTTGTAGTTACTAGGCCAACTTTATGGTCTCTGGTTTCAGGAAGCCCATTCAATTATGAGAAGTTCACATTATAAGAGCACTCTTATGTCATCCTCTCTATTAGCATTACATGTGTAATGCATTATAGACAGACAGATAGATATTGTGAGGGATCCTACACTTTATAACACCTTGTTTTGCATGGTAAAAATTGTTCCAATAGTTCTTGATATTGATATTTTATTTAAAAATTACAATAACTTGAATATAATGATGTTTAAAAAATGCTGGAATTATAGTTATATTTAGACTAGAAAAATTATTAACATACCTATAGAAGCATTAAATAATTCTCTTTTTAATTATAAAAATATTTTTTAGAAACAAGAACAAGAACAATGCATAGCAGTGTAAAATATAAATTGATATTATTTTCTAAATTCAAAAACTATCCAGGGTCCTATAGGAAGCATCCATAAAACACAGAACTCAATAGGTACTGTAATTGTCGAAATCTTAAGCTAAAGACAACAAAGATTACTACTTTATATAATAGGATAATAAAATGCAGCTGTTTTAAGAGTTGCCAGCTTAATAATACAGACTGATTCAATAATTGTGTTAATATGTTATGATGTCTAACTTTAAAATGGTGTAATTATAGTTATATTAAGCCTAGAAAAATGATAAACATACCTATAGAAGCGTTAAATAATTCTCTTTTTTATAATATAAATTTTTTTTAGAAACAAGAACAAGAACAATGCATAGCAGTGTAAAATATAAATTGATATTTTTTTTCCAAAATTCAATTCCCTCTGGTGATGTTATAAATAAAATACCAAAAGTCAAATTTAGGTGGATGTTATATGAATATATAAAGCTTCTTTACAGCCAAAAAAATTGGGGAAAAAAATATCATTTATGGAGCAACAACAAAAGTGGGTTTATCACAAAACCTTGATTTTTTAGTCAGCTGTTCCATAAAAAACCAAGTCATTACCTGTATATTATAAAGCAATGCCAGGCGATTAAAATGAGGTATTAAGCACTTTCTAACTCCAAAAATTGATTCTTCTAGAGCAAAAATTAGTTTAGCATTTTTGGTGACTCAAATTTGAAATTTGATTTGTAGCAAGAGAAAAATATTAAAAAAACATACTTTTTTCTATCTAAGAGGCAAATTAATGGTATCAATATATTCGCAAATGTCTTATATACAGTTTAATACACTTTTAAGTCCATTATTTTTGGGGCTTTGAGTGAATGTCGAATAAGGTTGATTTCTAGCCAATATTAGATTTCATGCACTGCCGAGCTGCTATTATTAATTGGAGAAGAATCAGCCTAAAATATATATCCCTTTATATTATAGGATATTAAAGAGGTAGGAGGTGTGTGTCACACTAAAATTTAGCTTAAGAAATGATATTAAACGGTTTATATAGTTGCCATGGCTGGGATACCATCGACATGTCTCTTTTTTCATGGACATCATTGACATCATTTATATGATATTCAGTAGATGTAGTTTGTCATAATCAAAAACTTACTTTTAGACTTGCATTTTTTGGCTGTGAATGTTTATATGTTTTCATCCTTGAGAATTCACTTATGTTAAATTTCTTAAACTTGTAACTATTAATATCAGCAATAAAGGGATAGGCAAATTACTTAATCTTTCCCAGATTTTTATGTGTTAAATTGATGAGCTTGTATTTATTGGTAAGATACATAACAAATTTATCTGCCATTAATTCCTCCCTCTCTCTTTTATTACAATACAATAAATACTATAATAAGCTGGTGTTCCATCCTTTCATCCTAAAAATAAACAAGATAATTAGATATAACCACCAATACACAAAATCAGTTGATTATACATAGTTATTAAAAGTTAGTTTACCAAATAATCTTAATAGCAAAGTATCAGAAACAAAATATTCTCAATGTCGAATGAAGCCCTTCATAGTGCTTATAAAAAGAATTACCAATGATAGCCTAATAAACAGATTAATTGCCAATGGCAGGCCAGTAGACATTTTAATTGACCAATGGTTGCCCAATATGACGTCATTTTCAAAGGCTTTATGTCGATTTATTTTTTATTTCAGTGAAACATTTGTAATTATGTGATGCAATTATACCCTGTTGTTTTGGGGCAACTATGTTTTACTTAAGTGGGTTTATCTGTTCTTTATGATGAAGTGAAAATTGGCAGTTAATTGTTAACTGTAATTGCTCTGCACTTTTTAATTGATTTCATACTAACACTTTATAACAGTTTTATAGATAGACAAACAGGGAGGTTTAGAGATAAAACTTTTTAAGGTAATCTACCTCATTGGGACGGGGTTCTCATTTGTTTTCAAGAGATCATCTCGAGAAATTAAGGGTATCACTCGCTCATAAGGGGATGCAATACTCTAAAATCCACTATTATAGGATATTAGGTTATGTAACATCCGACAGAAAACAAACCCTTCAATTGCACGACCTTTGTCTGAAATCTCCACTGTGCATGATAATGACTCGCACCTTTTATGGGCCAAGGAATTCCTCCTAATCTCCTATTACGCGCCAGATGCAGTTGAAGGTAATTGAATTGGACGTCTCTAGTGTGATGTGTTGTTGTCCAGACTCGAATCCGAAGACTTCCCGTTAGCAAGCAGGTCCGTTAAGGGGAGTGTGCATGCAAAAGCCAAAACAGCTTCTGTTATTTTTGTCCTTGGTATTAATCCAATTACTTTAAGTACATTTAAATTTAAATTTACATACCTCATGTTTAAATTCATTTGTAGATGACAATTTATGGCTTGAAATATTTTAATTAATGATTAATAATAACTCACCATGCAATTTACATGTAGATTATTATCAATATCAAACTTTTTGCCATCTAAATATGTTGGAATAAAAACAAATGAAATTATGTTCAGTACAATGTTTATTTCCTATTTAGATTTTACTAAATTTGTCCTTCTATCTATACACAATAGAATGTTACCAAAATAAACATGAAGCTTTGATTGTAGGACTTTTGTCTGGAAATCCTAAAACTGTATGTTTTGGCTAATTCATTCCCTCTACTATAAAACTTTTAATGTCGTGCTTCTGACATAGCATCATCAGTATATGCAACTTTTATATGCAAGAAATGACGCGGCTTTTGTTTCTGGCAATTATCGTAGCAAGCCTAATTTTTTAGATGTGAAGCTACTCAATACTTGTTTTTTTGTCTGTAAGTCTGTAATATTAATGGGTTGGCGATTTTGTTTTTTCAGAGATGCAATTAATTCCTTTCCTCTACCCCCCATAACTTCACTTCCACTTTCAATTTTTATTGTCTTTATTTTTTGGATTTTAAAAAGCTTTGCCACTTATCGTCCTTGCTTTTATTATTAAAACCTTGTAATTCAAGCTTATCCCGGAATCTTGTAGTTATAAAACATTTCAAGGGACAATTTGAATGTTACTTTTATTTCCTAATATTTTTTTCTCAAAATACAAAAAAAATAAGATGGTACTACTTTATAATATACGATTATGACATATATATTTTAGTATGGAAGCCGCAAACATTTTTGAATTCCTCTTTAAGCATGTATATAGATCCAATAGGATGCGATTTTTAAAAAATCATCCTTCTTATACTAAACTTTTTATGGCTCACACAAAAAAAAAGATAGTACCTTGTCAAAAATTATGTGAAATATGTAAAAAAAAAATTATTTCAGAAATAGCATACCTATCTAAATTATGTCAGTCACAAACATAAAAACCTTGAAATTGCATATCGAGGAAATATCAATAGTTTTGAGAGATGAGTGTCTTTTTAACACCCAGAATAAAAAAAACTGCAATTAATTTGGTGCAATCAAGGCAGGGTGTTTTCTTGTCCCATTAACAATGCATTTTTTTAAATGGTAAATTATTATGTAGTCTCTATTTTTACTATTCCTTTCCGTTTAAAATTAATTCAGGCTTTTTAAACAAGGATCCTACAAACCAAAGTAGGTGGAATGAGTTAGTGAAGTAGGAGATAATTATAAGCTGCTTTTAAATGAGGAACTAAAAGAATAAAATGTTTGATTATAATTGAAATCTAAAGCAAAAACATATTCCCGACTCGACTGGATCGAAACAATTATAGGAGAATAGTTATTTATCCTATTATAGACAGAATTCCGCAGATATTACAATAAAACAATAGTCGATTAAAACCAGTTTTGATAGCCCTGAGGGACCAAAGGCCTGGGATAACAAAACTGGTATTAAATTTAAGATTTTTATTTTACTATTTACAGAAAATTGTCTGCAATACGATGCTATACATGATTTTTCATTGTGGCTTAAAACCGGTTCTAATCCAGCGGCTCGATTTTTCATTGTGGCTTAGAACCGGTTTTTTTAATCCAGCGGCTCAGCTGAAATAGCGCCCCATTAGCTCTCCCAACAAATTCCTTCATTAGCTGTTTAGTTTGTAGCCGCTCTTAGTAGCTGCAGCTTAGAGACAGCCACAACATATGAAACCACAGCCACCAAGTTTTAGTTTCACTACAGCCACTGACCCCTAACATTGACTTAAAATTCTATCAAGGCAGTAACAGATTTCCCGCCATAGAACATTAATTTGTCTATAGGGATATAATCAAAGTTTAAATATTTCTCAACAGTTGGTAAACAAGAGTTTAGATTAATCAAAATTGTAGATATATGTAAACAAATTCATAATGTAATTTAAAATCAATAGGAATATTCTAGAAGGAAAGGGACAATGGGCTGTTTTTTTTTAAATGGCCTTCAAAGTTTCATAATAATTTTTTCTATATAGTTGGTTTAACAACTTTGGGAACTTTTATTAAATTTGGATTGATTGATTCATTAAGTTGAGTGTCCAAACGTTACAACCACTGATTTCAATCAATAGAAGAGGGAATTTTGTGTATTTATTGGGGATGTAAATCAATTTATCACCCATTGTCTTATCCCTTTATGTCCCTGTAATTTTCCACAATAGCTACCATAAAGTTTATTTTAAATTTTCAACCTGTTAGTGACAAAAAAGCCAGGAATTCACAGACAAATTAATATATCCATGCAGCCTAAACTGTACGTGAACAAAATATAATTTTATTTAGAAACTATTACAATCAATCTTTAAGTACATTACCAATGAAAGTTAAAGCTTATTGAAAATATCACAAATCAACTAGATAAAAAGCTTCCAATTTTTAAAAACTAAAATCAAGAAAATAAAATTCCTTTCCTTATTTTCCCTAATTTGTAAAAATAAATATCTTTGATTTCTTGTAATACAAAGTTGTAAGGTTCTTTTTTGTCTAAAGTTGAAGATTTAGGACATTGCTTGTCCGAAGGGGTTGTACTTTTCATAAAAGTTTTACATATGTCATTTGGTGGTTATAGGTTAATTCATTGTTATTCCAACCACCCTCCCTCCCCTCCCCTCCCCCCCAACTCCCTTAAAGATGTGGCTGAAGCGTTGGCGCTTATTTGTATTCAAATCAATTAAATTACTGATAAGCTTCCTAAATAATTGAAAGGTTGCAATGAATAAAAATTGACTCAACTGTTCTTGTTTTACAGCAATTAATCAAGTTATGGAGGAGCTTAAAGTTAGGGAGTAAGGTTGCAATTAATGAAGATGTCATGAGGTTGCTAAACATAGAAAACCCTTACACCCAGGGACAAGGGATGTAATATTGTCAGCATATTCAATGGTAATTAATTTTTGGTCGTTAAGATTAGTAAAAATTAGTGGCGTCCCCAGCTTCTAGTGGGAGGGAGGTGGTAAAAAAGCCCAATACCATCTCGAGAGCCACAGGATAACTAAATTGTTTTAGTGGCTAGCAAGATGTTAGATGGACAAACAATCAAAATCCGTACTACTTTATATGAAAGGGTTTAATTTGACACCATTCTAAAAGAAGTTTTAGTTTTTTTTTGCAAAGCATTTTATACTTCTAGCTCTGCATATGAATTAATCCTGGAAAATTTTACTGAATACAAAAAGACCATCATTACACATTCCTTGTCCCTAATAACAGCACACCCTTGTCAACCCATGCAACTTCAAAATAAAAATCTTTAGAAAAAAAGACTTACTAGGCAACAAACCAAATCTCTGAAACAGGGGACAAAGATTAACCAACTTAAATTCCCTTCATATTCTCCCCTTCTAAACCAATTTTCCCTTAGTTTCATCCTACAACCTGGTGTAAATTAAGTAAATTCTGGTATTGTATTTCTTTTCTCATTGAATTAGTTGCTGTGAACATTCTGTAAACATAGAAATTAAGTTTTTTTTGGTAAATAATTTCTTACAAATGTCTAAAAAATATTCATCTTATAGCTTTATTCTTAACACCTCTGAACAGTGAATAGCGGGGAAGGGGGGAGAAGAATGGATTAACTGTCAAATCAGATGAAAATTAATTGTGCTGACAGTAATTAAACACTTTACCTGGGGGGCCCTTTCAAGCGCATGAATGCCGCACTCTGTAATTAATATTTCACGGCAGCTTTTGGCGCGTGTGCGCACGTGAAATAGCGTCATTGTTTTATTGCAAGGATGCCTTCTTGTCAAAATATTTGAAAAGAAGAAGGCGTTATTAAGAAAGTGTGAAAACAATGTAACAAAAAACATTAAGTATGCAATCTAATTGTAGAATAGTTATTTCTCGTATCGTATTATAAACGGCTTTCCGCGGATATAGAATGTACAATTATAAGATTAAAACTAGTTTTTTTTAGCCCCGTGGTGCCGAAGGCACCGGCTAAAAAAACTAGTTTTAATCTTATGATTGTACATTTCTATATTCGTAGAAAACTGGATATAATACGATGCTAGACATAGTTTTTTCGTATTCATGAGAACCGGTTCCTATCCACCGGATTCAAATGAATACGAGAAAAATATTTTAATTGTTTTGTATATAAGAATTGCAAATATGCTGTTCAAAAACAGCTTTAAAATAACAAGTATATTTTTCTAAGTCGAAAAATAATATTTTATGTTATTGGTATTTCATTGTTCAGATATAAATATTTATAGTTAGAACTATTCCTAAGAAATTTGTAAAAAAAGAGTAAAATCAACATCAGCTAAAACAAAAGATAATTAATTTTAATTGCAATTAATTGGTATAATAAAAATGCAGATGGAAAAAATCATAAAAAGATTAGAGACATACAGCCCAAATTTTACTGTTTGCAATTAATAGAGATATATTAGAGTGGTTTTATAGGCCATCAATGATAATATTTTGTGATTTGCTTAACACATGTAAGACATTGGTCTTAGTATCACAGCTACTATTTACATAGAGTTTGGCATCAACCGTGAACCCGGTATTAGTGTCTTAGAAATTATCTTAGTGACGTAAAAAAAATAGGATGTGTCGATACTACTAGGATTTTTAAGAATTGTTAATATAGGCCTGAAATCAAGATTTTTTGTGCTTTTAAAAAATATTAAAAATATTTCTAAAAATTCTACATTATTTTTGCTCACTTTTAAAAAACAAAATCAACTTTTTTTTATTTTTTTTTTTATAAAATTATCTTTCAAAATTGAAATAAGATCTATCAGCTGATATTGTACTTCTTACATAACTCAAGAGTTGACTTACAATGTGTAAATATTTTATAGATTATTTAGCAAAATAATAAAAAACCTATATGTAATTTCGTGATTAATAATTGGCTTAATCTTACATTAAACATTGAATGATTTTAAATAATTTTCAAATATTTGCTTTTATAATTATACTTATTGTATAAACCCCTCATAAGTTAGCGCAAAATGCTATATATTTTATCACATATGAGCTATTTTTTAAGCCAGCTTTTTAGTCAAAATTTCAAACCAATAACAATTAAATCAAAAGATATTAGGTTAAAACTATATATAAACGAGAGTAAAGAAATAAGATATTGCTATCAACAACAACAAAAAAGGGTTTTGTCTAGTTTTTGGTAAAAATAACGCATATTTATCATTTTAAATTAAAGCTATCTTTTCAAGATTACATCTATAAATTCATCTGTATTTTATAACTTATACCTGTTACCATGAAAAATCAATTGATTTTCCATAATAGTTTTATTTCTATATTAAATTTAGAGACAGCTAATTTTTCTTTAAATATAATGAGATGTTTATCAGAAATTTTTGATTAAGCATAATAATGTATATATAAAAAAGACAATTACGAATAAAAACAAAACAATCAATTATTAGATTATTTATATCAATAAATTTAACGGAATTTGAACGTAATTGTTAAAAAAGCTAGCTTAAACAGTTTTGCCATTAAAAAATAACCTTCTTTATGAATGGTACATTCTAACAAGGGTAATGATATCCAGTAGAGCAACATATTTAACAAATATGTCTTTAAATAATCAGTCTATTTAACAAATATCTTTTTAAAATGCATAAGTTATATTACCTCTCACAAGATTGTCTAGTCCTTTGACACTGTACATAATTATTATTTGATTGATCTATCCTTAATTTTTATTCATATTCAATTTTATTGTTTGTATATAAATATTTAATACCTGTATTATAATACGGTTATTATTTTTTTTGCTATGTTTTTATAAAATAAATATCTAAGCAAATGTTACCAATTCTTATAATTATCTGGAATTGAAAAGAATTACTTTCATTCGGTTGCTAAAAAGAGGAGAAAAAGAAATGTATTGAGTCAGATAGTAGCCTTAACCTGTACAGCTTTACATTTATTTCATAGATAAATTGAAATTGAAATTAGATAAAATTATTAATTGATTTTAGATTATTAAACAAGACATGTTAGAATTATCCTATCAATTTCAAACTCTATGATGATTCCTATGACAGTTAGGTATAATTTAGAAAGCAACTCTATCATTGTTAACAGAAAGTCAGTACGTCCATTTAAAACATGCTTTGTGTGTTTTTTGGCTGCTATTGAAGAAAGACAACTGAAATTTTAAGTGAAAAGGTCTTTTAAGAGGTGTTTTAATGTATTTTTTTTACAGTAGCTTTTGATGGATTATTTTAGGTTAGGTTAGGTGATTGCCCTGCAGGGTTAGGAAAAAGGCCCCGCATGGATAGAGCCCCCCCCCCCCCGCAGTGGCTAGAAATAGGATAAAATCTACTGTGAAAATACCAAGAAACGTCCCTTAAGAGGCATTGTCATGAAAGGGACTATACCCAAGATATATGTGCATCTACTTAATGACTTCCAAAATTTGAGGGTGCCCTCAAGTAATCACCCCTTCCCCCCCCCCCCTGCATCTACTCTATACATTATTTTGTCTGTCTGACTGTCGGTCATGCTTAAAAAACCTTATTGTTGGAGAAATGTTATTTTCACGACTGCTTTTTTAGATAGCCAGCTGTAAGTTTTAGTCAAGATACCTTATATTTATACAGATCTGCTCCATATATTTATTGTCTGTCTGTCTGACAGATATACTTAAAAGGACAATTTAGTTTTAAAAGAAAAAAATTTTAAAAATGTTGGTGGTTTTTTTTCTAAGCGCGTGAGGGTGCAGGTACCCTATCCTAAAATAGTTAAAAACCTTCCCATGACCTATGACCTATGTCCCTGCAAAGGAGAAGCATATTAGTTAGGAAGATCCTTCCATATAAATAGACACACACACACAAACATTCGTTTACTTTGATATAAGGATTAGCATTTTGTTACTGTATCCTATTACTAGCGGCTACGCCTTAGAGGCCTCTTGGGGCACTTGAGGAGGAGAACAAACAAAGAGACAGACAAACAGACATCCTGTTACTTTATTATATCCTATTATATAAATTAGTAAGCTAAGCTTTTTTTGACTGTAGCAACGGATCTTGTTAACCGCTGAACCTAAAGGGTTCTTCTTTACAGTGAAGCTTATTATAGGTATAGAGAAGTTTATAACTATTTAGGAAGAGGGCTCTCCACTCTCCAAAAAAAATAACACCTAGAAAAAAAGTACCATCTCCGCAATTTTACTTCTTTGTTTTAAAACTTAAATTGAAAATTGGAAGAATGAACTTTCCCCCTTACCACCCTAAAAGCTTCTAGTGATGTTACTGCTAGTGATAATATATTATAGTTTATATCAACATAATATGCGGATTTTAAGAAAAATTTAATCAAATATGCGGACTTTTTTCAACCTTTTTTTGACAACATTTATTAGACATATTAGAATTATACTATTGATTTCAAATTTTGCACGGAAGTATGTCCTTTTACTGTATGCTATATTTACGCAATTTTGCAACAAATTTATGTGCAATTTCATTTAGACTTCAAAATTAATATTCTGCTTATTAAGTTCTGACACTCTAGCTATTGTGCGTTTGTTCTACCTTCTGATTTTTGTGCTTCGTTTTTATGGATGTTGTCATCCTTGTCTAGAAAATACAAATTAATTAATCTATGGTAGAAAGTACAGAGAGTATAAATTATTTCCTACATTTTCTTTATCAATTATCAATTATCAATCACCTCTATTATCCATCTCTTTTTTAGGGGTTACCTTTCCCACCTCCCCTCTAATCCCTCGTTTTTAGTTACGTCACTAAGATAATTTCTAAGACACTAATACCGGGTTCTTTACGATATTTAGAATCATAAGATTGTTTTCATTTCCACCGTATTACAATTTACTGTTCTCGGACATTTGCTGAAGTAAGCTATGGTGCGAAACACAATGTTTGAAAACTAATAGGTCAAATCCTATAACAATGTCCTAGGCTATAATAATCCTTATAATAAAATAACAGGATGTTTCTTTGTCTGTACCGAAGGATCTCGCTAACTGCTAAACCGATCGGGTTCTCCTAAACATGATAGCTTCTCATAGGTCCCGGGAAGGTTTGCAACTATTTTAAGGGAGGGTACCACCACCTTCCCTAGAAAATTTAAAAATTCAAAAGAATTTTTACTATTCTCGATTTTGCGTAGAGAGTTCAACGCAATAATAGACATATTTGAAATAAAAAACAAAACATTTAAAGTGCCACTAGAGGCCTCTAGGGGCGTAGCTTCTAGTATTATTTATAGGATCATCAGCCATACAATAAAGGAATATGTAAAATAAGGAAACCCAAACTTTGTATAGGATTTTGCCTAATATTAAGATGTAGGATGGAGTAATTTTTTTTATATTTGTTGCTAAGCTACTCCATGAGTTGTTTGATCCCCGTTCTAGATCGTCCTAGTAGTTATACGTCTTATATGCAATCTAATCCAAACTGTAATCTTTATTCATATGATTATAATCCTGCTAAAAAAATAGTTGATTCTTAAAATATTTAAACTGGAGTGTTACAGATATCTAAATTTAACTGTACTAATATTATCTTCTGTGATATTAAAAATGTATGAACTAAGGAAACCGCAATTTGCTAATTAGCTCCTTAATTTGCCAATTCTCAACTGTAATTTTTGCCTATTTCTTTAAAGGGATGTTCAGCTGCTAAATATCATAAAGATGAAAAAATACAAAAATGGAGCATTAAACACCAACACGTGGTTTTTAACCCTCTATCCCCTTTTTTTTTGGGGGGGGGGGGGTGCGGGGTTGATACCCTTCCACCATGTGAATAAATTTCGACGTGCTACGCCCCCCCCCCGCAAAAAAAAAAATTTCGACGTGATTGGCCAGGACCAAAGCAAAGCTCAATAAAAAGTCAGGAGCGGAGGGAACATTAGGCTTTTTAGAACATTTATCCACAAAGTTTCTTCTTATTCGTTGGCTAACCAACTTTGGGGACTATTATGGAATTTTGATTGGTTGGTTCACTCAGTTGTTTGTTCAGACGTTTCAACTACTAATTGTTATCTATAGAAAAAATATTTTTGTGTATCATCATTGGGGATGTACATCAATTTATCGAACATTGTCTTATTCCTTTAGATCCCTGATAAAAAAAATAGCCATTAACATCCGGTTTATGGATGTTAATGGAAAAACTTGACTGGAAGCAGTCCTTAGATAACTATTGTCTATATTTTACTGCTGAATTAAAAGGCATAAGGAATAGATGCATTTCCCTACTGCGCATTCACACTCTTCGTATTTTTAGTAATAAAGCTACTCTGTAATTTCTTTTTTCTGTCCGTCCCTACTTGAATGTGATTTTTCCTATTTTTTTATTTGTGGATATATATGTTTAATCATTAATGACCTAGCGGCTGGAACCTTGGCATCTAGAAAAATCTGTTATCGATTGGGATAGAAATACGAATGCTCTTATTTAAAAAAAAACAAGCGGTTGCGTCCTTTGTATCTAATGGCTCTATACATTTTAAGGAATAGGGCAGAGCAGAAAATAATCCAGTCATCCTAAGACATAAATCTAAAAATATTTAAAAAAACTGAGACCTATGTAAAGCATCCCTCAATTAGTACAGCAGTTAGGCTTAAATCTTATATACTTCAGACAAAAAAAACTTACGATACATATAACAATGTACTTTTAAATTTGAAGAATGCGTTGTATTCTTTTCAGAGAAAACTAAGCATGCCAAAATTAGGTCTTCGCTTTTTACATCAAGTTATCAAATCAATTTGTTTCGCTTCTTTTTATACACTACACACGGACTCTGAAGAAAAGTTGCCACAAAAAAATGTTCGTGTCTAGTGAAACAAGGACAAAATTGTTATTAAGATTATAGCTATTTAATTTGTCCTTTGTAGGTTTTTTCATAATGAACAGGGATCACAACATCCAAGAAAGTAAAGCTCAATAATAAATAAAGAAAATGAGATACTATCTCTATAAGAAGCTGGGAATTGCTGTGCTAACCGTTCAACAAATTGCAGAGAAGTTTACTTTTGGTCCATAAGGGGTGCTACCAGAAATTCCTTTAGAGAAAAAATATTTTCTCTTTAGTATTTTAGGGGAGAGGCAAAACCTCATTTTGGCGTGATCAATATTGGAAGCCAATTTTAGTAAAAGGGAGGAAATTAAGGAGGCAAACAAAATGCGAAAAAAAATCAATAACTTTAACGTAAGCATTGCCGAGCAACTAACAAGACAAACACAGGATTCTTGTAGAAAAGCTAAGCATAGCATCAGTATGAAGATTTCCTTAATAAATAAAAATATTGTGATTTTTACATTTATTCATTATGAATATAATATCTTTGGTGATTTGGTTACATAAATACAAATTAGTGTAAATATAAATACATAGTGCAAATTTTGTTTTATTTTGACATATTTGAAAATAAGATAACAAAATTTTGTCTTATTTTCAAACAAACATTTAATGACTAATAATATGAGATCACAAGTTACATGTAGATTTGTGCTTAAAATGAATATTTTATTTTATTTAAATATGTGTCCTTGTAAATAAATTCTTAGATAAAGTTTGGTAGGTTTAATTCTGGTTTTTAGATTGGGGAGAAAAGAGTTTAGTGTTTTTTTCGCTAAAAAATGATTTTAGCCAAATTAAATATGACTAAAATCGACGATATTACTCAAGTGTTAGTTTCCAAGTAAAGAAGCAATGTAATACACAGTAAAGGGAGGCGGATGTGCCACTTTTTGAAACCAAAAGTATAACGTGCATGATCTCAGCCCATAAAAGAGTTACAGCTCTAAAATTTAGCACAGCAGTTGCTTTTGTGGAGAACAATATGGAACTGTGAAGAAACGGCGGCGGAATTTTTTTTTTTGCCCTTTTTCGCCAAATTAGACAGTTCTCTGTCATCTGAGATAAACTTTTTTTCTTATAAAAATTTCTTTTATATTTTCACGTGACAATTGTAATATTTCAAACATGTCAATATTAAAAAAAAATTGCAAGTGTAAAATCATAAAGTGTCAAGTGAAAATGTTAGTGAATTTTTTACTGGTTCACAAAGTTTTGTAGTCACGCTCTACAAAAACTTTCGGAAACTTATTTAGTTCAAACTATAATTTTAGTAGTGATGGCAATCCGTCAAATTTTTGGGCCGGATTCGGATTCCGGATTCTTAAAAGAAAATGGCGGATTCCTTGCGGATTGCGGATTCTTATTTTTGGCAAATTCCGGATTCTAGCAGTATTTTAAAAGGATTTTAAAAAAAATTATGTGCTAAATATGTCCTAAAAATAAATGTTCTTGGTGTTCTCTATAATTCACTTTCGATAATCGAACCAGATTTTAAAATTTTTTTTATGTAATGATGATAATCTTTGCTTTCAAAAAGAGGCAGTTAAAAGAAAAAACTTACGACGCTAATTTTAGCCTACCAATTAAGAATCCGGAATCCGCTATTAAAACACGGATTCCGGATCCCTTAAGATACCTGAATAAAAGTGACAACTGACTAAATAGATAGATAGATAGTTTGACAAAATAAATATAAAAATAAATCACAGATACATTCACTTTAATTTGGACGGAAATGTTTGGGTGCAAGGATTTTTTTAAAACAGGTAACGGTTTCAATAATTTACATATAATATATACATAGGTTCAAAATACGCTGACCATAGAATTGAACCTATACGGGATAGCAACAATTTCACAAAATATCCAATATGTTATCCCCACGCAGGGCTAGGGTGTAGTTGCATGGAATCCCATATGGGTGAAATTCCAAAGAATCAATGGGTAAATTTACAAAAAAAAAAAACAATTAGTAAATGAGGCATTTTAGCATTTGCTTCGCCCAAAACCTCTTTATGTTTCTTGTACAGTGTTGTTTACCCACATTTACGATTTGTTTTTTAGCCTATTTGGATTAATCATTAATATTTTAAAATAGTTCAATAAGCTCGTGTTGTTAATTACTTTTCAAATGGCAAGGAGTGAGATCTTTAAGTACAATAAATAATGATAATCATTAATGACTAGATATTGTAGAATATTATGGGTAATAAAATATATGTTTTGTTATGCTTTTTCTTAATTTTTTGTTTAAATGATCTTTCTATGAAAGACCTTTGACCAGTAAACCATACTTTTTTATTTTTTATGTACAACTGTCAAAGGTCTAAACACTTGTCTATTTGACAGACGGTGGCCTTGACGACAGAGTCTTGACAGAAGAACTTGTCATGGGTCTTGCGACCTCTTCCCCTCCTACTCCCTCCTCATGGTCCTCCCCTTCCTCTGTCTCCTCCTCTCGGGACCCCTCCCCACTTCCACGCTGGATTTGTGACGGGGACATTGGCCTAAAATTAAAATAATTATGACGACAACATCCATAAGTAGCGAAGCAAAAAAATCATGGATAGTCAAACAGTTAAATTATATGACAAATGTTCATCGGTTATAAAAAAAATATTTATATCTATTGTAGCATGACTGTCAGACCGACGGACCAAGCTAGTTGTATGCTGGACCACAAAAAAAAAATGTAAAAAGCCCGAGAAAATCGTATTTCTCCTGCAGCGTTACAGATTAACTGACGTACAGACAAAGTGAATTATTCTAGTAGCTTTGCTACCAATTATTAGGGTACTAAAAAGAAATGAACTTACTTGATATCGCTTGCCGCCACAGTTTCTACACACATAGGACAAACTATCCCATCCTCCAGGAGTTTCAGAAACTCTGTTCTAGTAGCAGGAAACTTGCAGTTGGGGCACACTGTCAGGTCATTGTGCAGGATATGATAACCTAAATTATGATGGTGTGCTCTCCATAATGGTTACTTAAAAATGTAAACATTATAATGATGGGCTTTGAAAAAGTCTAGTTACTAAGAATTTAGCATTTTTCAGCATTTTTTCACCCATTAGATAATTATAAAGTTATTTAAACGAGTGGCATTGTTATTTTTTTTAATAGAGACAGTTTTCCGCGAAAAGTAAAATGAAAAACTATAGGATCAATGCTTATTTTGTTAGACCTTAGAGGCCCGTGGCCCGGGCCAAAAACCGAATATCAATTCTATGATTTTTATTTTATTTTTCATAGAAAATTGTCTAAAATACCAAGAGATAAATGATTTTTTGTCAAGCTCAGAACCGGTTTTATTCCAGCGGACATGAAATGGAAATAAAATTCTTGTCTACCTGTGGCTATGCAGTATGGGAGGTTATTCTTACAGTTTCCACAATATAGATCACTCTCCGGCACATCATTACTAAAAAATATATTTTTTTATTTCAAATAATTGGAACCAAAAATCAAATGCTATTAGGAAATCTTTTTTTGAATAAATTGAAAATAAGGCAGTTAGGCAGGGGTGATCTTTTTCCGTTACAAACATAGATTAGGTTATATTGGGTACTGCCCCGTAAGAACAAGTATTTTCAGGAATAAGCCCCAGACATAGAACCCTGCCCCTTCCCCCCCCCCCCCTAAATTTAAAAGGGTTCAGTGCTCGATTCCCCCTGATTACCTGCAAAATGGGCATCGTGTATATTTTTCAGGTTCTTCTGTTTTCTGAGGCTTTCTTACTATGGCTTCAATCTTTTTCCTAAAATATATTCCATATATATAATAATATATTCCATAACCAGAATAATACCAATACAATTTAGAAATATATTGACTTTTCTATAGCAGTTAGAATTGTAGCTTATGTCCAACCGAAATTTTGTATATTAACTTTATCGTTCTTTTTATCCAAGAACCTGCCAAATATTCACTTTTTTGTTCTTGTTTGATTAAAACTATCGCTGCTCTACTTATGCCATATGGACAAACAAATTCTTGTTCCATAATAATTAAAATGTATAAATGTGCACTTTATACAATGGATATGGAATATACGTAGATATTTTAACAGTGGAAAAGGGGGGGGGGGAAATGTGGTGACTCGTGCCACGACATACCAGCAATTTTATTTTGGGTGCTACTCCCTTAGTTTTAGAGATAATTGGGTAAAATCTTTTGGGCTGGGTCACTAATTACCCCAACTAGAGGTATCTTTCAAAAAAAACGGCGGCGGGTCCGCCGCTCCCGCCGTTCGCCGCCATTTTCCGCCGCCGCCAAAAAAAAATTTTTTATTGCATTTCTCGCCGAATTAGGCAATTTAGAATCATTTGAGACCATGTTATTTTTTTCAAAAATTTTTCCCCTTATAACCAACCCTGCGGGATATTGAGACAAGACCTTTTGAGGTAGATCAGTAAAAAATATTTGAATAAAAAATGGCGGCGGTACCGCCGCTCCCGCCGTCCACCGCCATTTTCCGCCGCCGCCGCCATAATTTTTTTTATTGCATTTCTCGCCGAATTAGGCAATTTGGAATCATTTAAGACCATGTTATTTTTTTCAAAAATTTTCCCCTTATAACCAACCCTGCGGGGGAACTTTTCAAATTCTCGTTTATTAAGGTATATCTTAAATTCAGTGCTTCTCCTGTGCTTTTAAAGACATTGAAACAAAATCTTTTGAGGTAGAAAAAAATAATATAGTCTCAAATGATTCCAAATTGCCTAATTCGGCGAGAAATGCAATAAAAAATTTTTTGGCGGCGGCGGCGGAAAATGGCGGTGGACGGCGGGAGCGGCGGTACCGCCGCCATTTTTTATTCAAATATCTTTTACTGATCTACCTCAAAAGGTTTTGTCTCAAATTCTTTAAAAGCTTAGGAGAGGCACTGAATTTAAGATATACCCCGCAGGGTTGGTTATAAGGGGAAAAATTTTTGAAAAAAATAACATGGTCTCAAATGATTCTAAATTGCCTAATTCGGCGAGAAATGCAATAAAAAAAAATTTTTTTGGCGGCGGCGGAAAATGGCGGCGAACGGCGGACCCGCCGCCGTTTTTTTTGAAAGATACCTCTAGTTGGGGTAATTAGTGACCCAGCCCAAAAGATTTCACCCAATTATCTCTAAAACTAAGGGAGTAGCACCCAAAATAAAATTGCTGGTATGTCGTGGCACGAGTCACCACATTTCCCCCCCCCCCCCCCTTTGTCGTCAATTTAGATTACTAACATGAACTTTATTTATTGGTTGGTTTGTTCTAGGAGGAGGGGAAGGGATGTGGTAAAGGGAAGGGGGTGTCGTTATTTTAGCCCGCTGCGAGTACCGATTACATGAAAATCCTGTGTAACATCCAAGTAATAATATATATCGATTCTGCATACAGATTCTAAATGTGTGAGATTGTGAAAGAAAAATATCGAAAAGCATTTATTTTGAAAAGATGAGGTTTATCCAATAAATTTCCAATATTGTAAAATGTTCATTTATACACATTTAGAAATATGGATTTAGATTTAACATTTTCGATTATTATCTATTTAGAAGAGAAATCTTCAAAAATTTTAAGAAAATTGTAGTTAGTGTAAAAAGCGAACACAATAGTTTCGAAAAATTGTAACTTTTTCTCAAAATTTTAAAATGCAATCTCAATTTTTCATTCTTTTGAGAGCGACTTGGGCTTCCTCTAAGCACAGACTGCGTAATTAAGAAGGTTCGGCTTTGCTTCTCTGTCAAAAGTTGTGTTAATTTATCAGATGATTGTGAATATGTCGGATGTATTGTCAGCCAAGAGCACATTTTATTACATCCATTATAGTCGACGTACCTAAATCCATATAGTTGACATAAAACCTAAAAATTGTATATGAATATAATGCCGAAAGGTTTATGCGGCTGCCGACCCGTGGATAATAGTTTACATACTTACTATATTATTGCTTGGATCTTACACCAGATTTTCATTTTCTTTAATCAAGTGAAACTTGCAGCGTGCTAAAATAACGATTCCCTCTATCCCCTCTCCTCCTACATGATGAACGAACTGACCAATATTCTACATCAAGGGGGGGGGGGGGGGGGGGGGGGAGTTCTGACACATTTGCGTAAACCTGGTGTATACTTACTTGTATTTTTCATCAATATCCTTTCTGTATTCAGGTCTCATAAGCATGGCCGCATATGTGAAGGCTGAGTTCTTCAAACCAGACCTACAATTGAATATATTTTCGTATGTTATATATATTTTTTTATATTGAACCTTATAATAATATTTTTTGTGTGTCCATGGATAATGTTTATTAATCCATTCTAAACATTTTTCCAGCAAAGCTCATAATATCCTTTTTCCCTAATAATTAAAACTGGTTCAAAGTCAATCTTGAAAATCGTGTATCGTATCATAAACGTAAACCGCAGAAAGTAAAATAAAATAATAAAAAATTATTTTATTCAGTGGAAAAGTTATTATCGAATAGTAGGTATTATAGACAATTTCCCGCAGATAGATAAGTGAAAACTTTTAAAATTAATTCTCGTTTTAATGTCCCCGAGGGGCCAGGCCAAAAAAATAGTATTTATTTCATGATTTTTTAAAATTACAGAATATAGTTCATTATGTGATTTTTCAGTATGGCTCAAAACTGGCTCTATTCCAGCGGATGTTAATCGGTTTTGAAAACAATTTAAAACAAAAAAAAATCCAAGATAATACCTGTGGCATTCAATAACAGTAGATGTAAGAATAGGTATTATATGGGCAGGAAACTTGCTGATATTGTTGGCCACCCTCAGCAGCATGCGCGCACCCGCTAGATGGTCGCCGCGGCGCACATGCAAACGCGCGAGGGTGTAGCTGTGTAGGATCATCAGGTTGTTGGCCATCTCCCAGGGAACTGTGATTCTAAAAAGAAGAAAATTTAGAGTAACATAAAAAGAAGGTAATAAAGAGGGCTTTGTGTTATTTCAAGTTTTTCGTCATTCAACAAATAATCATTATTTTGACAAAATGATTATTTTGCATTCCAATTTGCAAAGTTTCATGGTCCCAACAAAGTAGAAAATATAAATTTGCATCAAAATTTGATGTACGGTATCCTTTTTTTACTGTTTATGAACTAATCAACGAAATTTTTTTTAAGAATGAAAACTTACTTGTTTCTAACTAGCTCTTGATACATGTTATATAGAACATCATGGGCATTCCTGTAATTACCAGCTGATTGTTCTTCTCTGGCTATGATAACAGCTGTTTTTGCCGCCTCCTTGTACTGCTTGCGCGCCATGTACAGTCGGAATAAATACTAAAATAAACATATTATAATCAATTTACGGGACATTTAATGTGTCTTAAGGGATACATAAGACAAAGAGACAAAAAATTGACGTAAATCTCCTATTATGATAAACAAAATTACTTTGTCAAAAGATTTAAATTATTGTTTGAAATTTACTAGTTAGTAACCCACCAATCACAATTCATTGAAAGTATCCAAAGTTTTTGATCTAATGAAAAAGATAACATAGTAATAAAATTGAAATATGTGTACCTTAGCATCTTTGGGGACACCATCAGTTTCTCCCATCAGGAATTCAATCAGCTGTCTAGCAAGGTGGGCTTGTCCGGAACTTCCAACAACCTAAATCAAAGAATGATAAATGAACAGTCATTTACTAGTAGAATGGCAAGAGACTGGGCCAAAAATTAGCAGCTTTAGAAACTAGATTATTTATCATCCCACCAATCATAAGAGTGGTTGCATAAAATTGCATCACCTTACCAGATATCAATTAAGTTAAGTTTAGGCCACCATAAAATGCAAATTATACCTGAATTGCCAAATTTAGAGCCTCGGAATCATCCTGTGTAGATGCTGCAACTTTTAGTAGATGTCTCAATGCCTAAAAATAACAAAAAGATTAGAACCTTTATGAAATGAAAAAATGATTACTGTTCTTTCTTCTACTACAGATATAAAAAGTCCATAAAAAGTCTGTAAATCTATTTCTGAAAAAATGCAAATCTGATGAAAAATGACCAAGAAAATTTCATTAAAGATGCATTCTACTATTTTAGCAGATAGACAGACATCAATGACTGCATAGTAAAGAGAAAAATATACAGAATTTGTAAGTGATACAACTATTGCAGTATGTTTTAAAGAGAGGGGGCGGTAGTGAAACTTTTTGAAACCAAAACTACAGTATTTTAACTTAAAAAAAAGATTACAGCACTGAAATTTGGAATGACAGTCGCTTTAAAGAGGTACAATTTGGAACTGTGAAGAAAAGTTGTTGAAACAGCCGCTACAGCCGTTTCCCGCAAAAAAAAATCGGCGATAGCGTCGGTTCTGCCGCCGTTTTTTTCAGTTCCACATTGTACCTCTTTAAAGCAACTGTCATACTAAATTTCAGTGCTTTAACTCTTTTTTTAGTTGTTTTCCTTTGACTTTTAGTTTTGGTTTCAAAAAGTGTCACAACCGCCTCCCCCCTTTTAAAATATATTTTTCTCAATGGATAGGTATTATTTTTTCAGCTACTCTATTAGAATCTATCTATTATTTACCTTGGAATGTTCTCCAGCTTTATGATAGAATTTGCCAGCTTGCAGATGGTTTCTTTCTCCCTCAAAATACACCGCAATACTATAAAACAGGACAGTGTTAAAGACCTTTAAAGTACTTTTTGATTATCAGATTTCAACAAAAATTTGCAGCTTTTTTTTTTCTTCAGTGGAAAGAGGTATTATTACCCAAAATACACAACTCACAATATTGAACAAAGTTTACCTACAGGAGAACTAAAATATAGTTTAAAATATCACATGTTGGTGTAAAGAGAATGAAAAGACCTTTTATTACAAACAGTTAAATAGGAAAAAGATTAAAGTTGACTAAAATGAAGTATTTACCTATGATAATCTTCCAGACTTGCACCCTCACCAACAATGTCAGCAAACAAATCCATCTTTGCATTCTGAACTGCCAACTACAATGGAAAAAAATATGATGTACCTTACTTAACAAGAGGAACGAATATTTGACTTATAACGAACTAAGTCAATAAAAACTTGAATTATACCTACTATGTTTTAGTATGGTTATTTAGCTATTATTAGATTTAAAGAAACAATGCTTTATAGAACGCAGATGTAATTAACTAAATGTACAAAAACCTGAAAAGCTTCGTCCACACATCTGCTGAGAACCAAGAACTGAATGGCGGATGAAAAATCATTCAGCTTTTGGAAAAACTTGGCAACCATCTTTGCTCCTTCAGTGCTAAAATATTTCAGTTTTACATGGAACATTTATCCCTTTACAAAAGAAACAGGATCTCTCTCTATCTGTCTGCCTGTATGTATGTCTGCACCGAATGATATCGCTGAACCGATAAGGTTCTCCTTTAAAGGGTAGTTTTTCATAGGTCCTGGGAAGGTTTATAACTATTTTAGAAGAGGATATCCAATACTCTCCCAATAATATTATCATATTTGTTTGCAAATGTTGAAATACAAATATATCTGTTTATTAATTTACCTCTTTGTCTGTTTAACAATCCTGACAGCATTTTCAGGATCATTCATTTTGTCCAAAAGCAATCTGACTGCGTTGTCATAATCTCTGGCTGCTTCGTAGGCCGCCACAGCTTCTTTAAACTTTCCATCCGCTTCTTTAGCCTTGCAATTTTAAGAATTATCAGCATTATTTCGAAAAATAACATTTGAGTAGATTAAAAAATAAGGTACTGGTTACATTATTTACCCGTTAAAGTGACCCTAAAATATTAGTACAAATAATAGAGAAGAATTTTTTGAAGAAAAAATGTCTATTGTTATTCTAACAACGATGACAACATCCATAAAAGCGAAGCACTTAAACAGTAGGACAAACGGACATTAACAGTAACACTTATATAGTGTCAGAACTGAATAATCATAATATAAATGTATAAGAGTCAAAGCAAAATTGTAAGTAAAATGTGTTGAAAAACTGCTTGATTCAGGATAATGTTTATGGACATACTTACATTTCTAGGACTTGATTATAGAGTTGCTTCGCTTATTACATTATACTTTGTTGTCCCAGGAATCAATATACCAAAAATCAGATCAATCGGATGATTAGATCACATAAAAATTTGTTGTTAAAAAAGTTAAAAAATCAACATGTTTAAAATGGACGTACGGACATTTTGGTGATGATTATAGAGTTGCGACGCTTTCTAAATCGTACCTAACTATTAAAAGAATCACCATGCACAATTTGAAATCGATAGGACAATTCTAACATGCCTAAATTAACGAAAAAAGCTATCCGTTACGGACGTACGGACGGACGGACGGACCGACCCTAATTATAGAAAAGCTTCGCTTTTAAAAAGTCTGATTTACACTAAACATATCTGAATCCCTAAGGTCTTTGTTAAAGAAAAAATACGTAAAAAAATCGACGATACTATAAATGAAACTTAAGTTTATGTACCTTTGCAAATTGTAGTTGGATCTTTGAAGAAGAAATGTGGGGCAAAATCTGTCCAATTTTGGTCCAGTTCTTTAGCTTGATGTATAGATAAGCAGCCTTGTCATAATAATTGGCAGCCTCGTACAGCTGCGCTGCTTCACCAAACTGTTTTATACTCTCCAATATTTCAGCACATTCCCTGTAATTTAAATTAAAAATAAATGCGGTTAATATTTTAAAATTTACCTAACAAAATGCAAGAGCGTCAAAATAAACGCTATTCAGGATCTAAATTGAAATGAATATTCCATAAAATTTTACACTGCCAAAAAAAAGAGTTAAGTACAGGTATTCGGCTTGTGGTGGTTGTTTTTGTGAGGTTCATGTAGACATGAGTAACTTTATTAAAATCATAATAGAGGAAATCAATTTGCTGTACTACTAAATACAATAATAAATAGGTTCCTTACCTGTTTAATTGTCTAGATTTCATCTCTTGGCAAATGGCTAAACCTTTTCTCATATCTCCACATCTTAGTGCCATCCTAATCAAATAAGAAGTATAAGATCACATCCTATTATATAAAATAGTAAGGTTTTTTTTTGTTACAGCGAAGGATCTTGCTAACCGCCTAACCGATATGATTCTCCTTTACAGTGAAGCTTCTTACAGGTACAGGGAAGGTTTTTAACTATTTTTGGGGAGGGTATCTCCATCCAACTTCCCATGTAAAAATGCCCCCCCGGCCCCCAGTCGCAGTCGCTAGTGAATAAAAACAAAAATATACAATTTGTCACTATGCTTTAATCAAATGATATGCATGCTCATTGCTCATGTACATTGAGGTTGTCAAACGTTATTTTAAAGTCAAGAATGCAGAAATTAAAACACGCCTTTGCTATTAATAAACGTATAACTGAATATTTAGAGGAATAAAAAGTTTTAATCAATGCAGTAATTTAAAAAGTTTAAATCTTTTTAAAATAAATCAGGTTTAAGTTAAATCATACCTTGCAATTCCAGCTTTACAGGCATTATTATGTTCCTGTTCCGCTGAAAGACTCTCGTCCTCTGACCCCCCGCCGCCAGCTCCGAGTCCGCTAGGACCCTCCAGAACCATTTCTCCGGCGGTTCCGGTCTTCATCAGGCCTCTCTCATAGTGGGCCAGAGCGGCAGGATAGTCGCCGGTAAACTCGAGCTGTTGGCCGTATTCGCGGCTGATCATTGGGATTTCAGCGGTTGACAGTCTAAAACAGCAAAGTTATGTGTGCTTAGTTTCTTTTACTTGCAAGCTTTACGGGTTCCATAGTAGAAGGAAAGGATTGAGTAAACGGACTAAAAAACGTCTAGACCAAAAAATTCTACAAGGAACATTCATGGAAAAATCTTACCTGTCAGCGAGTGTAAGGGCTTGATCCCATTGTAGAAGATCTCTGCGCATGTGCAGAGCCTCCAGTGGATGGCTGGACTGAAGGAACAGGTCCTGGGCATGACTGTAGTCTCCAAGAAGCATGCTTATGTGACCAGATAATAGCTTCTTGTCTTCTATGTCTAAACAAAAGTAGGTTTAGAAACGATTCAAGTAAACATTAAGAAATATCATAAAATAGATATTTTTTTAATTTTTTAATCAAAAAGACAGAATCCGAAAACTGTGGACTAATCATAATTTGCATTTTTAATTGAACAATGACAATAAATATGTAAAATTTTTATTTGCTTCACGATAAACGCCATATTACTGTGTATCTTATTATCTTGTAGTTAAAATCTTGGTGAATATATTTATTTAATTACCTTTAATTCCCTCAAGACTCCAGACCATTGAAACATTCTTCAAGTTTCTGTAGATCCTGATGGCAAATTCTACCTCCAGCTTTTCCAGAGCAACCTTTGCCAATTTTTCCCATTCTTTTGGTTCATTGAGTAGATCACAAATAATCCATCCATTGTGGAGACGTCCTAGCTTCAGATTTTTACCAAGCAACTCTCTGTTCATAATAAAAAAGATTCTTCATTATTAATTTATAGGACTTAATTTTAAATTATTCTTATCTAACTATCTTATATTCTTAATTTTTAAACCATTAAACCACTTTTTCTATTATTTCATGTTATGCGTAAAAATCTCCAGAATAACCAATCTACCACATTATTTGCCTAAAAACTTTGTCTAAAAGATCTAACTAAAATTTTTATTGGTTTACTTCATACCTTTGGACTTTTAAATGTCAAATATGTAAATTCAACTAATCTAAAAATCTTAATAATTTCAGTAAAGCTCAGACTGGCCAGCCAATTTTGAAAATAAAAAACGTACATAACGTACACAAAAAAATACGTTACGTACATAAAAAAAGTAAAAAAACGTACAAAAAAAACGTACATTCCTAATAAAAATAAGTTAAATAATTTCCTAGTTACCTATTATCAATACATTTAAGTCTACTAGCAGCTACCTGTAAAGGAGAACCATAGCGAACTGACAGACACAAGATATCCTATTACTATATTCAAAAGAACTAGCGTCTATGCTCCTAAAGGCCTCTAGGGGCACTTGAGGAGGGAAGAGTTGAATTCAATAAAAAAACATGGATGACAACATACATAAGTAGCAAAGCTCAAAAGTTATTTATAGACATCTGGAAAAAAATTAACTTAAAATCGCAATTAAAATTCATTTTTGGGGGGAGGAGATAGTTTTTTTTCTTAAGTCAATTTCTCTTTGGAGGGTGGATGGTGATACTCTTCCCCAAAATAGTTATAAAACTTCCAAAAACCTATGAGAAGCTATCCTGTTAAGGAGAACCATATCGGTTCCGTGGTTAGCGAGATTCTTTGGTTCAAACAAACAGACATTCTGTTAATATGTACAAAGTATATCCTATTATAAGGACCAGCGACTACGCCCTTTGAGGCTTCTAGAGGAACTTGATTAGGGGGGGGGGGGGGGGAGTTGAATTCAAAAACCCATTTTTTTATTTAAAAATAAAAAACAAGGATGACAACATCCTTAAGTAGCGAAGCTCAAAAGTTATGGATGGAAATCTGGGAACTATATAAACTATAGAGTAGTGTCGTAAAAAATAAGCATTTAACTTATTTAAATAAATCACAAAACCTTTTAAAAATATATAATAACGTGAAAATCTAGGAATAAATTCAGCCCCCAACCAATAAGCAAATCTCAATGAAATTTAGTGGAAGTATTAAGAATGAAAACTAATACAATCCCTGAAAATTACAACCGTCTATCAGGAATATGAGTTGTGAAAATCACAAAAACCTATACATCTAGGAATCGATCTAGCACTGCAAAAAATAGACAAACCTTAAAGAAACTTTTTGAAAATATGTAGAATGTGAATTTATTTATTCCCTGAAAATTTCAGCCGTCTATCTTGAATAGAAGTCGAGAAAACCATGAAAAAAAGAAAATCTAGGAATAGATCTAGCACCCAACCAAAAGGCAAATCTCAATGAAAATATGTAGAATGTGAACTTATTCAATCAAAAAACAGGAGCCGAGAAAATCACGTTTATCCGATAGCATAACGGACTGACAA
Organism: Acartia tonsa; assembly: GCF_053477335.1. Classification (NCBI taxonomy): domain Eukaryota; kingdom Metazoa; phylum Arthropoda; class Copepoda; order Calanoida; family Acartiidae; genus Acartia; species Acartia tonsa. The sequence continues at coordinate 38,993,728 of NC_137262.1, read as the reverse complement.
AGTGATTATAGAGTAGCTTCGCTAAATATTTTTTTTGGTGAGGGAAGGGGGAGTAGACCACCCCCATTTCTGATTTCAATTTTAAAAAGAAAGAAAAAATAGGGGAAGGGTTGTGATTTTTTTCTAAGAGTAGTTTCTCTTCTCCCAGGACCTATGAGAAGCTACCCTGTAAAAGAGAACCATATCGGTTTAGCGGTTAGCGAGAACCTTCGGTACAAATAAACTGACAGAGAGACATACATCCTGTTCTTTCGTACTAAGTATATTCTATTAAATAAAGTAGTAAGTTTTTTGTCTGATGCTTAAGATTATCATAACTACTTCACACAGTTACCGAGATGGTTTTAGGCTATTTTTCTACCATTTTGAATACAGATTCTTGAAGGGATATGGAAGGACAGAGAAAATAGCCTACAACCTCACAAAGATCATGATGATGTCGGTTCAGCAGTTAGCGAGATTCTTTGTTACAGAAAAAAAAGGATTTATAGGATAAACATATAATAGGATATAGGGTTATTTTGTCTATTGCTAAAGATCTCAGAAAATACTAGTCTTTAATACAAAGTAAATCAATGCCTGTCTGTCTAAAGCTTAAGATCTTGGTAACCGCTGAACAGATTGGGTTCTAAATTCTAATCTTCAGGGAATATATCTACTAGTCCTGTGGTAGTTTTAGGCTATTTTCTTAGAGTGTGGGAAACCCACCCCCCCCCCAAAAAAAAAATCAACCACCCCTCAATTTATTTTTGTAAACTAATGCAAATCAGCGGGGTGGGGGAACCCCCACCGCACCCTGGGGCGAACCTAAATGAAAAAATAATCACAATCTTTTTTTATATTTTTTTTGGACAAATTTCCAACAAACGATTCTATAAAAGAGGGATACGAAGCCCCTAATCCTAGTAGAAAGTAAAAAGCTTTAAGTGTCCCTTCCCCAAAGAAAATAGCAAAAACCATCACAGGACTATTAGGTATATTCCATGAAGAGTAGAGCACAACAGGTTCAGTGGTTACTGAGATATAAAGCTTCTGATATACAGACGGACAGACATCATTCTACTTTGCATTATAGATAATATACTATTTTTGTAATACTTTTTGTACAAATACAAATAAATATACAAATACTTTTATACTTATATTTGATTCTTATTCTTTAAAAACTAAAGATACCAAAAAATAAGACTTCTTAATCCTACACTGTGCACCATATGATATCTCGGAAAATTTACCCAAGTATATAAAGAATTTGAAAAAAATTATCGTAAAATCTATTAAAGGGGTAGTAGCATGAAATGCATTTAAACTTGAATTTATTCAACTGCATATCTCTTTCTGTTCAAAAGTTTAAACTATATCTATAGGACATATATTTCAAATCCATAAATTTAAACTGTAAGTTCTAATAACTTATATGCATAATTTACATACATATTTTTGTTCTATGAAAATTGAAGATATTATTGAATTTATTTAAATAATAGACCTATTGTTTTTGCAAAAATTTTCGTACAAAACATACAAATTACTTTTCTGCTAATATTTGATTCTTATTATTTTTAAAAAAACGTAAAACGTACAAAAATACAAATTTCAAAATACGTTACGTACACATATCAAAATAACGTCCAGAACGTACACAGATTCGATGCGTAACGTACAAAACGTACACTCTGGCCAGTCTGAAAGCTTGGGACTAAATCCTAAGAATCTCAATTCATTCCTAAGTTCTTCAGTTTTAAGCTCCGTGAAGTTGTTAGCAATATTATGGGTGGTGAGGGTTGTCTTGGTGAGTTTGCCAGACTGAGTCTGCAGGCAGATTTCTCCAGAAAAGAGCAGGATTGGATGTTGGCCCATGGGCACTCGAGTCAAACCTGTAAAAAATGATAAGAACAAATAATTTTTTATATATAGAGATGTATAACCAGACAACTATCTGGATCTCCAAGTTGGGACCTTTTTCGTCTGCTAGCAAATTGCTTTCTGCTCTTTTTTAGCCACATGGCTGTGTTAATATTTGCGACGCTATTTGTTGATTTTCAAAGACCACACAATTATTTAACCCTTTCCTCTAGCCCTCTCTTGTATTACTCTTATTAAAAACCTGCCTACCATTCTATAAGTAAGAACAAGCAATAAAAATTAGGGGCACATAGAACTTGCTACTAAATTCTTTTAAATAATGCAAACTTATGCCTTAGGAAACTCCAACTATAAGAGAAAGATTATCATATCTGCAATTGAGCTTTAGGTATGTTTCTAATAAAAATAGTAAACGGATTGTAGTATTTTGCCACTGATTCTTTTGTTAACCATTTAAAACGATATAACTTTAAAAAAGTGAATATGCCCGTCTCATGGTTTAATAATCAAACCTTTTTTTCAAGATAAAGACAAAATAATTACCTAGATTGTAAACAGAAGGTCCGGCAACATTATCCATATCAAGAATAAATGTGTGCAACATCTCTCCGTCAAATGCAACAAACACGTCCTTGTCGGCTGGACATTTATCCCATAGGATCAACTTTGTGCTGCAAAAAAATCAGAATTCTTAAGATCATTTATTTATAAATTGAATTATTAAATAAAATAAATAAAGATAAAGTATTAACCATCATAATAGCCCTTTTAAACGGGGCAGTAAAACTTCAGTCAATTATATAGAGACACTCTAGACTACAAAATCGTTGCCAAAATATTATACATCAAAATTATTGACAATTGTAATAGACTGTTATATGTGAAAGTTCATTTTGAAGAGAATCATATATTTATATTTTTATTTAAGCTCTAAGCACGCACACACATACACACACACAAACCTTATAACTTTTCTTTAAAGAAGTTTCCTACCTTGCAGGAATCTCCCTAACAAGGATGAGAGCATCTGTGACAGGACTGTAAATATATCCTTGATTCTTCGTGTCTATGAAGGCTATCTTGGTCCCGTTTGGTTCTGCGTACATGTATTTGATTCCTATAAAAGAGTAAGAATTAAAACAGGATAAAACCTGATAGGTTAAAATTATCCTTGTTTGAAAGAAACAGGATGTTTGTCTCTGTGACTGGCTGTCTAAAGCTTAATATCATCTCGCTAACTGCTAGAGATATTTTTCCCCTTTACATTATTTTACTTTTCCTTTGTAAAGCTCAAATTGAAAGTGGAGGATTGATTAACCCCCCCTCCCTACATTCACTCTTAAAAAATAAAGAAAATATTTTTCGATATATTTCAATTCATAAAAATTTAAGAAAAAGATAAATTTATCGTCCATTGCCATATCCCAGTATTTACTTTTTACCTGTGATATGTTTAAAAGAAGTAACATTGCACCAGTCCTCGATGTAAAAGTAGGTGATCCCTCCCATATCTGTTCCCATAATTAGAAAATCCGGGGTCAAGCACATACAGCTGATCACGTCGGCTTTCCCAGATTCCGGAAATATTTTTGATTCTTTTTCCTCCGGGACTACGCCCTCGCTTTCCAGCACGTGAAGTTGTACCTTCCCATCATACCTAGAAGATTAGTATGCGTACAAATTTAAGCTTCTAATCGGGGATGGCCATAAAAATTCTGCTTCATTTAAATATCATGTTTAAAACGTCTTAAAATAAAAACAAACACAGAAAAAAGGTCCTGGCTAAAACTTGTGTTGTGTTAATGCACAGAAATGACTCTGTATCAAGTAGTTGATGTCTAGTCTATGGGCTGTTGGTCATAAAAATGCATTATTGATCTCTAAAATCTAACAGCATTGGTATTTTTTTAAATAAAATTTCTAAAAATCTAATTACCTTACAGCACAATAGTCAGAGTTGAGTTGCATCTCTTGAACTGTTCCCAAATATTCTCTGTCTCTCATAAGATCCACATTAGTCTCACCCAGAAGGTAGAACCAGGCCCTAAATATAAATTAGGTAATAGTTACTTATTTACATTAAAGTATTCGAGATATGTAGATGAAAATTATCTCATTCTTACACTGAATAAAAGTATAACTTAATTGGCATAAAAAAAAGTTGCTAGCATTTTGTAAGAATTCTAATTCTTCTAAATGAGTCGAACTACATAAAGAGATTTTTTACTTAAAGGGGAATACAACAAACCTGTGCAATAAAAAGCTTTCCCTTAAAGCATTAAAGACGTAGTTCTCCATTTTATGACAGCTTTAAAAAGTTCAAGAATGGTTTTCGGTTAACTTACTGTTACTTATCTTCTTCAACACGGAGCCCCTGGATGCTAGGGGCGACAAAATTATTTTCTAAAGCGAATCATATGTACCTGTTATTCATTCCCAAAGCCAGATGAAAGGGACCAAGAGCCAGAAAAGAAGGTTCAATATCAGCCCCCACCACAATACTACCCATCTGCTCCACGGCGTTGGTGATGGTCACCTCCAGCAGAGAGGTCAGGTAGGCAACCTAATCAAAAAAAGTTAAATTAACTACCTATCCTCCTAGAAATAAATCAGCTTGTCACTTAAATTGAATATTTGTCAATTGTCAAAAATGTTTTGTAAGTTAATCTTGAGTAGAACAACTCTAAAGTCATATTATAGTGTTCAGACCAGTTTATTTGTTGTTGAGTGATGTGCAATGTTAAAGAGTTCTTTTTGTAGTAGAAGGTAGGTATAAAGGTAAAATACCTTCTTAAAAAGAAACTTAAACATTGTAAATGATGAAAATCTAATTACAAACAGAAAAAGTTTCATAGTTTATAAAAACTAAATTTTGAGCTTACCCTTGTATGGGAGCTCGAGCTAAGCAGGGGCAACTTGGACAAATACACATGTAGGTTACCCTTGCTTGTCGTGACCGCCAGCAGCTGGCCATCCTCCGACCAGTCCATGTTCTCCAGGCCTCTCTCGTCATCAAGGGTGATGACGCTGCTAGTCTCCTTCAGGTCGCTCAATTCGTGGATTTTTATCATGTTGTCACCGCAAGAAGCAGCTTTTCCTGAGATTTTCAAAGTTTTTTTTGTGGCATACATCATTATAAGTTTTCATTTATCATACTGTAAGGGGGGGGAAATTTCGGTATTTTTTCGTTTTTTTTGAAAAAAAATGGGGTAAATATTAATATTTTCAAATGAAACCAAGACCAGTAGAAAGCTTATGGAAAGGACTATCAGGTCCTAAAAGAACGTTATCCTAGGACTTTTAGAAGTTTGCCGAAATTGACCGCAAAAAAGTTACCGAAAATTTCCCACCAGCGGCGGGGGAATTTTCGGTATTTTTTTTCAACCTAAAAAAAATCGATGAAAAACGGCCAAACGGCCAGTCGAACATAAATAATCATAATTAGTATAGGTTATAGGGATTATCCACAAAAAATTTCATAATGATCGGACTATTCCTTCTATGTTAAAAATGAATTTTTTGAAAGACGCGAATTTTCGATTTTTTTTTCTCGACATTTTTTTTAAAAAAAACTTAAAATTAATATAAGAAAAAAACGTATTTTAATACTTTTTAGGCCTGATCCTAAAAAAGCTCACATTGAACTATAGATTTAGACCAAAAAACATGAAAATTGATTAAAAATTAACCTCAATAATCGAATTTGAAGCAAAAGTGTCATCTTTGCAAAAAATCTTGACTACATTTTAACCTTAAAAAAATCGATGAAAAAAGGCCAAACGACCAAACAAGCGTAATAAATCATAATTAGAATAGGTTATTGGTATTAACCACAAAAAAATTCATAAAGATCGGACTATTCCTCCTATGTCAAAAATATTTTTTTTCAAAGGACCAGAAATTTTGATTTTTTCCTCGCAAAAATTTGCTTCAAAAAATAAAATTGATTTTTTTTGTTTTTTTATCTGTTCTATTCATTTTTAGGCCTAATTCTTAAAAAATCCATATGGAATAATAGATTTGACAAAAGAAAACATGAAAACATGACCTTAAAAGTTGAATTTTAATTTCTTTTGAAATTACCGAAATTTCTTCCGGCGTCAACTTTGCTCATTTTTGAAAAAAATATTACCCCGATTTTAAAGCTCTCAACAGATTTGGAAAGAGCGGGCAATTCTTAGTTCAAAAGGTTTTTACGGATCAGCTCTAGGTCTTACCAATTTTTGAGTACGTCGATCTTTACACACCTACTAAAAAATTAATTTTATACTTTTTGTAGGCAATTTAATAAGGAACAAATTTGCTTTTTTGTTTTTTTCTGTCATTTGAAAGGAACATGGAGAAAAAGGTCATTTAATGAAGGTAGGTCGAAATTACCGAAAATAGCCCCTTACCGAAACTTCCCCCGCCTTACCCTACCTATAAGAAATGACATCAAAAGAATATTCTTCAATATTCCTCCAATCAAAACCGTTCGGCTAGGTTAAGAAAGCTTCACATGAAAAGAAAAAAAAAACAGCAGAAGAATCATTTTAATTATTTTGTTATAAAGATAATATACAATATACATTACCTATTGACGTGCTGATAGAAATGCCAGTCAGGCTTTCTCTGTGATTCTTAGACTGGAACAGTTCTTGTCCAATTTCTTTCATGTGGGTTGATATAACAACAAAATAGCCAGCAGAAAAACCTAAAATTTAAATAAATATTGATATTTATCGCATCGTATTTTAGAGTTTTCAAAGGAAAAGAAAAATCATAGGATTAATCCTGTTCTGCCTATACTCACAGTGGCCAAAACTGGGCAAGAATGTATAAGACTAATTGACTTTTTAAGGAAAATTGTATTCTAATTCGTTACATTTATCTTCAGTATGGTTTTAATCCAGCGGAAATTATTTGAATTCTATTTTTCATTTCGGTGAACAAATTGAAGAAAAGGAAAAACATCTATCCATATATCTATGTATAAATTTCTAATGATCTCATGCATAGACGTCCAAGCTTTATTTTGGAGGGGGGGGGTAATTCGTATTTGGGGGGGGAGGGGTAAAATGGCGCGCAAAGCGCGCCGAAATTTTTTTTACCCCCCCCAAATTTTTACACCGGAGGTAAAATTTGATTGGGGGGGGGGGGGTTTACCCCCCCTAAAATCTGTTGGCAGGGGTAAATTTAGTTCACCCCCCCAAAAATTTACCCCCCGGGTAAAATTTTTTGGGGGGGTAATTTAAATTTTATTAAATATTTAGAATCAAAAATGCGCGCAAAGCGCGCTAATATTTATTTTATTAGATTTTTTTTTTGGGGGGGTTATTTACCCCCCAAAAATTGTTTGGGGGGGGGGGTAAATACCCCCTCTTAAATGGGTAGGGGTAAATTTTAAATGGGGGGGGGGTAAAATAAAAAAAAAATTTGGGGGTGCCTCCAAAATCGTTTGGAGGGGGTTAACGCCCCATTACCCCCCCCCCCCCATGGACTTCTATGATCTCATGACCTAGGTAAGTATTTTTTCAATCAATTTTCACAGATTTTTAAAATGAACTTGTTTTCCCTATTAAAACTCGTTGAATATAATATACCTAGCAAAATATATCCATCACCAAACCACTTGTAGGAGACAATATTTCCATATCTGGACTGGAAGGCCAGCTCAATAGGATTGTCAGGATCAAACAGGTTGAACAGATACAAGGTCTTGCCTCCAACCACCAGGCTCACTGTGTTTTCTGTACTGGCTCTTTCATCCTAAAGATTTGAAGATTATTATTATGAATTGAATTCAACTGATTACATAGCACGCCTCAGAGGGAAAAGGTGGGCTAATAATAAACTAAAGGTTTAAACCCACCACAGGTCTAACCATAACCAAAGACTTAATTACTTACCATTCTTTGACATTAGAACAGTCTAAAAACAAAATAGCTAAATCTTCATTGTGTATTAAGCTTTTTAGGATACTTTGTCTTTTTTATGCTATTATGAACTTTAAGGCTGTACCTGTTTCATTTCAGCAAACTGAATATCCTGTGGTTCAGCTCTCAGGGTTGCCATCCTGATGGTATCCCCATCCAGGTTGCTGATGCTCAAGGTCTTGTCCTCCGAGCCCAGAGCCAGCAGGTTACTGGAGCTAAAGGCCCCACATGTTATAGCCTAAGTATAAAACAATTCATGATTGGAATTTAATTTAAAATATGGGATTATACCCCAATTTTCTTTACTGGTTTCAAACCTTCTTATAATCTTAGTCATGAAAAGAACAATGTCCGGTAAATAATAATAAAACTAGTTTTTTTTTATGTTACCTTGCTATGTTTGCCAATAACAGGAACTCGTCTGGATGTTTTATGATTATATATCATTAAATTGCCACGATAACTGCCGATAGCCAGTGTTGGTCCATTCTTAGCCCAGATAATAACATTTAGAGGATCACGAATGCCTAAACATTAAAGAGTAAATTAACAAAGAAAAATTCCAATTTGCTACAAAAATTTTTGGTCTTTAGCATTTTTCGGTAGGTACTATAATACCTACAAAGTGTCGGTTGAGTGCTGATTAGAATAACCCCATACTTATTTTAAAATTAATTGTAAAAAAAGTTGCTTTTCTATGCCTATCCCTTCGGGGGCCCTAAAGCTGCTGTGCTGAGCCTATACCTGCATGACTATCCTGACCCACCTAACCTATTGTTATATATAAGCAAACTAACGAAACCCCTCCTTATTCTTATTTATTTCAAAATCAAGGCTGGGTTATCAGTGTTCACAAAAGGCCATGGTTAAAATATCAGGTTCGAATTCTGTGGATAATTTCTATGAACCAAAGATAGAAATTTTTTTCAGCACCAATTGTAATTGACTTAACTAAAATATGAATCTGAATGGTTAAATTGTTGAAAATAATGATATTACCTGTGTCGAGATATTGGCTTCTGGCATTATTAGCATCCCAGATCAAAAGGTTTGGAGACTTGTCTGTTATAACTGCCAATAAATCTCCATCCCTTTAATAAAAATACATTAATGAAAAATTTTTTTTCTTTAAATATCGTTTCTCAGTTATGAGCTAAACATTTTTAGTTAATGATAAAATAACAAAAGATAAAACTTAGATAGTTAGTTTAACATGTTGGTACAGTGGTACTACAAAGTTATACGCGTGACAAGTAAGTCTTAAGTAGACAATACAGAATTTGGAACAATCTGTATTTATAGGTACTGCAGATTTTACCCTAAGGGTTTTCGAATGATTATTTGCAGTCTAGTCAGGAAGTGCCTTATCTTGAATAAAGGAACCTAATAGTTAAACATTAAAGTAAAAGAATTGAGGGGGCACGAGTTAGTGTAACTCTACCAACGGGGTAGGGACCCTATGCCGACTTTCAATTCTGTCTTTGAAATTAACAAGGTAAAAGCATCGGAAATATAAACACAGCCGAGTCGCTACAAAAGAACAGAAAACAATTTGCTAGCAGACGAGAAAAGACTTGGGCAATGTAGTTGTCCAGATAATACATCTTTATTTATAATTTATTGATTGAACTTACTTGTCCCAACCAAAGCAGGAGCACATGCCAGCCAGTCTAATTTGATCCACCATGTCCGCATGTCTGTTGTAGATGTGGATAACCTTAATCAAAGAATAGCCTATTATATACAATATACCTTTTTATCTTATAAAAATAATAAACAATATGTATTTGTATAAACACTAAAGGAATGGTTAAAATATTTTGGCGCGATTTTAAATCTATATAACAATTGCATTCTTAGTAACTTAGTTCAGTTCAGTTCAGCATTCCATCGGTGATGGTCACACATATTTTAGTGTCCACGTAAATCTACTTTCTTCCCCATCACCCCCCCAATATAGCTGAACGTGAATCACCCCCTTTCTTAACTTACCGCAAACCGCACCTAATTGTACTCACCGTACATTTACCTAGCTTGCCTGCCAGCACCATACATCGCAGCCCAATAGGATAACAGATACAGCCACGTGATACATAGAGCTAGATAACTATTGGCTATAGGTCCAGCCAACCATAGTGAACAATAAATCACGTGACAACCCCAGCCTGGTGATTGGTCAATTAAACAATAAGAACGAAAAATTGTGAACACGTGCACCAAGTGAACACGTGCACTAAGATAAAGTGCATTAGTTTAAATACTACCGATAAACACACAAGTGAATTTTACAAGCTACAGGCCAATTTTTGTATATTCTATTTTATAATTAAAGTGAAAATAATTTAAATTGACCATTTTTTACATAATCTCAATTATCTTTCAGAACCAATCACCGAAATGGCGGAATCAGAGCCAAGTGACAAAATTAAGGACATAGTTTTCCAATATGCCAACCGCTCCAATGGCAATATTGGAGCCACAGTGCTCGTCAACATCCTATCGAAGATTATGAAAGGTGAAAACAACTTTAACACCTCAGACCAGCTCGATAGAATCAAGAAGATTGAAGATGACCTGGAATTGTACAAGCAAGGAGGCGGAGACAATCAGGAGAAGATCCAAGCAATCCAGGACAGCATCGACAACCTGAAGAGCTCAATCCAAAAGTCCGATTTAGCACTGAAGTCCAAGGTAGATGAAATGATTATCCACTACGACAATAGAGTGGAGAAATTAGAGCAACTCTCCACCCTACAGATCCTACAGATCAACGAACGCGAACGGAGGGACCGATCTTTTTCGATCAAGGTTCACAACTACACAGACTATTCAACATCTGGCCAGCCGCTAGTTCAACATATTTTTGATAAACTGCTGAAACCTTGCCTTATTGATGCTAACAAGCACGGAGAACTAGATGAAGTCCCTGATTCCTGGATGCAATGCATAGAATACGGCCACCCATTAGGCAATAACAGGGACACAACAGCTCCACGCAATTTCATAATCCGACTACGCTCAAGATACTACCTGGACGCAATCCTGAAGCACAAGAGAGCTCATGTGGACGGCCTTAACGAGCAGAACCTCTCCACCAGCAAATCATATGCAGAGTCAGTCAGGTCTGGGAAGCTCTATCCATGCAGGATAGGTATAGATACCACTGCCCTTGACAGAGATGTACTGTCCTGGCTCTGCCGTCACAATGAGGTACACCGAGCATACCTGAGAGGCCAACGCATCGTATTCAGCCTCAGAAACAAACAACAACAATTTTTCACCGTTCAGAACCCATACGGTCGCACACTTAAGGAGCTTATCTCCCCGGTGATCGATGAGAAGAAGTGGATAAGATCCAAGAACAAACAGAGCCCTTTTGCACAGCCAGCCTACATTAACGGTCGTTCTAATGAAAGGCACCTGCTTGACATGCTGAACCCAACGAAACAGAACCCCCTGCTTATGGATGAGGAAGACGACCTAACTGAAGAAGTCATCATAGATGGAGTGACAAATATCGAGGATACAGACAACAGCAAGAAAGCAACGGCGGCCAATAAGAAGAGGAAGCATGCGTTCACACCGCTCAAACTGTTCGATGAAAACAACAGAAGCCCAGCCGTGAAACAGCTGAAATTCAACACTCCCCTTCAGAACAGATTCGGAATATTACCCCCAGAAATTACGCTGGATGCAGAGGACTCAATTATACGTCAGCTACCACAGGGTGGACCATTGAAACAAAGAATCAACGAGACGAAGGAGAAGATAAATGCGGACACGGCTAGCTTATCGGACAAGATGGTAGACAATGCTATGGTGAGTGAGATAGCTCTCACCCTCATCGAGAGTGAAATGTCCGACCTAAAGAAGAAAAAGGATTCGAGAGCTTCCTCTGCAGAGAACACCAGAAACACCTCCAGGAATGTATCCCCGTCCAACGATACAGCGATCAATGACACCTCGACAGAGGCCATCGAAGACGAGGAACCGAAGAAGCAGCGGAAGCCGCGAACATGCCGCAGCTCACAGCAGACCACCGGTAACTGATTAACCACTCGCGGTTCACTAACAGTTGGAACTGCGTTGCATTACCTGATTAACCACCCGCGGTTTTACTAACAGGTCACTTATACACCTGACTAACCACCCGCGGTTTATTAACAGGTCACATACATACCTGACTAACCACCCGCGGTTTATTAACAGGTTACTACTCATTAAACCACCCGCGGTTAAAAATAACAGCACCCGGCTATTTTATTATCATGCATTTAGTGCTAAGTTAAGTTAAAATAAATGCGGGTAAATTTCTATAACATTAGGCCACCCGCGGCAAGTCAAGTCATATCCACCCGCGGATTAGTAATGCGGGTATTATAAATTATAAATCATAAACTAAGGACATTAGGCCACCCGCGGCAAGTTTCGATCATGGCAGCATCATGTCACATGAACACTAGGCCACCTGCGGCGAGTTAGGTCCACCTGCGGCCCATATAATCAAGCAGGTCCAATCGGCAAGTTTTTTACCTAAATATAACATAGTTTCTTTAGTAACTATAGTATTCAATAATGTATATCACTTAAATGTAACTCAGTAATATTTGTTCCATCTTCTTATTATGAACGGTCGGCATAATGAATATTAATATTAATATATATCGCATACTTTGCAAAAGTCTAGCTAACAAAAATGAGATCTTAATTTACATAAAGGGTGTTAATATTTACGTCTATAATATTTAGTTGCACTGGCACTTCTTTTGCCTCTAGCGAATTAAGAGCTAATGATTTACACTGTTTACATACACCCCAGCAAATAAGTAATATTTTTTCACGCTTTTCTTTTCTTTTCTTTTTACAAATCGTACTACTTTCTGTCCGACATAATCAATTTATTAAATAGTATTCTACTAAATCATACAGTGATTACTTATCTTTATATAATCGAATAATTCTGGCCGACATAATTAATTATTGTATTGATTTGCATTTTGTTATCTTGCTAAATCGTATAATGTCTAAGTTTTAATTGTTATAAAAATATTTACTCGAACATATTTTTCTTTTTCTTTATTGCTCTTAATTACGTAGTTCTTGAGACCCAGCAATAATCTAAATCTTCATAATCAAAACTGATATACTCCTTTTTGCAATACCTCTATTTGATATGATTTAAATTGTCTATGTTTATTTTTCTTTTACATATGATAATATTAATTATGACTGTATCCAATATATTAGGTACCTAAGCGGATAATTTAAAACTTTAAAAATATTTGATTGGAAGAGGGGAACACACTCAGCTTGGGGGGGGGGGGGAGGGTAGAGTCCGAGGAGACTGAGATGCAATTTGACCATTTAACCAGACCCAGAGTGGTTCCCTTGGGGGGGGGACCGGGGGCGGATGGGAAGGGGAGGGGGCGGACTAACTGTGAAACATGTTGGGTCGGCCACGGTGTCAATAATATTAAGGTGTGTAGCAAATCCGATATCGAAATAAGATTTAAGATATTACAACTTGATGGAGGATGAAATAGTAGCTAATAATAACAATAATGATGATGATATTAATGTATTGAGAGAAACGGTTCGTGCCGAGGTTAGGGCCATTAATGTCGACGATAATAACGTAGCAAACATACATCAATTAATTGATAGGAGCATTCTTGAACTTAATGAAGACTTAAGATTAGATTTGAAATGTCAAGTTCTTTACGGCAACAATTACTTAGAATTTGTCGAGGATTTTAATTTACCTTCATGCGATTATTATAGCGAAGAATCTATTAAAGACTTTATGAATTCCACAAACACAAAATATTTGTCTACTTTTTCTATCAATATTCAGTCCATCTTGAGCAAGTATAACGACATTTCATTATTTATAGATAACTTAAACTCAGGGAAGTCTAAAGTAAATATTTTAGCAATGCAAGAAATATGGCACTCGGTAGACCTAACATTTAACGGATACCAATATTTTAAGAAAAATAGGACATTAGGAAGTGGAGGAGGAGTAGGATTCTTAATAAGTAAGGGCATAGCAGTTACAGTAATGAACGATGAAGAATTTTTTAGAGACCGAATATATGAATGCATAACCTTAAACATCACTATAAGTAATCAGAAATTTATATTACTCAATATTTACCGTCCTCCAAATACACCAGGCATAACTAGGAATGCAGCCATTAACGATTTTCTGGAAATACTCGAAGCACATCTAGACTCTTTGAGTAATAATAATATACCAATAATTATATTTTCGGATTTTAATGTAAACCTTTTAAAATTAAACCAACCTAATTCCGAAGCCAGTTCATTATTTAATAGCTTAATATCAAATGCATTTATCCCAACAATAAGTAAGGCCACTAGGGTAACAAATAATACCTTTTCATTAATTGATAATATAGCCTGCAAAGACATCATAGGAAAAGTAGATTTATGCGGAATCATACCAACCAATATTTCAGATCACTATATGTTAGTAAACTTAATTCAACTAAAAAATCCTCCAAAGAGTTCGCATAAATCTTCTTCTCACTCAAAAAGAACCTTCAATATTGAAAATCTAGAAAAATTTAGGACAGAGCTAGCGATTACGGACTGGAGAGAAGTGATGAATGAAAAGACAGACGTAGACAGAGCATACACAATATTTATTGAAAAATTTTTGAGTATTATGAATAAAAACATTCCTTTAAAACCAGTTAACAATAGAGAGCGCAACACACCGATAAACCAACATATGGACAAAGAGTTAAGAAAGTGTAGGTTGAAAAAAAGACAACTATTTTTAGCAAGTAAAAATTCATTAGAAGACGCAGAAAGATATAGAAGTTATAGGAACAATTTCAACAGGGCTAATAGGAAGGCAAAAAAGTTACACTATAGAGAAAGAATACTCGATGCGGGTGGAAATTCTAAAAAACTTTGGGACGTATTAAAGGATACAATGGGGACCAGTAAGAAGGATACACGGATAGAATACATTGAAACTGAGGGCACTAAAATTTATAAGGACATTGAAATAGCAAACAAGTTTAATGAATACCTAGCGAATATTGGTCGTAATCTCACTCCACTGCTACCCAAAATTAATAGTAGCACTTTCCATAATTACCTACCTCCCCCGTCGGAAAATAGTTTTTTTATAAGACCAATAACCGAAAGGTTTTTATTAGAACTAATAGGAAACATGAAGCATAAAAAAAGCTCTGATGACAACGATGTCAGTATATATCTAGTCAACTTTGTAAGAATAACTATAATTAGACCACTTTTGCATATAATAAACCTTAGCTTTGAAACAGGCAAGATGCCTGATAAGCAAAAGGTCACAAGGACTATATTAATCCATAAGAGCGGACCATTTTTCTTACTCGATAACTATCGAGGTGTCTCATTAATAAATAGTTTTTCAAAAATTCAAGAAAAGTGTGTATACATACAATTAATGGACTTTTTACAACAACAAAGATTCTTTAATAGATTACAGTATGGATTCCGACCAGGCAGGTCAACTTATCATGCCATTTTACATCTAATCAATAAAATCACAACGTGTCTTACATCTGGGAGAATCGCCATGGTGGTTCTTCTAGATGTAAGAAAATGTTTTGATATGTTAGATCGTAGTATTCTTTTAAAAAAACTTGAAAATCTGGGGGTTAGAGGACATGCACTAAAATGGTTCGAGAGCTACTTTAAGGACAGACGCCAAAAAGTTTTTTACAAAGGAATAAATTCAAATAATACGGTAACGATTGATTGGGGAGTTTTACAGGGGTCAATATTGGGCGTTTTGCTCTTCTTAATTTATATAAACGATATTAATGCATGCTCGGAAACATTATTAAGCTATTTATTTGCAGATGATAACTGTGCATTTTTAGAAAGCGATAACCTAACGAATCTTATTAATTTAGCGAACACAGAATTACCTAAATTATTAGCTTGGTACAGTAAGAATAAACTCCTCCTCCACCCGAAAAAAACTAAAATATTAATCTTTGGACTTCCCAGAAATGATCGTTTTTTAACTAATATAGACCTAGGTCTTTTAAATGAATTCCCGGTTTATTTTGATATGAATGATGAAGGGCAAAATTCCCCCGAAAAAATTACCAAATTAACATTAACCCCGAATGAAAATGAAAAATTTTGTAGACACCTTGGAATCTTAATTGATAATAAGCTGACTTATAAATATCACCTCGACAACTTAAGGATTAGGATAAGTAAAATTATATTCTCAATGAAAATGATGAAAAACTTATTACACAAACGCCATTTAATTTTAATATATAACGCATACTTGAAATCTTTATTAGACTATTGTTCCCCATTATTTGTAGGAATTCCAGAAAGTTATATTAAACCTATTATGAATCTACAAAAAAAGGCAGTAAGAATAATATGCAGAAAAGAGAATAGGGCTCATACTAAGGATCTATTTATTGACTTGCAAATACTCCCTTTCAAGAAATTAATACTTTATAACACTGCCAGATTCATGTACCTTTATAAAAACAAAAAGGTACCAGCAACTTTTGACAATACCTGGAAACTAAATAGAGAAATCAGAAATAGAGAGTTGAGGAACGATAACGATTATTATGTTCAATTCACAAACCGTTCTTATTTGAAAGCATTACCGCTCTACCGATTTCCAGTAATCTGGAACAATTTACCAGCTGAAATCAAATCCGTAGAGAACAAGAACGAATTTAATAGGAAAGTGTTCTTGCATTTACTATTAAGATAGGAAAATGGCAACGCAATTTTAGCATATATAATTCTTCATTTTAATTTTCAGTTGTAAATTATAATTACACTGTTATGGAAAATTAACTGACGTCATATAGATATGTGTGTACTTTTTTCCTTAATTTAAATCAAATTTACACGGTGGTAATTGACGCAATTGTAATTACCTCATACATTACACAGTTTATTTAAACACTTAGACTTCAGTTCACAAATTACTAGCGGCAGCGACACTTTTATATAATTAAACTTAACGTTGTTTATGCAAACACCTTATATTTTGTCGAATAGATTAAGTAACGCCAAAGTTTACTCAGCCGAATTAAATACTTATTAACAGCAAACAAAAATTTTCTCTTCTTTTTCAAACGAATAAGATTAATTAACTATAGAGCAGCTTTGGATGTATCTATCTAACAAGTTAAGTTTATTTAAACTCTTAGGCCGCAGTTCATAAATTGCTAACAACAGCGACACTTTTACCAATTAAAAGTTTTTTTTTTTTTTTTACGCAAACACTTTATATTTTGTCAAACAGATTAAGTAAAGCCAAAGCTCACTCAGCCGATTTAAATACTTAATAATAGCAAACAAAAATTTTCTTTTCTTTTTTTTTTTTTTTTTCAAACGAATTAGTTTAATTATAGAGCAGCTTTGGATCTATCTATCCAACAAGTTAAGTTCAACAATTTCATCTAGTCGCAGACGTAAAAATCCATAATTTAATAATTAGTAAATCGAATTTCTCATGGTGCTAAAACACTTAATAACAGTGGACTAAGTATAATTATAGAATAGCTTTGGATCTATCTAACCAAAAAAAGACAAATATTTTGGATGACTAGTTTTTAGCCGAATGAATCTTTATTAATATCATTGTTCGTTTTTATTATTATTTATATAGGAGTATTCAAATTAGTTTAATCATTCTGATACATAATAGGATGGTGAATATATATATTTATTTGATTTAATATGTTAAATAAACTAATCCAGAATCTCGACGCTTGGCTCGCGGCGCTCCTCGTGTTCTGACTCGGAATCCTCCTCGAAGGTGGGGCCGTCGGAATTCTCGGATTCAGCACGGGAGTCGGCGTCGTCTCCAGCGGCATCGTCTCCAGCTTCGCCAACATCGGACCTTGCTCCGGCGGACCCAGCCTCTGACTCTGAATCCATGGACCAGTCATCATACTGGCCATCTAGGCCGGGCTCGCTGTCACTGATCTCAATGGTCGACTCGAGGTCCAGCACAATATCATACGCAGAGGTAGCCATTAAGACCGCCTCCTTGTAATCATTGCACTGAGCCTCGAGGACCGACAACTCATGCTGGTTGTCTTCACGCGAGCGGTCGACAGTGGGCATTGCATCGCCTAACATGCGGTGCAGCCGAATGCCTTCGTCGACAAGTCTGATCGACTCGCGGTTGGGAATCTCTTGCAGACCTGCGCGAAAAGCTAACCTGCATGCATCGCGGAAGCTAGTGCGCAGGCCCTTCCCAAAATAATACCAGTCAGCAATTTCACTTGAGTATACTATCGGCAGAGCTGGCAGAGGTTCTGGAACCGCAAATGGAACGGGGCCGCCAACATCGGGTTCGGGAGAGGGAGCCAAGACTTCCTCTGCAGCGTCGATTAACAGTCGCAGGTTGCTATGATCAACCATGACGGAAAAACTTATTATTTAACTTATCGGCAGATTTAAAATTAACGTAACTTGATGGTAAACGTATGAACACCGGAAGAGCAATGATTAGATAACAAGAAAGTCGCAATTAAATAGAATTAATCATGTCACGTGACATGTCCCGGCAAGCCTTTACAAATAGGTCTAATTTACCCCCATTTTTTTCACATTAAATAATAATAAACAAAGACAGAAACCGGCCGGGTCAAAAATCAAATTGCGCAAAGGCAGCTTCCTCCCCCTATGTCGGTATTTTTTCTCCACCCCCTTTCATATTACCACCCGGGTCAACCATTTTTCAAGACGACACTTTCGGCTTCTTTGACCTCACTGACACCTCTAGTGAATATTAAGTCTTGTTGTCAAAGGGATAAAGGGGAAGGGATGCTAGGGACGGATTTCCCGGGAAGCTAGCAACAACAACAACGCATGCCTATAACATATGGGTCGTATGCTCGTCAAATACATTGTTGTATAAAAAACGAATGCGTGTGTTTACGTTTATGTGTATGTTTTTTGTGTTGTGCGTATACAACAGCCTCACTGGCCACCCATAGCTCCTTAGCCTCCCCAATTTGCACGTTTCCTGCCCTACCCCAATACTAATATTAATATCATCATACTACCCAAAATATTCTAAATTCCTGGAAATGATAAAGGTTAAATTGAAATTCAACGAATTTTTCTACACATATTTTTCAATTCTTTAAATATGTTTTACAAATTCTAGCCCAAGGTCAATTTTTTCTTCATTCTCTGCTTTAGTCTCCACAAAAAACTTCAATATTCTAATAATTTTAAAAATGTCTTAACGATGCCTTGAATTCAGAGATCGAATCACCGCTACACAATTTACAATTTTAATCAAATTAATTTTAGTTGACACTGTGGGTCATGACTCGGTCACTTCTACAATGACCGAGCCAAACTTAACCAACGATTTCACTAGGAACCCCGCCTCCAACCCCCCCCCCCCCCCCCGTCAACCCACCAAAGGGAAACCAACGGTCATATGGTCACACCGTGTTCTTTGACGCTTGGATCTGGTGCAAGTCGCCTTTTTCAGGATAAGGACAGCACGGTGTGTGGACTAACCAAATGGCATGTCGGTCCTATGGACCATAATCACAGCAGTGATTGGTGTGATATTGACATATTATCACAACCACGACATCCCCTATAGGCAACCAGTAGATACATGATATATGGATGCAATTATACTTTAAATATAACTTATAAATTTAATTGTAAATTGTAATAGTACTCTTGTAAACGGATGGACTAACAACACGCACAGTGTTTTTACTCTATCCGTATAGCCACACGGCTATTTTCCATTGTAATCATTGTATTCTTCTGTTTTTCCGAAATAAATTATTATTATTATATTATTATAAAATTACGAAAAAAAGACGTTTTAAGATATTACCCATTTAATCGCGTTATAAATCATCATGTTAAATGAAAATAATCACTTATTTTCCACGAATACCTGGTCATATCCTGTAGTAGCCAGATATCCTCCAGAAGTCCTCTGCCAGGAAAAGAAAACTCCACCAGGACCGTGCGGACTTTTCAAGCTGTGACAGATGCTTATTTTATAATCAAATCTTTGTAACATTGCCAGGATATTGGCGATCTTATTCGACAACTATAACACGGACAACTTAATAACTAGGAAACCTTGCATCACAGCCCATTGATACAACAAAATATTTTATAAAAGTGTAAATTATCATGATAGACCTACCTACAGAGTTCCTATTTAATGACCACAAGACCAATTATTTATCAGAGAACAAGATAAACATTACAAGTTATTAATAAAGATAAACGAATATATAGGTCATTTAAATTGATACGCTTTAATATTTTATCTGTCTATCAAAAAATGATTTAAAATACAATACATCCCTAAAAACTCGTTTTGTATTCATTTTGAGTGTAAATTACCAACAATTATGCTTTTTCAATTTTATGTCTGTAACTAACCAAGCATTTTTAAAATTTTCTGAAATGGATATGAAAATTTAAAACAATATTTACAATTAAAATCACAGATACACATATAACAGTGCGAATATTATACATCAAGAAAAATAATTTCATTGGTGAGTCTTCTTGAACCCCGCATTTTATTAAAACCTTAAAATTTTTGGAAATATATTAGATCTTACCTACCATTTATTTTGGAACTTCATGCCATGGTTTATTACCCTTAGTTTTACAAAAATCAGGCCAATTTTTGACATTTTACACCCAAAATGTGGATTTATATCACCACCAAAATAATTTTCGTGTGGAGTAATAAATAAAACAAGCGAAAAATTGAAGACTCGCCAATTGCTGATTAAGGGAATTTATTTTTGCAAATTTTTTGTTTGACTAATATTGGATTTCTTACTTTAAATTGAAAATGTTTAAAATTTTACAGAACAAATAACATAACAAATAATTCAACACCTATTTTGAGCGGTTATTTGATCCAAAATGATTTTTTGATATTCATAATTAATTGATTTTGAAGGTATTTTGATTTAAGTATTTTGAAAATATTTATTAATGCATCATTTCATAAAATCTCAGATTAAAAGTAAATAACAATAAAATAATAATTATACTTCATGATCAATTTGATGGAATTTTTCAAATTTTTTTTTTATTAACATTTTAATACTGTATTTAAAGATTACTAATAATTTCTTTTATGGATTGTGTAGTTTCTTTTTTATGCTTTCAAAGCTAACATATAAAAATGAATAGGTATTATAAAAAATGACAATATAAAATCATATTATTTGTAAATATCATTAAATTGATTTATTAAAAACTTATGGGAATATTAATCTCCTTATAAATGTGTAAATAAATTGGATTCAAGTGGCAGTTTTCAACAGCTTATAGCTAAAAAAATATTATTTTACATAAATATTCAAAAAACTTAAATATCTGGTCGACTATTTTTCAAAAGAGCAAAGCATTATTTCCATTCTTAATATTAAATGTCTATTTTTATTGTTTGTGAAATAAATCCTCTATTAGACTTGTAATGTGGCCTAGTCATTGCACAACTCCAATTCTTGTATTGTAGTTAGGCTTGTGCTTATATCTAAATTGAGCTTTATTTCTTTTTCTCTTTATGCATCCTCCAAGCCATGAGCATGGACCAAATACTAAGAGGCCGCATGTATCCAACAGCCCGGTAATTCTGGTATTCATACAGGGCCTCTGGGGTGGCGTAACCCAGGCCTATGCCTTCATATACAGTTCTGTAACAAAAAATAAGTTTAAACTTTTATTAAAGAAGAGTATATCAGTGTTGCTTAATAAGGATAAAGGATGTATGTATAGTATGTAAGCTTGTTTCTGGAATAATATAAATTGGAATTTTTCTTGGGCAAGACTATTATTTCCATATTTCTCTTTTCTTTGTTTCTAATAGTGTAAAATGAAAACTTTTATTTACAATTATCATGATTACAGATGTACATTGTACATTATATAAGTTTACAATTTAATTTTTCAATTAAATAATTCATCTACCTATAAACTCCCTCAGCCGTTTTAAAGCCTTGATCAATCAAGCCCTCAGCAATCATAAGACTGGCCAGCCCATAAACAATACCAGTCCACATCTCTTCAGATTGAACTGATATCCTGTCAATCTGCCCGTTTGTAAACATTCCATTGACAGCACCTAAAGGTTGATTTGAAATACTTTGATTACCAACATTCAATCAATAAGCAATTTTGAAAATTTTAAAAGTGAACTATTTTAGGAATAAGGTATAGCCAACAACAAGCGAAATACATATAAAATAATATTTTGGGGCAGATAAAAAGGTCGTCAATTTCACTAAGTTTAGCTCACTACGAAAGCTGATAATCAGGTAACAGCTTCGTGTTTTTTTTTTCGAATTAATTTCGTTGTTTGTATAAGCTGGAACTATTTAAATAAACTTTGATTTCTATATTTTTATTTGTAAATTACGCGCCAATAAAATAAAAAAATATTTAAAATTAGTTTGTAAAAATTGTCAAGTTTACCTAGATTTCCTTCTCTAAACTTGAGCACATTGTTTGCAAATACAGTCATCAAAGTTTTCCTCACTTTTTCCTCGTCAACTATATCCTAGTTTAAGATATTATTTGTAAAAAAAATGGTATAACAAAAGCTAGTCTTGGATATCAAACTTAGAAAACAACAACAACAAAATGTATCTTTATAAGAATAATCATAGGAATTTTGTTGTAAAAATGTTAAAAATATACAAAAGCATTAAAAACTATGAAATTTAAGTTAAGAGAGTACGTATATATTGAAGTCCAACATGAAACTAAGAGCTATGATTTATTACAAGGGAAAGTGGTGTTCCTACAAAATTGTAAGAATTCTGATAAATCAGAATTGTATAATGAACCAAGCACAACGCTTTACAGTTAATAAGAAATTTTAAAATTACAATAAGGTCGGTTACATAATACGTCCTATTTTTTTTGGAGATTCCACAAAAAATATTAGAAGATTTTTCTTGTGAGAATGTATGAATATACATATTTGACATGCCTATTAAATCATTCATAGCAATGAAATCAATGCAAGTCAACATTTTATATATTTTATAAAAAATGCAGTGCAAGAATAACATTTTAGTTTTTATAAAGGTTTTACAAATCAACCAATAAACCAACAAATTATAGATATTAATTTTGTCCCATATAAAGAGAGAATAAACACTTCTACAAAAAGCTTTATAGAGTCCACTGTTTACAAATATGAACTTACTGTTTTAGAGTTAGCCATTTTGGAGAACCAGTGACCAGGAAGCTGATCTGCCATTATCACATTCTTACCCCTAACAAATATTTAATTTAACACGGAGCACTAGAAAGATTAGTGTTAACATTAATGGATGTTTTCATTAGAGGATTTTTTAAACATTAAAACATTAAAATCTTAAATGATCAGAAACCCAATCTGTAAATGTCAAGCACTAATGTTTGACATTATCAATGTTTTTTTGCAGTAGTTAAAATTCATTGTAACTGTTCATTAATATACTATACATCAAAGATATATAAAATTTTTACCTTTCAGTAGTATCAAAATAGAAAAACGATCCTTCCCACAACTTGCTCAGATAAACCTTTTGTGCTTTCTCAAACTTGTCTTTCCACGCCTAAAATCAGTTTTTATCAATAATAAGGTAAAAAAGTATGGCAAAAAATGTTGAATTTCTTAAATATTTCTTTATTTGTCATGTTCCATACAGAATAATTTTGCTTTACCTGTTCTCTTGAAGAATTACCAGCGGCCGCCTCCATCTCAGCCATGGAATTAAGGGCCGCCAGGTAAAGGTTGCCCACATAGGCGGATGGTCCTTTCATCACCCAGTTATCATATGTAGTGTCAGCTGTGCCGCTGTTCTCTATCATTCCATCATTATCTAAATAACAGATCTATAGTATAGATAGATTTTCCAATGACCTTTTTCGTCTGCTAGCAAATTTTTTTCTGCTACTTGGCTGTGTTATTATAACCGACACCATTGCTTGAACTTCAATGACCCAATTGAGTCGGCACAAGGACACTGTAATGGGGAGATACAGTTATTTAACCCCTTCCCCCTCTAGTGCTCTACTCTAATATTTAAATTATTAACTTTGTAAAATGTTGCATGATACAAAGAGAACATTAAAATATACAAAGATCATATGTAAAATTCCAATAACAGTGTTTGATTATATGGCTTAAAATAAGGTCATAGAGGGAGATTATTTTCTACACCTTCAAAATGCTTTCAATAATAAAAAGAGATCAAACACAATACATATGTTACAAAGAGTATGACTTTGCAAGCATACCTTCATCCCAATCTTGCGCAGCTTCCATAAGAATCCTACATACAGGCAGACCACGTGATAACAGCATCTCTGATTCGTTGTTTGGCAATAGTTTTACATCTCTCCAGGTCTTAAATCATATTGATGATGAAAATAACATTCAAATAATAGTACAACAAAAACAGAATAAATTTTGTATACCTAACATTTATAGAAAATTAATTTATAATAAGTTATGTAATATGATCCATAAAAATAAAATATCGTACCTGGATTACCATTTTTAGATTCAAATCTCTCCAGTTATTCACACAATGAATGTTATATCCATTTATCTAGAATAAAAAATAAATTAAACCAAAAATTATTTAAGGTTAAAATTTCAATTATAATTCAAGAAATTTTTCTAGGGAGACAAAAAAATTAAATACCTTAACCCAAGGTTCTTCTTCGGGGTCGCCGAGATCATGTGGCAAAAAGTTCCTTGCTTTCCTGAAAAGCATAAGTAGGTAAATTTATGGTTCAGATGATTTTTGGTAAGCCTAAAAAATCTTTCCAAAATAAGTGAAAAGTAAAGAAAAGTTTAATTTCAATTCAAATTACAACCCTTCTTTCCCTCAACAATTTACCAGCTACCAAAGGAGACTGTTCTTTATATCACTGCTGGAAGGCACTTAAAATCACTTGCTCTCATTCGTGCACAGTTCTCTTTGATAAAAAATACTTTGGGAGATGATTGATTATATATTGTCCATCCCCATCAAACTGTCAAAAAATATTATCCATGTTCTTGAAATAAAATGAATACCTTGGGAATAGTTTACCAGAAGTTAATTCTTTCCATGGCTCCAAATCCTCGCGGTCAACACAGTCAACAAAGTCCATCTGCATGGAAAACTCAAGTCCTAAAATTTTCAATTATGTTATTGCATTCAATAAATTTGTTAGTAATATGTTTGTCTTAAAGTAATTGGGTTCTTTACAAGTCAATACCATAAATTTTCGAATTTTAAAATAATTCATGAATCATTACGTGAGAGAATATGTTGATTAAAACATCAAGTCAAGTTAGCAAAACAAACTATCATTAAATTTCAGTAAATTTTCCTGTTTTTATATAGGTATATTTGACATACAATTTTTATGTGCTATAGTTGTCCTATGGATATGATTTTTGAAATAAAGTTAATTCCTATGACGATTAAGCAAGGCATCTATACAGTGTTTTTTTTTATGAGCACTTTTTTGAAAGCAATTTTAACCCACTTATAGTTATCAGAATTTAATGATTAATGGCTTATTTTCTTCGTTTTTTAAGGGAAATTATGAAACAACAAAAAAAATTACAGTTTTTGTTGAAAAAGTACAGTAAAGTTGAAAATTAAAAACTTAGGTGTCAACATCTAAAAATAGTTTTAGCGCATTTTTCTTATGCTCAAATAATCAACCTTTTGCAAGAATGGCTGCTAAACACTTCAAAGTTGAGATATAGAGCTAAAAATGTATACAGATACTATTAGGGACATGTACTAGAACATATCAAAGTTTAAAGGTCATATCTCAACCAGGGAGGGAGTACTGGCCCCCCAAAGTCGACTACAGAAAATCCATTTTTTAAGAAAAATGCGCTAAAACCATTTTTATATGTTGACACCTAAGTTTTTAATTTTCAACTTTACTGTACTTTTTCAACAAAAACTGTAATTTTTTTGTTGTTTCATAATTTCCCTTAAAAAACGAAGAAAATAAGCCATTAATCATTAAATTCTGATAACTATAAGTGGGTTAAAATTGCTTTCAAAAAAGTGCTCATAAAAAAAACACACTGTATAATCAGGATTAAAACTTTCTTACGTCAATGTTTGTCTTTGTTCCTATTGTCGCCTTATTTATTGAGCAACGATCGCTTATATGGATGTTTTTAAAGTACAATTATTAACAATATTTAAAACTCTAACCTGGAAAAAGATCCATAAGAGCCCAGGAGGCATAAAAATGAACATCATAAGTATTGTACATTCTGTACTCATGTGCTTCTAGATAGCCAAATCTAGAAAATTATAAATAAATTCTTAAAATTCTATGTGAAAGCAATGAATTAGCACAAAAAGGCTTTAAAAGGATATGTGCAATTAATTTAAAATCTTTGCAAATTCCCCAGATAATTAAACCTAAATAGGTACATAATTTCAGACAAATGGTTTTTTTTAAAAAAATTTTATACTTGGAGATTAAAAATATTTGATTACCTGCCATAAACGACTCTGGGATCTTTGGGTTCCATTTTCTCATTCTCCATAACTTCAACCCAGATACAACCACCATCAGTAAGGAAGTATAACTCGTTGAAGATAGCAGACTAGTAAAAAAAGTTCATAAGTATATTTTATTTGATATCAAATATTGGATTATAACTTTTTCAAATAATAGTTGGGGGACAAAAAAATTTAAACAAACCAAAGTAAAAATTTGAGTGATACAAGTCAAAAGTTACGAACATAATATCAGTACAACCTCTTACTCCAAGATCATCTGTGTCGATCACATAAAACCTTAATTTTAGCCAACTGCCATACTTGGCGATGGTGAGGTAATAACAAGAACCTTTTTGAGTGTCATGTCATAATGTGAAGCTTGGAATGCCTCTATTGCCTAAACAAAAGTGCCTCATACAACCTTATCCACAAAGACTTAAGAAGACATTAATCATGTTTGGCAAATCGATCAAATAACAAGGTTATACTTACTTTGAACCAATCAGGAAGTTGAGCATCATCCAGAATTGGTTGTTGCCAGGCTTCTATACTCTCCTCCCAGGATTGCCAGTGAGCAAGAGAATGGCTGATTAATTTTTCACCTGCATCTCCTGAACAAAACAAGATTAGTTTTCATAAAATCTTTTGCCTTATCAAATGAAAATAAATAACGTTCCAAATCCCATAGAAAAATAGGAAATTAAATATAAATATTAATAGACTTAAAAAATTGAAATGATATGGAAAACGGCGAAGATAATTCTTGAAGTGTAGAAAAAGTTGGAGGAGTGAAAGAAAATCTAACCACTACAGGTATAATGTTTTTTCCAAATCTTTAGTGCCAACACTTAAGTTATTTAGCAACACCAACCAATAATTTAATTAAAATGAATTCTAATCTTGGCAGGCTTCAAGATTAAATAGTGTCAGTGAAATAAATGTTTGAAATATTACCAAGAGTGCCAAACTGTCTGGCATATCTGCGTGTATGTGTCACCGTTCCATCTCTAAACTTGAGCTTGGGATTATCCCAGGCCAAGGCAAATTGAAGGCTGCTTGTTTCTTTTCTTTCAACTATGACATTCAGTTGATAATAAAAAATTTTAACTTAAAGATCATAATAAACAAAGGTCCAACACTTGTAGGGTAATAGAGAAGAAACGGCATCTTGGTAAAAGCATAGAAGAATTTGTGACATATTTTGTAAATGTTATGTTTAAAAGAAGTTGTATCAACTTTTTTTTTTATAGCTAGCCGGTCCTTTTAGTAAGTAGTAGATGTAAAATTTTTCATAGAATTCAGATATGCAATTGGTTTTTTTGTAGACCTCTTATTTTTAAAGTAATTTAAGTTTTAAAAAAAAAAATTAAGTCGATTTTAAGGTACTAAAATGCAACAAAAAAAAGAAAGAAAATGGCCATTATGAACAAAAATAGTAAGATCTTTAATTTGACACCTTACTTTTTCAATTCTGTCAGGTAATTATTGAAAAAATCGATTTTTTTAAACCCACGAGAATAAAAACTTTGAACTCAATTTTATCATTTCACAAGTAAAAAAATATGGGTTCATATATACCTTTAGAATCAGAAAAATATTACGAATCCATTGTAAGCAAAATTGAAAAAAAAAGTTTACAATATAGTATATAAACTACAATAAAAGGAATTATATGAAAATATCATATTATATTGTACAGGCAACGTCTTAACTTTTGAATTGGGTATAAAAATGGGAAGGGGGTATAGAGGGGGTAAGGAGGGGGTAAAAAAGGGAAGACAATAGTGTTGCCAGAACAAAAAATACAATTGGCCATTTTTATATTTTTTTATTTTTTTACTTTTTTTCAATTTTGCTTACAATGGATTCGTAATATTTTTCTGATTCTAAAGGTATATATGAACCCATGTTTTTTATGTCTGTTTGAGAAAATATTTAGGTCTAAAGTTTTTATTAAACCGAGGTTAAAAAAATAGATTTTTTCAATAATTACTCAACAGAATTTTAAAAGTAAGGTGTCAAATTAAAGATCTTACTATTTTTGTTCTTACTGGCCATTTTCTTCTTTTATTTTGTTGCGTTTTAGTACCTTAAACTGTTTTTAACCTATTTTTTTATCATATATCAAAAATATACTATTTCACCAGTAGAATCAGACTGCAGAGCCCAAATTTGAATTAAGTCCCCAATAAACTTTTTTTGGGGGATTTAAAAATCAATTTTATATGTTGCTGTGATCATTTTGATGGAAGCAAAAGCATTTTTTAGTTTGGGGTTAAATTGTTTCTTACAGAACAATTTGATGTGATTCAGATTATATCAATACAATAATAAAAACTCTACTCTGTTCGATGTAAATATTTTTTTCTAAAACAATAATTTATATAGAAGAAATTTAACATTAAAATAAAACATATTATTCTGAAGTCTGAACCAATTAGAAGTCGTGTTTCATTTCAGTTTTTTACAATTCAAAAAAGAGTGTTTTCACAAAGTGACTTATTTCCAATGTAGTTAAATAATTTTTATTTAATTAAAATGAAAAGAATGAAAACTATACACATAAAAGATACATGCTTTTTAAAAATATTTAAAAAAATAAGTTTAAATAATCTTATATTTTATCATATTTGTATATGTGACAAAAATAAATTTGTTGTATTGCGTAACCGTTTGTTGTCATCTTTCACTATTTAACCCTTTACAGCCAATTTTTTTGTGTTTTAAATAAGTGATTGAAAACAAGCACAATAAAGTTAATTCATTGATATATTGTAAAGAATTAAGTTTTTAATGAATTATTTAGATGAAATCAAAAGGCCTAATCTTACTCTATACCAGAATACTATATATATGAAGCAAAACACTCTAAAAGCTACGAATTTTACCCAAATAAAAAAAGACCTTTTGCTCTGATCAAAAAAGACCACAGCAACAGTAAAATTAATTTTTAAATCCCCTCAAAAAAGTTTATTGGGGACTTAATTCAAATTTAGGCTCTGCAGTTTAATTCTACTGGTGTCATAGTATATTTTTGATATATGTTTTAAAAATAGGTTAAAAACAGTTTAAAACCGACTTAATTATTTTTTTTAAAAACTTAAATTACTTAAAAAATAAGAGGTCTACAAAAAAACCGATTGCATATCTGAATTCTATGAAAAATTTTACATCTACTACTTACTAAAAGAACCGGCTAGCCATAAAAAAAAAAAGTTGATACACCTTCTTTAGATCAAACTAAATGATTTTAAATTACAGACGTGTTACGATATAACTAAGTTAAAGAAAAGCAAAATATTGCCTCCCCCCCCCCCAAAAAAAAAAATATATATTGTTGCTTGCAAAGTAGTAAGTTATATTCAGATATGATTGATTATTATCTCCTGCCTGTGGTCCTATTTGAAACGGCCACGGCGACCTCTTCTCCAGGTTCTGTAGGATCACTGCCAGCCTCTGCACAGTCAAGAACTCCAGTGTTCTTTAGCGTGTCCCAAACTTCTGAACCAGTCCCCTGCAAACGATAGGATTTAACAGTTGTTCATAGTGGTATCTGAGGCACACCCTTGCCTAACTCAACAATATCTTAGTGGAGGAAGAAGTAGTCAGAGTTTCACAGCCAAGCAACACAAACCTAATATTTTGCCTGTACAGTGCCTTCTTTAGTGTGAAGGCATGCTCTAGCTATACACATATATATCAACCTGCTACTACCACTACTTCCTAATATAATTTCTATTACATTTAACCTAACCTAATCATTGCTCTGTTATTTTTTAACTGTAAATATATACATTAATTTGCTATCCAAGTATTGATTATTTTAACTATAAAACTATTCTATAGTCAAGCACGGTCTGTCAGTGATTTCGTTATTTCACAAAAGCTTTGTAATTAGAAACGGACAAAATATTCAATAAGAATAGTTTGAAATTAGAAAGAACAGTCGGAAAAATGGATGACATTACACATATGATATTTCAATACTAGGCCAATGATAAAAATAAAGTTAACAACGTGAATATAAATATTTAAATTTATTGCCCCTTACCTTCGGATCAAATTGAGAGCACCAAGAATGAACATTAGAATCATGTTTGGCTGTTCCAATACTGTAGCTCAGTGGCAGTCCGCGATATTTTCCATTGATTGTTACACCACTGAAATAATTTGAAGTTAAAAGTTACAAGCCAAATATAGGTTAAATTCTTATCCTTATCTTTGAGATTCTTTGCTTTCTATAATAATTATTGATGTAAATTTAGCTTGTGGCTTTTACATAGTATTCCGGGAAAGGGTGTGCCTTTAAGAAAGCGGTTTATTTTACATTCTATTGAAAAAACTATATAGAATTCATACACAGCCGCTGGAAATTGCTGTGCATGCACGCCATCGAATATGCATATTTGTTATTGTTCAGGAGAAGTATTTAATATTATATGTTACCAGTTATCATCAGTTTGAAATGGCTGTGTAGAGAATCCTCCCTGTTGGTCCCACTTTCCACCTGTTCCGTTCTTGAAGGTGAAGGTTATTGATACCTTAATCATTTTAATACAAGTTAATTAACATACCTATTTAACATTTTAATGTATAATTCCAGCTGATAAAAAGACAAATATTCTAGGGACTGATTTTACCAGGTAGGAAGGGGGCAATGAACTGTAAATTGTACTGCACCCAAAAGTAAGATTATTCTCCTTTGGACACTTTAGCGGTTTAAAATAAATGTAAATGAGGTTATACAATGTGAATAATGTCCAAACTTTTCACGAACACTAATAATTTAGGTTTTTTTTGTTTATCATAAAAAATGGTTACACTATTTTATCGTCCGTTGTCTCTTCCTTAATTAAGATATGTAACTTATAACAATAATGTTGTCATGTTGTCTCAAATTCTCCAATGTGGATTCACGCAACCTCCCCCAATTGCGTTGGAAGGGAGATTGTTAGGTAGTTTGGATGCCTAATAATCAAGTGTATAATACCAACACATCCCGTAATCCCTGTCTTCTCTGAAGAAAGTGTCATTCATTACGGTGACTTAATCTGGGACACCTACCATACTTAAAATCGGCGAGGGTGAGGTAATAACGAGGAGCTCTCATGAGACAGCGTGTCAAGTCTTACTTGAACGTGGAGCTTAAGCTTGCCATGGTGGCTATACAAAAGTGTCTCAATATACTCCAGGAGTCTTAGGTCCAAACCCTAAGAAACTATGGCCAATCAATCAATTAATGTTGAAAATGTGAAATCAGTGTTCACTGTTCATTTCATGAGTCAATGTAAAATAACTAGGTCTACATTAATTTGCTCTCCTATATATTATTATTGATACTCAGAAAACAGATCTAGAAATAATCAGAAAGGAAGAGGACTTTGGGCTGTTTATTACACTAGTAACCAAATTTTATAATAGGTAGCGTTTTCTTATTCGTTGGCTTGACAACTTTGGGGACTTTTAATGAATTTTGTTTGGCTGTTTAATTAAGATGAGTGTCCAACCACTAATTGTAATCTACAGAAGGTGTAATTTTGCATCATTCTTGGGGATTTACATCAATTTATTGGTCATTGTCTTATCCCTTTATATCCCTGAGAATTTTTACCTGTAATTTAGAGTCACTATTGTTTTCAACAGTAAAAACAAATACAGATGCTGGCAGGCAACTTGATTCATAATCTCCAGGTAGGAATGGAGATATCTGGCGACATATTACTCGCAAGCCAATCTAGAAATGAAACAAAATGAATTCTCTACCTATTATAAAACAAACACAATTTTTTGTGAAAAAATTGACAAAACAAATTTAAAAGGATTGCACAAATTCAAAAATACCGCAAATTGTCATATCGAACAAAACACCAAATTGCAAACAATGTACCTAATGCTTTTTTAAAATTCAACTAGCGGCTTCACCCCGAATCCGAAGGTGTGGGGAGGGAAGAAATATAGTCTGAAACAATTTGTGGCCCATGTGAAGTATCCCTAAAATGGAGAACTAAATGTGCTTGCTTAGTGATGAGCAAAGTGTCACGGTGAAACATAGAAAACTTACTAGAAGGTACTATATATAATAGGCTTAATTTTGCTATAAATGGGTTTTGTGTAGGGTAAACACTCACCTGTGGAATACTGTAAACAGTCCATGATCTAGGAAAGAGTCCACAGTAAAGCGTGTCCTCCGGGTCAACCTGCCATTTCCAGCTGGAGGGAGCTCCAGGCACAGGTACACCTTTGCCTCCAAGTACTAGAAAAATACAGCACTAAGCAACAGCAATTTTTTTACATTATAAAATTAAATGAAGGAAGTGAGACAGGAGTAGTAATCTAAGTAACTAGTTCATTCAGACTCAAGTCGAGACTTCCTAGGAATAATCTTCTAAAAGAATGGATATGGAATACGTGGATAATCTGACAGTGAGAAATTTTTGTTGCTAATATGGGGCTTATTTATTGGTTAGTTCGTTCCTAATAGGGTAAAAAGTGGTTGGGGGTATAGTTATATTAGCCAGCTTGAAGTTAAAACTGTATGCGAGAATCTCTCACACTGTCCATGTTTTCTATATCCATTTTTAAAAGCTACCTGATTGGAAAATACAGACGCCATTATCCGAGTGTACTGTCAGTATAAACTGATCAGCTGGAACATTTGTCCTCTCGTACATTCCAGGGGAAATACTCCACCGACAAAACTCCCCAGCGAACCCTCTAAATAAAGAATTGATATTTTTACAAGTAAAGTACAATAATATCTGACGTCCGTCTGTATGTCTCGCAAACTGCTTGACTGTTTCAGCTCTCTCTTAAAGTGAAGCTTCTTATAGGTCGCAAGAAGGTTTTAACTATTTTTGGGTATGCAAACCAAATAAAGTACGTCATCCCTCCCGACAAAATTTGCCAAATTTGCTAGTTCATTAACTCAACCTTTGTCTGTGGGTACCAACAGTTGATATATAACTAGTTACCTGCCTGCCTATAGTTCCAGAGCCCATGCCCCCGCAGGGCACTCCATAGATCTGTTCACAAATGGTCGGACGGAATTGATCAATCACGGGAAGCTTTTTCACAAAAAACTAAAATAGATAATTTTAGATTATACTGCTTA
Source organism: Acartia tonsa (assembly GCF_053477335.1). Taxonomy (NCBI): domain Eukaryota; kingdom Metazoa; phylum Arthropoda; class Copepoda; order Calanoida; family Acartiidae; genus Acartia; species Acartia tonsa. The sequence goes on along the minus strand of NC_137262.1, from coordinate 38,960,273 downwards.
AAAAAACATAATACGATTAAGAAAAATGTTTGTTTCTTCTATGAAACCTGACAAAAGAACATTCTTGACAAAGATTGTTTTTAGAGCTAGGTACATTTTACCCAAATATATGCTACTAGCGGACACGCCCCTAGCCTCCAGAGGCGGGTCGGGGTCTAGGGATGTTAGGAAAATAGCCTAAATCAATCCTAAGACATTTATAATGCTTTACTGAAAAGTACATCCTATTCAGATCAATATCTGACGAGATCTTTTGCTTGAGACATAGGAAAACAATACTACTTAATATTATATAGACATAGAGTGATCAACACAGTTTAATTAAACATGTTATTTTTATTTGATAAGTCCAATACACAGTGTTTCATGTTAAAAAAACAATCTTCAGTTGGTTATAAATAAAAAGACATGATGCTTTAATGAGCATAAGTTTTATACTGTTTATTAAAAAACAAAAGATGATTTTTTTCCTCAAGTGGAGGTAAGGAATGAGGGGGGGGGGGGTGATTTTGCATAATAAAAAAGGGGAAAGGTGGTGAGGTATTTAAATTTTACCATTTGATTATGACTAATGTTTCTTATTAAACACATAAAAAGGCAATATGTACTTTGTAGTAATGAATATTATGCATGATATATATAAAAAAATTGCTATAATATGGCCATACAAAGTTAAGTTTGGTCCAGTAAGTACTTTTTCCGATGTATGCAGTGGTTGAGGACTTCATTTCTCATGTTGAGTGATGTTGTGGTTGATTTTGAAGCATGGGCAATGGAAACGCATTCTGTCAGGCATAATTGGCATTTCTTGAAGTTTTGGTTGTAAGTCGTTGCAAGGGCTTTTATTGACCATTTTAGGCTGTGTGGCTTGTTCTGTTCTTTAAGCTTTGAAATGCAGTCAGAAAGCTTAGTACCATTGTTGTTGTGTCTAAATGAGTGCAAGTGTTTGTAGTATCTGTTTTTAAAAGGTCCAGATGACAGCCCTATATATTGGTATTTAGTTTGGTTTGTTTCATCTGTGACAAGGGCTTTGTACACCAAACTTTCTGTAAGGCATTTTCCATCCAGGGGGCAATCTTGTGGATTTCTACAGTTGCAACCCTTTTCTGTAGGTAGGTTTGATTCACCCAGTAGTTTTTTGTTATGGCTTTGGATTATACTTCCCATGTTAGCCATTGTTGAATATGAAACTTTCACTATCAAAATTAGAAGATACATTTGAATTGTTCCTTAAGAGTTTCTTTAAAGATTTATCTTAGACGTTTTGCTGTGTAAAAGTATAAGTTAGTACGTTGAACCAAATAAATTTTGTTATTTAGAGTAATAAATGTTTTAAATGCAATTTAAAACACTTGTCTAACTAGGGTATATCATATAAACATGCTAAAATGTAATTTAACTTTTATATAACTGATTTTTTGTTTGTTTCATAACACACATTTTTAATGTACTTTGTGACTCATACAGTTAAAGATTGAAATAAAGATTTTGAAAGAAAAAGACAAATTCAACGCCTCAGAATGATTTTCACCTTTACATTTTAAAGATTATATCCTTATATTAAAGTGACCGCTGAACCGATATGGATCTTCTTTACAATGTAGCATCTCATAGGTACTGGGAATGTTTAAAATTATTGGGGGGAGGGTACCACCACCTTTCCAAGATAAATTGCCACTAGAAAAACACCACGACAAAAAAATATAAATTCTAAATGTTGGAGAGGTCGAACCTCCTTTTCCATCACAAATGCCTCTAGAGGCCTCTAGGGGGCGTATCCGCATGTTTAGTATGATGTGAATGCTTACCCTATAAATCCAATGGAACACATATCTGATACCAAGCGGCAATAAAGATACCATCTGACCTAAAACATAAAGTATAAGAGCGATGGAATTATATGAAAAGGAAAGGAAGTTTCTAAACATATAATTTTCTTAAATTTTTTAACCAGACCCAGACATTAGACAACATCAATTGTCATATATTTTATTTTCCATTTTAGTTCAAAAAAATTATAAAAAAAAAATTTGGGAGGGGAGGTAATTTTTTTCTAGGGAGTTATAAGCTTTCCCGGGACCTATAAGAAGCTACCCTGTTAAGGAGAAGCTGATCAGTTCAGCGGTTAGCGAGATCCTTAGGTATAAACATACAAACACACAGACAAACATCCTGTTACTTTATCATAAGGACTAGCGACTTCGCCCCTAGCCTCTAGAGGCTTTGCACCAAGAGGTGATCAAAATAAATCTTCAGCAAAAAAAAGAAAAAAAAAATGAAAGGACCAAGGAAATCTTCAGCCAAAAAAAAAATATAAAAATAAATGGGGGTATTTTTTTGTTTTTAAGGGGGTTGGGGGTGTCCCACCCCCCAAGAAAATAGCCTAAAACCACCACAGGACCAGTAGGTATATTCCCTGAAGAGTAGAATCCGATCGGTTCAGTGGTTACCGATATCTTAAGGGACGGACAGACAGACGGACGGACAGACACGACATCATTCTACTTTATACCTAATACAAAGTAGAATGATGTCTGTCCGTCCGTCCGTCCGTCCGTCCGTCCGTCTGTCCGTCCGTCTGTCCGTCCGTCTGTCCGTCCGTCTGTCCGTCCGTCTGTCTGTCCGTCCCTTAAGATCTCGGTAACCACTGAATTGATTGGATTCTACTCTTCAGGGAATATACCTACTGGTCCTGTGGTGGTTTTAGGCTATTTTCTTGGGGGGTGGGACACCCCCCCCCCAAAAAAAAACAAAAAAATCCCCCCCCATTTTTTTTTTGCTGAAGATTTCCTTGGTCCTTGGTACGAATTTCGCCAAAATTTTTTTTGATCACCTCTTGGGTCAAAGCCCCTAGTAGATATAAGAAAGGAATTGAGTTAGAAACACCGACTCACACGAAACTAGCTAAATTGGGACTTCAAATATGCTTTACAAATCTAATTTAAGAGATATAACATTACTTACTTAATCTTGGTTTCAAATACTGATCTCTTTTCTCGGGAAATTTATGATTTAGCTTCACTTTCCAACCATACTTTGGAAACCTGTGTAGAAATACTTTAAATATTTAGGGATTCTAAGGGATAAGACAAATCAATTTACATTGTAGTCCCAATGATTATTGACAAAAAAATATGTTCTTTTCATTGCTGGAAATATCCTAGCGCACAAAAAAATAAAATGAAAAACTCTACCGACATCAAATACCTTTTAAACAACTTAATAAAGCAAAATATAACTGGCTAGGATTTATAAAGTAAGCATTACAGATAAAATACTATTTTTTAAGTATTTTCCTTGCAGTATTGGCTCTTTTACCACCATTCAGAAAGGGTGAGGCGTCTCCCCCACCACTCGTTCTCCTAGGGGCAGGAGACAGGTTTCCAGCCCTGCCCTCACCAAAACTAGGCGAGGGAGAGATGTCTCCCTTTTTCCTGCCAATACTGAGGGAGGGAGATTCGTCCCCACTCCCTTCAGACATTTTGTGTGAAAGTTCTACAACAAAAGTAGAACGGTTAGGTCAAATAACAGTAGTATATATTCTGCATGGGATCCCCTGCTAAAGGCGGGGGGTGGGAAATAAGAAAGGGAGAATTAGTTTGTGCTTGTATTGCTTAAAATCCGTGAGTTAGTTTCAATCGAAAGCGATTATCAAGTCTAAGTGTTTTTAATATTGACAAAACGCATAGTATAATTAAACGCATATTTAATAACACTTGGACTTAATAATCGCTTTCGACTGAAGCTAACTCATGGATTTTACGCAATACAAGCACAAACTACTTTTCACTTTGTGGGAGGGGAAAAAATACAAAAATATGGGAGAAGGGTTAAAAAATGAATAAAATAAAGAGTAGGTAGGTACTAAAAATATGTTTCCATTTTTTGGGAAAACTAAAGGTGGGGGGGGGGGGAGGAATGAAATATTTTGCAACCGGGGGAAAAAAATGAATCTTGTGCAGAATACACACCCCTGTCAAAATAATAGTTACAGATATAGCAACACACATTATATTTTACATATATGAAAAACCACTACACATTAAGTTGGGTTGAGTCACTTGCTTCTGTTTTTTTTAAGAGCTTCTAAAAGGTGTGATGCATGATTTTTTAGAAATTATGTTAACATTTTACTTGCAATTGAGATACAAATCAAATCTCAAGTCCCCACATTTTAAGATAACAGAATGGGAGGGGATAACAATTTAACATTTTTTAGACATGTCACTCAACCCAACATGAATATTTATAAATAGGATGATTATGATATAAAAAGTAGAGAAACTAACAACGTAGGTATAAAATGATACAAAAGTATAAAATCTTAGAAAAAAGATGCAGAGAACAATAAAAAATGTAAATTTAGTTTGAGATAAAAAGTTAAAGCCTTTTTTTTTAAACGAATGAAAGATAGCACTGTTTAATTTTAACACCCGAATTTTTTAATTTTACCAAATGCCATTTAATTTTTATAATTTAATATTGATTAGCAGAGTTTGAAAAATATGCTTTTTAAAATAAAAGCGATACCTATAACAATTTCATTAAATAGTTAGAGAGGTTTAACATAAAACATCTCCGGCCTTTCGCGACCCATCTTAAAATAATCTGACAGCATTTTTGAGGCCGCTTTCCAAGGATTACAGAAGTTTAACTTTGGGGATAAAAGAGAATTATAACAGCATTTTATGATAGTTCATTTTTTTCGCAACTAGGTATTTTATTTTATGATAGTGTATATCTAATATTATTTTAACTGGCTGCTTTAATAAAATAAAATCTACTGATGACTACAACTTTACAAATTGAATTTAGGCAATCTGTTTTTTAATTTATGTCCATTGTATTTCATAGATTTGTAAAATCCCATACTCACAAATTTTTATTTTGATGTAGGAATTCTATTTGATTTCATCGCCTCAATCTCTTTTAAACTATCCTCCAAATCCTTTTGAATCTCCTGAATCCCAGGAAACCAGCCGCCGTCCGGCCGGACCAAACTCAACTTGGACAACTCATACTCGCCCGCCGTGCCGCCGCCGTTCTTGACAAACGTGTCGGCGATGCACTGCAGCGTGGTCTTGACCGCTGATTCGTCCATGTCGTGTACAGGCAGGGATATGAGGAGGTTGCGCTCCTCCTCTGCAACGCGCACCACGGGAAGTTCTGTGAGTGCGGTGTCGGGTGGCAGAGAGCTAAACACCAAGTTAGCCTAAAAGAAACAAAAAAAATAAGGGCTGTTTAAAAGTAAAAATTTCGAAAAAAAATATCTGAAAAGGGATTGAAAAAAGAGTGTTACTATAGCAAGGGTAAGAGAAAAAGTACGAACAGGTAGGTACTAAAAGAGAAGACGAGACCATTGTTTTAGAGGTCATTTATTCCTTGGAACTAGACAAATGGCATAAGAGCATTAAAAAAAACTATATACCCTTCTTCTTTATAAGAACAAGTAAGCTTTCTTTTCTTTTGTTTTTAATTCTATAGAGCATAAAAAAAACTCCTACCCTCCTTCCACCTTCCTACACCAGTTTCTAGCCGTTTGCCCATAATGACCACAAGTGGAATTTACTCTAATAACAAACTTGATATAATTCTTGAAACGTACCTGTTCCTTGAGTTGATCTATGCATTGTGTGGGCCCCGACTCCTCCCCGTAGAACAGAGCATGGATGCTTTTACCCTGCTTCAGAGCGTTGATGGATAATAACAGCAGGTTGCTGTGTCTGTTTCATTATAAATCAGATTGTTATCATATTGTGTCGTTACATACAAGATTACATTTCTTCGCGCTTTTAGTGTTTTTGCATGAGAAAAATCTGGATGTCTATAAGAGTGTATGTTACTTGATAATTCTCTTAATCAGCTTGTCTGGAAAATTTGTGATTTTAAGAAAGTCATTTTGGATCGATAATGGCGGCTTTATGCGGGGTGGATAGATAATTACAACACCAAAGAGTAAGGTATTAGGTGGACCAAATCCCCAACACTTAAATTGTGTTTAAACAGTTTGACTATGCCTGTGGGTATCGCTGCGCTTGATCCACTCTTCCAGAGCCATGTTAGCCACTAAATCGTTACTCTGGGACACCATAACCTAAACCATTACAGATTTTTAATTCAAGAAACGTTTTTGCCGTTTTTTTTAAATGATACACATAATAACCACAGCCAAAGGATTTGTTCTTATTTCAATTCTTTAGTAGGTATAATTTCGTTAAAAGACTAAATATTGAAAAAGAACAAATTATTCTAATAGAAGGCTGTGTGTGTATGTATTATACGGTTATCCATTTCGAGCAGTTTCATACCTGTAAGGGTGATGTCCTTCTTGCAGATGAAGACAGTCCTCTAGTCAAACTCTTTGCAAAGCCAGCGCTCTTAAACAGTGCCATCTAAACAAACAAAATTAAATTATGTATCACGATCTAATGATGATTTCATCCTTGTTTGACATTTTATATAATAATTTGATGAAAATTTAGATGGTAGGTATTTTTTACGGATTTCTTAGGTATATAGGTATACAGAGAAATAATTTTTATTCAAAAATAAAATTAAAATGATTACCTTTCACTTGTAAAAATTCCTCTGCTTTTGAGTGTAGGTTGTAAAAATGCAGTGGGTTTTCAATAATAATTATCTTTATGGTACTCGTACTTGATTCTTTTTACAATGCAATATGTACTTTATACAACTAATTTCTTTCTACTCCTGAAACAAAAATAAATATGTCAGTATAGAAAGGTTTGTATGAAATAACATTTGACTAATGCAGAAATAACATACCTAAATACATTAATTTTGCTTATGATTTCATATATTGCAATTATTTTTTGTTTATATGTGTTCCTTGGGTCATCTGCCAAATTGTATAGGTAGGCTAAGTACTTTATTTGCTATTTATTAAAGATAAAATTGGCTTTTAGACAATATAATACATTCAATACCTTTGTTTGTAGGATAAACTTAAGTATTCGAGGTTTGTAAACCTCATTTTTATTCCCTAGTTATAAGGAAATTACAAAAAATTGAATTCTTACCTAATGAAATGGTTTACAACAATACATTTATAGCTCCAGACAGGTATATAAGGTAACAGTGGAGTTCCCAGGTCAAATGGAGCCACTTCCAGGTCAGGTGACTAAACATACACAAATATTTGTTAATATTAAATCACTAGGTAATTACAAACATTCTCTCCTTTAATAATCTCGTATTTCATTGTCCCATCCCAAAAATCACTATAGTAGACAGTCCACCAAAGAAATGTGTAAAAAGAAATAATAGATAGCTGACCAAGAAAAACTTTTTAATCCTGATAAATATAATACCTATTGCATAATACTTTTTAAAATAGTTACAAGTGAAATACCCTAAAGGTAAATCCATATTTTATTTGTATATTTTAGACTAAAGAATGGCAATTGATGAACACAAAAAAAAGTTACTCTCTTTATTATGAGTGGTTATATTTAACATGTTTAGGAAATATAAAAAAATGATGTCTTTTGGAAATTAAAAAAAAATAGTTTTAAAAATGCATAAAAGTTGGCAGTTATAGTAAGAAGTTATCAAACTATGCAATTTTTTGAATAGATAGTCCCCAATGTTAACATAGGTATCATTTTCTTAAAAAAAACACTTTACACGTTTTTACACTACACCAGTTTCTAAATTAACTTCATTACATCCCCAGGCGTGAACAGGGTGTTGCAAGGGAATGAAAAAGAGAGGAAGGCAAGCCTTTCAAATTTCAATTTACGGGGAGTGTTGACACAACCTACATCCCCCCTTCAGCAGGTTTTTGATTACAACTTATTTCCGTAAATTTAGTGCCAGCTGGCAGTTTTAATTTTTTTCTTTGTCACTTTTTAATGTAAAAATGTTATGAATATAAAATACATCCGTTACAGTGAAGTGATGACTAATTTGTTCATTTATAATTTCAATTCCAAACAGGTGTTGATTTCTGTCAAGTAAGGGTGCCATAGAATATTACGTAAATCCGTATTTTATGCTTATGGTAATATAGGGAATAAACTATGTGATATTTTACCATTGATCAAGCTGAATCTATTGTTTTAGTGGTTATATTTTGGGGATATAATGGTGTTTTTCCCTCTAACTGCATATTGAGCTATGAAGCTCTTCCCCTCAAGTTAAAAATATAGAAAATAAGGGGAAAGATTTAGTTTTCTTAATCTCTGTGGGAAACCAGCAATACATTAACCCTGCGGGGCTACTCAATACCCAATGTAACCTAAAATAGACTAATAAATATAAAACATACAACTATCCTCCCCCAACCCTCTACTTATTTTCAATCTATTTTAAAATTTTTAGGCATGTAAGTTACATTTATAGGAAGTATGGTTTTTTGGTTGAATAAAGCAAAGAATCTAAATCTTTTAAATATGAAACCTTATATATATCCTTGAGGTATATCTATAACTAGCGACTACGCCCCTAGAGGCCTCTAGTGGCATTTAAATGTTTTTATTTTATTTTAAATATCTAATTTGAGAAATAATTCGTCTATGAGTATGTTATCAGCTGTTAAATTCATCTTTCTACGCAGCACGATTACGCTAGCGAGACTACGCTAGCGACACTATGCGGCGGAAATATTTAAACTTTTTTTCGATTTATTGTGATTTCTCTTGGGAGGCTGTTGATACCCTCCCCCAAAATAGTTAAAAACCTTCCCGGGACATATGAGAATCTACCCTGTTAAGGAGAACCCAATCGGTTCAGCGGTTAGCGAGATCCTTCGGTACAAACACAAAGACACACAGACAAACATCCTGTTCTTTAGTATAAGGATACAAAGCAGAACGATGTCTGTCTGTCTGTATGATTGTTTGTACAGAAGGATCTCCCTAACTGCTGAACCGATCGGGTTCCCCTAAACTAGGCTGCTTCACAAAGGTCCCGAGAAGGTTTATAACTATTTGGGGGGGAGGGTACCACCATCCTCCCAAGAGAAATCTCCCCTAGAAAAAATTACCCCCCCCCCCAAAAAAAAAATTTTACCTTCTTTTTTCTTAAAATCTAAATTAAAAATATGGTTTTGGGATTCAACTCCCCCCCCCCCCCTCCTCAAGTGCCTCTAGGGGGCGAAGTCGCTAGTTAATTAAAAAGTAATTATATTAGTTAAATATGTATGTATAGTATAACGGTAAATTACACAAGTGGTAAAGAAAATATCCTAAATTTTGTCAGTGAGTCAACCATACACCCAACTTTTTAAACTTTATGTAGGCAAGTTAAGGATCATTAAGACCAACAGGATTTGCCTTGTAAAGAAGCTATTAAATTTTTTTTAAAAAGTACCTAGTTTTTTAAAATGGACATCTAACGAAATATAGGATGCAACCTAATTACATTATATAGTAAGGTTGTAAAGTTTTAAACAAAAGAATCGTTTAAGTTCATTAAAAAGCAGTAAAATAAGTAATGGAATTTGCTGTTAAAATAACAGAACTTGTACCTGACTATAATTTTGCGGGAAAATTAAATTATTTCTTATTAAGCTTTCCAATGAAAAAAAAGATTACTGTCCCTTCGTGTAAAGATATGCAAACCTTAAAAACATAGAAATAAATTATATTGCCCTCTAAAATCACCTCTAACTTTACTTATGGACGTACAGACATACGAATGTCGAGAAAGCATTGAAATCATTTTTTTTTAATTAAAAGAAATGAATACTAGATGCCTTTCTTGTCATGAAGCAAAAAATTAATAATCTTACCTCGGACGGTTGATGCGCCTATTCTCAATGTTAAGATTACTTCCCATTTAAACCTTTCTGAAAAAAATAGATAGGTATATAAGTTTTCTGTTTGTATCAAAGAAAAGGGATATAAACTGCAAATTTAATCAATTTGAATCAAGTATTTTTGTATATAATAAATATTCGTTTGAGAATTATCCGTTTTCTCCTTAAAATGATTATTTTGAAAAAATATGGATTCATCAGATTTAAATCATTTGTGGCCACAAAAACAAAATCTATTTCAAGTTGATTAAAATCACTGCCTTTTTGTTACTGAGCCGGTTTTTTTAAAATGTAAATAATATCACATTAATCACAGCATTTTTGAGATCACTTAACAATAATCAGAGCTCATCTTCAAATCCTTCTTCAACTTCATTCTCTTTCAAAATATCTTCTTGAGGATTGTCAATATTAGAATCTTCTTTATTGGTATCTTCTTTCTTGTCTGAAGTATTTTCCTCATCATCTTGTTTTGTATTTTGCTCAGATTCTTCAACTTTATTTTCCCCATCACTGAAATAAAATTTTTAAGCACGAAATGATTAAAAACTGCTTTGAGTCATGTAATACAAGTAATATTTTACCACAAATTTCAGAATTTTATTTTGAAAGTCTATTGTTACCTGAAATCTAGATTTTCATCCTCCAACTCATCTGTGGTGAGATGATATTGTACCTGGCGCTTGGCATGATTACGTCTGGACAATATATTTGGATTTTATTTTAAAAGATTATTACGCTTTAAAATAGCACACCGTTTAGTTCCTTTTGGTTTGGTAATTTAGAAGTTTTATAGATATTTCTAAAAATTCTATGAAAAAGATATACAACAACTGACATAATCTAAAAACTGCAAATTTGCCTGATATTTCTCATTTTCATATCTTATTTTATTTAATATAGTTAGGTAAGTTTTTTAACCCTACGGTAAATGTTTGTATTGAAATAAAAATCCTTCCTGATACTGGTAAAAGCAACACCATCCTTATTCTCATTCAACTTGGCAATAAGAACAGTTTTATGGACCTGGGCTCCAAGTCGACTCTTGGCAACAATATCTTGAGGCCGTTGAAACAGGGATTTATGCGATGATTTATCTGAAATATAATTAGTGATTAATAAAATTTTTAAGGCTCACTTAAAGTTCCGTCGTGTTTATCCTAGGAAGCCAAAAATTTCAGCAAAAAATCCTAAACCTAAACAGTTTTATATCAGATACAATGAAAACAGAGCTCTATATTTTTTGTCTTTTCAAAGCTTTGATCATTAGATGTTATTAAGATTTTTAATTGATTTTAAAATAAAATTTCAATTTCTTACAAACTAATCTTATAGTTTCTGTGTTTTTATAGAACGCTTTATATCAAATTTGTAACTTCCTATGGTGTTTCTTAATGAATTAAATACTCTGTTTTACTAAGAATATCCATCCATGCCACCTCAGGTAGTAATGAAATAAAGCCAAAAATACAAAGTAGCTAACATAGAAATAGTGAAGTACAAATTAAATCATACAGCATTTTAAAATTCTGCAATGTTAACATTTTTAAAGCTGACACGGACAATAATAGTAGTACAAGGACAATAGACATTAATAAATATCCTGATTTCAATACATGTTTGTTTTACATGATCATAAACAAAGAGAGTAAGGTGTATATTCACTTCCGCATAGTATCACCTCTAACAGGCGTAAAATGAGAAGAGTAAAGATCAGCTGATATTTTAATAATGTTACATAATGGAAAGTCTTAGCAACAAGGAAGACAACATTCGTATAAGTAGCGAAGCAAAGAAATCATGTAATGACAAAGTGAGTTCTATACCAGATTTACAGTTGTCAAAAAAATAAGGACAAATCTTAGAAATGACAAAAACTTTATACCTAAAAAAGTATTAATTTTGTCTTATAAAATAATAAAGATAGGTTCTTGTTCTAGGGAATCTTCACCAACAATTTCAACTCTCTACCTTATATAGCAACGACGAAAGTAGATTTACATAAGGACTGACGAACGGTCAGACATAGTTAATTAAAGAGTAGCTTCGTTACCATAAAAATAATCAAATATTCTGTATTATCAAAATAATATTACCTAAACACATAACAATGTAGCTGGCATGAAACTTGAGTGGGTCTCCAAGGTAGACCAAATAATCTCCTCCAAATTTTGAACCTGAAATAAAGATTCTCTTAAAACGAAAATAATTTAAATTCGAATTTTTAATAATTCTACAGAATGCATGACACCTTAAATGCAAAATTCATTATATTAACAACAAAAAACACCTGTTATGTAAGAAATACTACATTCGATTTTTATTCACGTTTTACAAGTAAATTTTTTTTTAAGAATCTTGCTAAAAGTAAATTTCAAAATTATCAAAAATAAGAATAAAAAAAACATGTATAAATGTTTTACAAAATACATGAATAAACCATAACAAAAGGTTTAAAATCTATATAGGTCGATTCTAACATGACTAAAATTTGATCAGAGAAATAAATTTATGGTCGCACAGCTTAAAATTAAAAGTTATTTTGTCCTAATTGAATGAATATTTCAATCATCAAAATCCTAATGATCTAACCTTCTCCAATGTAGTATCCTTTCTTCCACAAAGTTTTGAAGGTAAAAAGACGACATTTATCCACATCTGTTATTGGAGAATGTAGTCTGGCCTCTAATTTATCGTGGTCTTCCATCCAAGGATCCTTTATTAAAAGATTTAGTAGAAAAATGCAATCAGCGACTGTGGCATAAACCGTAGAACATACTCTTGTCTTTGGGATGGTTATGGTTCGAATATCAGTCCTAAAAATCAACTAGAGTTGTCGAAAATCTTGCCTACTGCTGCTATGCCACAAGAGCGAAATTAATAGTTGGAGTGGGGAAAATTCTCTGGCTCAAGACAAAGTAATACAATCAAAGTGTCGGTTACCTCACGGTAGTAGGTTTCTTTTTGACTATCTTCTTCTTATATTAAAAATTCAACTACCTGTGTGAAGATTTGAATAACTTGGTGTTCTTTATCAATTGGTCTTATCTTGGCTATTTCTTCCTCTATAACCTTTTCTCTAAAAACAATAATGTTTATCTTTACATAAAAGTTAATGAATGTCTATCTGTCTGGTGACCACTGGACCAATATGACTATAACATAAAAGCTTCTGATAGGGTTTAATCTTTTTAACCAGAAGAGAAGGATAATCATTATCAAAGTCTTATGAACAAGATTTATTATAAAATATAAATAATCCTCTGTCACGACTTTATTGTATTTTTGTGTCTTTAAGCTTTTTTTACAATATTCCCATTTTGACCTTAAGTAGAAATACTAATACATATTATGAAAATATTAGTTTAAGATTTTGGACGTCGAACTAAATTATATAAATGCTCATTGCTCATAGACGGCCAAGTGTGTTTACCACCCTCAACCTTTGCAAACCCTCATTTATCCCTCCTCAAAATAAAAAGCTTGGATGTTCCTGAAAGTGCTTAAAACATCAATCGTGACAAAAAAATTATTTATCTCATCATTTAGTTGTAATACAAACTTATAGAAATGTCTCAATCAATGGTATTAATTGACAACTTACTTATCTATTTGTATTTCAGGTACTTCAGTGTTTGGATTATTTGTCTTTAATTTCTTCAGTTTTTGGAGCATTTTCTTTTTCTTTCCCTCAACAATTCTGTCAGCAAATGAACGAATACTTGATTCTCTTTCTCTCTAAAATAGTAAACTATTAAAAGATGAAAGGATATTTTTAAATAGAACAGTGCAGACAAAGATTATATCGGGTATGCAAAAAAAAAACCATCCTCACAACTTTCAACTTAGCTATTAAAGTACAAACTGCACAAAATGTTTTTTTTTATATTTCCAAAAAGTAGAGCTAATAGCGATTCTAACAATATATGCGTAGCATATTTTTGCTGTTTACACGACTTGCATAATATGAATTTTAAAAAGGAAAGATGTTTTGCATGCCCTATAATGTTAATAAATAAATAGTAATAATGTAACTTTTCAGTTTAAAGCTTTTGATACCCATTGCTTCACTGGAGATACAGAGATAGTACAACGAAAAAAAAATCCTGAACTAATTTTTTTCAATTTCCAAAAAAATGGAATTTCGTAGTATCTACCTAATGAAGAAAAAAATTAACTTTTTCATTTGCCTATCCATGTGTGCTCTTTTTCACTAAAATAATCACCTTAAAAATTTGAATCTGTTTATTGTATGAATCTTGTTCATATTTATCTGCTTTGTGTATCACGTCCTGTAAAAATAACAAGACTAAAAATACTTGTCAGTAAATGGCACGTGTTTGTGCTGTCACTCATTGATAAAGGGATTAGTAACAAAAAACGTACCTGATTACAGGGATCTAAATCGATAAGAAAATGTACGATAAATTAATGTAAATCCACAATAATGACAAATAAAAGTACCCCCTATTTAGGTTAAAATCTGGACACAATTAAATTCAATAAAAAAAAAGAAGATATAACAAAGAAGATAACGTGGTTATAAAACTTAGAACCCCCAACTGTTTTTCACATCAAATGTATCTTATTTTAAAATATATTGTTTTATGTTAGTTGACTTATGACTATATTCCTGATGTTACTACATGATTATATCAACAATAACAATTAACTGACTGGGTCACTTACTTATTTTGCGCTATAATGTATATAACACTCACAGACAAAGTGATATTATTTAATCAATTTTTAAAAGAAAGCTTTTCTAAATTAGAGTATGTCCTTACGTCCGTTATAGATAGATATAAGAATCGTCAGATCTTTGAAACTTTGCATCATATCTCCTGAAAATATCTTATTTGTGGGGCTTCGCTTTTATGGATGTTATTATCCTTGTTTTCCCTAAATTAGTGATAGTATGACTTAATCTATATATATGTACATTATACATGTGAAAGAGATAGTATGTGTGTCTAAATATCTCTATATATCTGAGAAATAGCTGGGGTGATTAATATCTGCACTGCATATAAATAGATTCAATTCAAAGGGGGAAAAGTTGTCTAGTAAAAAAGGACAAAAATAGCTTCTTTTTTTTTGGGGGGGGGGGGGGGGGGGTAATTTACGAGGAGCTTTTCCTAATGATGGGGTTGACTTGCCCTCCCCAAAATAAACGCCTACACAACTATCTTATGAACAGGATAACCAAATATATTAGGGAGATCTCAATGGGAAAACGGAAATACGTCTAAATTTTTGTAGTAACTAGAAATTCATTAAAATATACTTTTCTTGAAAGCATCTTCAAATTCTTTACCTGACTAGGAGGCATAACCAGCCTAGGTATGTAAACTAGTCTTATTACACCTTCATCCAGCAAAACATGCAGCTCCTTAAATAAAGATCATAGTTAACTTTTACAAGGTAAAGAATTCATTGAGTAACGCAGTAACAATGAAATATAACCTTGGTAATTATTGAAATATAAAATTATTTGGATCATGGAAAGAAAACGTAGTAGCGGATATCGTCGTATTTTTACAGTAGCTTTAATTAGTTATTTTTTGTTAGGTAAATGTTAATGATTACCCCGCAGAGTTAAAGTCCCGGCAGGGGCTAGAAATAGGAGAAAAGCTATTGTGAAAATACGACGAAACCCGCAACTTATTATTTTTGTCATGATTCAATTATTTTTGTATTACGATTTTGTAACATTAAACATAGGATCATTAAACCACTACTTATTTTGTATCTATTTTAGCCAAAATAAGGCAATAAAAAAGGAATGACTTTTACTACTTAAGGATAAGAATCCATAGTGTACGTTATTTACAAATAAAAGTAGAGTGGCTAATGCTACTAAAGTAGAATCTAACCTGTTGAGAAAGAAGTAAGGGAAGGCCGGGTTCCTCTCTTGGAAACTTGGCATCCGATCCTACTAGGGCTCCAATAATTCGATGGTCCCGCCGAAGACGTATAACAGACTCCAGGTTCCAAACCAGGCCATGACCGCTAGATAGCTGTACCTCAATCTTATCCATTAGTTTTATTTTAACTTAATCAGGGTTATAGTGTTGCTGCGCTACTAATTCAAATCATTGATATTCTGAAATTTAAGCTTTATAGTATATCATATATTTCTATAAATTTTTGGGTCTTGTATTTTTAGTTTTTTAAAATATTGGCAGATTTTACATAAATATTGGCGGATTTTTATTGAGCATATTCTAATTTTAATGAAATAAAAATATAGATTTCTATTGATTATGAATACTGAAGTAATAAAATATTTAGAATGAAGTTAAATGAAAACATTTTGAACTAACCCATTACAATACAAAACTAATTATTTGTGGTTTATAAAAATAATAACGCATACAATAGATCAGCTTATCTGTGTATATTTTGGCAGTTTCCCTCAAAGTGCAAGTTAAGCACAAGACCCCCTCCCCCCAAATATAAAATAAATCTAAATAGGGAAGAGGAGTGGTACACTTTTAAGTTTGTTTTTAACTTTGTGACAGGTTAGGTTACTTTGGGAAATGGGCAGTTTTTAATAATTTTGCGATAGATTTACAGGAATTGGATCAAAACAAAAATTGGTAGAGTAGCCAATCTATTGTATATACATATGTGCTTGTTATCATTTCAAATACCAAAAATAAACAAAGCACAATAAAAAATTGCAATTACTGGATGTATCTCATGTAGTAAATAACTAAATTAGAAATACAAGATTTAGCTAAAATCAGAAAGAATAAGAAACACCATTACGAACAAATTAATAATAATATGAAACTCTGAGTAAAAGAAAATAAAAATTTAAGATAAAATGTTGTTTTACTTTTAAGTAATAATATTTAAATATATTTTTATGAGATGTTCTTAATACTAAAAAATATTGAGACTTTTATCTATTGCTTTTGGATATTAATAAATTGTGATCAAAAATATGCTTTGGTATCTAATTTTTCAAGCATTTTGTGAAAAGTTTAAAAATTTAAAATGGGCGAATTGTTTTGACGTTGAAAAAGCCAAGAGGTTTGTTTTCGTTCATTTGGAGGTACGCGGAGAGATGGTTACATTGAGAAAAGTAGAAATATGGAAAGCAAAATATTGCCGGGGTCAGATATTCCGATAAACAAACAGTTAAAGGGGGGCGGAAGGGTGAAACAAACACAAAGAACCCATAAGAAAATTAGATGGATACAGCTATGTTACTCTGCATGTCAATTGGTCGTAATTTTACAATTGGCCTATGAAGAGCGGCGGGATGACTGGCTGCAGCCAAAACCAATCATGTCTGGTGACAATTTCCAAAACAAAATAGAGCAGAAAATTGTATTTTGGCCAAAATATTTTTTAAGTTTAACATTGTACCAAATAAAAACAGGCAAAAACTACATGTGCTTAAACTCTTTGTTTTTGGTTGCGTTCCTCTGTTTTTGTTTCAAAAAGTAGCATATCCGCCTACCCCTTTACAATTTTACACTCAAATTCTAATCTTATTTAAATAACCAAGACCAAAAATTCTAGCCTGCTTAGGTAAATACTCAAACTATTTGTTTTTCAAAATTTCTGTCCATCTAAGCTTATTTGACATCTAGAAGTTTAAATGTATTAGGTTTGGTGCTTCGTAATATTGATTTTCAGGATAAAAGGGGATTTGTAAATGGACCTAAAAGTTTATTGATTTTTAAGTTCTTTAATTTGATTTAAATAGATATTTAACAGACTTGCATGAATTAATTAAAAACTATTTACGGCCGATTTACTGAACCTTTCATTCCTTTTTTTACCAAACATTATAAAGCTATGAATTGATATAAACAAAAAATTTAACTTTTTACACCATTCTACTGTTAAATTGATATTTTTAAGCATTTATGATTGCATTTGTTCCTAAGTAAATGATAAAATAATACAACACTAAAAAAACAACAACTTATTTTCACTGAAAATATTTATACAAGTTCTAATTCAAAACTTATTTTAAAAACAAAATAATATACAATCACTTTAAAATAGCTGTTTAAACAGTCTTAAAAAAACAATCTTTGGAAGTATTTTTGTTACTGGTTTGATTCTAATTATAAACCATATCTATAGCTCTGTTACTTTATCAGGCGTGTGTCTAAGTTGATCCCAAGCTAGTTAATATTGTCTAGATGTACAGGGAACCGTCTGCAGGACCAATATACCTGAAAGTAATGCTCAAATAGTTTTGATATCATAGGTCGAATCAGAAAAGAAAACAATCTAAATTTAATTTTTCAATAATTTTAGTTACCTACCTACTTTTCTAGTAAAATATTTTTTTTGTTTTAACACATAATACATACCTATATATATTTTATAATATTCATTTAGACCGGTAGTATCATATTGCTGAAAGAAAAATAATACTAGGCATATACTATAGAAATTGCTATTTTTTGAATGTCAAAAATAGTTACAAATTTAACACAACTATTTTGCTTTTAATTGAAGCACTATTCCGCGTAAAAAAAATCCTCCTACCTGACAGCTACGAGAATTACATCCACTAGAGTCCAGACACCCAGCCCACCAAAACTAAACAACTTGCCTATTCCCTCTTGCCAGTAACCAAGATAAAACCTGTACAAAATGTTAAAAAGTTTCAAATGGTTACAAAATAATGTTTATTTTTTTTGATAAAAAAATATGATTATTATTTACAATGTTAGTAAAAAAACTAAAATAAATCTATGCAAACCTGCAAAAGACTAAAAAATTAAATTTTTGTTAAATTACATTATAGAAACGCAAAACGCAAATACACAATTCAATTAAAATGTTATTTTTTGTGATCCAATTATAGTTGGAGCATAATTGCCAATTAATCTTACCTATCAGCACCAAAGCCACCTAATGTTATTGACAGAGCCAGAGCTGTTTTCCAGCTGTAACCTTCTGTCCAGTTACATTCCAGCTTTTTACTAAACCTAATCAAATCAAGAATGTTTTAGATCAATTTAAACCAAAAGATGGGTATAACACCAGCTATCAAATAAAAAGTAAACACAAAAACTAATAAAACTTCTTAAGAAAACTATTTACCTAATCTTTAATGTTTACAGAAAAAAGTCAAAATCAAATCTTTTTAATTCCATATCTATTCAGAGTAAAATAAATTCTGCTTGTATAGAATAAAACCCATTTACCTGGCAGATCCCAGACAAAGGAGATTATGTTTGGCATAACAGCTGGCGACATACCAGTGACTTCTCTGGCTAGCAGGGGCTGTACTACTACAGTCTGCAGCGTAACCTGAACATTTTAGGTGTTTTTTTTAAAGCTATATGTTGAGAAAAAAACACCAAAATAATGCCAATGGTGAATATTGTTAAAAAGATATTAATATCAGAAAAACAATTTATATTTGGTTTAACTAGGTAATAGATCTGTAATGAATATTATCCCACCAACGCCATATAGCTAGGCTACATTAATAGGGGTTAGATAATTATAGGTATCTCCAAGTCTTAAAATATATTATAATGACTCAGGACTCATTTTACACATTACATTCCTTTGCATGCTTTGGTTGTTGGTTTTATTTCAACCCAAAACATGATAAAACTTTAGTCAATACAACAACAAAATATGAATACCTGTACTGCAAACAGGTTTACTGGTGAGGTAACAATATTTACAGGTAAACTCTCTGGAGAACTGTCTGGCACCAGAACAGTCCACCTCGCTGATCACAGAACAGTTGGCTTTGCTACAAAATACAAGGATGACAATATTCATAAATATAAACAAGGATTGTATTATAGAATATGAAAAAATATTGTAAAAAAAATTCTTCAGAACCTAAAAAGCTCCTTACATGTAGCCAAAAAAAGAAAATAAGTAAAAAAGAACTCAAATGGGGACATTGATGTAACCTTTTATTACTTTAATATTGTACTTTTCAACCAATATGTTGGAAATAAATAAGTTAATTGAATCTAATTATTATCACAGATTTAGGATCTGGCATTTTTGGACTACATGTACCTATCAGTACAGCCACATTTCTTGAGATATCGAAAAACACCTCAAGTAAATGTTATGTGCATTTTTTTTAGAGAATATGGACCTATAATTATATTTTTCATGCTCCTTCTGGTTGATTCCCAAATCCGGAAAACGCAGTTTTTTGGGGACACTATGTAGAAAATTGTAAAAATTATCTTACAAGCAATTTGACCTTACCTTATTTGTCCGTACTGACAGGAATAATCACATTCACATTGAACACAGTCTAAACTGAGGTCTGAGCACAGAGTATCACTATGATCTGTCCGCAGGCACCGCTCTTTCCGCGGCGACGTGTTAAGCGGACACGGCCGCACGGTGGGCTGCTTACAGCAAGAGTCTAACACGCCGTTTTTACGCGGCGGAAAAGTGTTTGGGCTCACGCCACCGCCTTTGTTACTAGTGTTTTCATAGCTATCACTGTTAATAACATTATCCAGCCTGTTGATGGTTTGGCTGGCAGTGCCTGAGTTTGCTGTATCAACTATTTGTAAAGTGTTATCACTATCAAGATTGTCTAGAGAAAGATTTATACTTTCTGATGAATACTCTACTGGACTCTGAAATAAATTTTATTTTTTTGAAAGACTTTCAGAAACTTTTAATTAAACCGCATAATGACTAACTAACAAAAATGGTTTTATTTGCCTATACATTCCTACAAAAAAAAGCCTAGGTATAGATCTCATGAAAATAAGACTATTCATTTGCAGCCAGTATTAAGCTGCCCAAAAACAAAGCTAATTTTCTTTTTAAAAATAAACTAAATTAAATAGTTAGGTAATACCTATTGTTTGTTAAATTGGCCTTCATGACCTACCTAAATATTATAAATTATGGCCTACCTGTGTAATACTGGCGTCTGTATCTATACCAAGGGCGGAGGCAGTAAGAATGGCGAGGAGGGCCACCAGCGGGCTCACCAGCTGGCTGTACACCATCAACAGCCAGAGCCGCCGGAATAACCGGACGAGCCGGCCGAGTTTCCAGCGCATCTGAAACGAAAATTCGGAAAATCAATTCAATGGTTCATGATAAGATGGTAGAGGTGATTTTTAAAACAAAATATGATTAAATAATTTTTATACAATATTTACTATTCAAAACAATGATCAGGACAAAAGTAAATAAATTTTGATTTTATATTTATGTAAAAAGGGTAGGAGTTGCTTTAATATGTCTAGGGTAACAGCAATTCTAAATATTTTAACTAATAATAAATGCAGATTAATGACAATCAAGTTCAATACCTATACGATTTTCAATATTTTCTATGAAATGGCAAAATAATGGCAAATCAATAAATGTATTAATGTCATCATGAAATTCTGATAAGTACAGATAGCTTTATTACAAAGTAAAATTGAATTGTATCTATGAAAACAAACATGATTTTTTTAACTCTGCAAAAAAATATATCTGTGCTTATAAAAAAGGAAATTCAGCGATTTTAACTGTAGTGAATCCAGCAATGTTTGTGCGAAATATAACTTTATGGTAGTGAATACCAGAGATATTGGGTATAACAAGAGTGAAAAACATAAAAGGGACTATGAACGAGCAAGAGCAAGTGATTTTGAGCACCTAGAAGCAAAGATTTTGAGTGTTTTTTTGTGAATTTACTGAGTCATGTTTAATATAGTAATATCAACTAAAAAGAGGTTGGAAGGTACTTTACATCACTTGATCTCGTTTGTACATAGTCCCCTTTAAATTAATTTATTAAAAACAACTTAATAATCCTTTTCCCTATAATGATAACAAATTAAAATGATGAATTTAAAAAGGAAACAAAGAAATGATGAGCAGCCATATTATCTGCTACAAAAAGTTGAGCAATCAGGTTATCACAATTACTGGGAAGCAATATTTAGATATTTAGAGTTTTTTTTCCATTTTTTTAAACCAGGGATAAATGAATAGTATTATAACAAAAACATTGGATAATTCTATATCCAATTAATAGCGCACAAATAAAAACCAGGGGTGTGTTTTTTCCATAATCCACCCCCCTCTTCAGGACAGGTTTACATAAATTGTCCACAGAAATGAAAATAAAAAATTATGGTGGCCTGAGTTCAAGCCTCCTATTGCTTACAAAAATTTATTGATCTAGTACTTTTATATTCGTATCCGCGGCAATTTGCATGGGTATAAAATATATATATATGCAATATATGTATTTCTTACAAAGAGTTACTGATATAACAATACAAAAAAATTCTTGGAATAAAGGGGGGGGTTTTTAATGCAACCATCTCGTAATCAATGTATAAATGGCACTTAGAATTCGAATTTTGATCTGAAATTTTGCATGAGTAATCCTTGGTAGGTCTATTTTCCCTAAATCGAACAAAAAGTTGGAAAAGTAACGGCTGGCAGCTGGCGGCTCAGCCGTTTAGCCGTTTTTTGCCTATTTTCAGGGCAAATTCATCATTAATTACGTAGGAATCAACTTTTAAAAACATATTTTTGGTTTAATTCATGTTAAATGATAGCAATAACCATTTTTAAAATTTCTAGTGCCAGCTGCTAAACGGCTAGAACCGGCTGAAAACGGCTGGGAGCCGCCAAGAGTATGATGAGTAGATAGGGCATGTGACATGTCTAGGGGTAAGTTTTTATGGTTGCTGAGCTCAAAAATGCTACCAAAAATAGTGGCAGCCCATCCATATGGCAGCTGGGTAACAGCTGCAGCTCAGCTGGGAGCGGCCAAGAGTAGAATCAGTAGATGGGGCTTGTGACGTGTCTTGGGGTAGGTTTTTATGGGTGCTGAGCTCAATAATACTACAAAAAATAGTGGCAGCTTATCCATATGGCAGCTGGGTAACGGCCGCTGCTCAGCTGGGAGCGGCTAAGAGTAGAATGAGTAGATGGGGCTTGTGACGTGTCTAGGGGTAGGTTTTTAGGGGTGCTGAGCTCAAAAATACTACCAAAAATATTTGCCGCCCATCCATATGGCAGCTGGGTAACGGCCGCAGCTCACCTTTGAGTGGCCAAGAGTAGAATGAGTAGATAGGGCTTGTGACATGTTTAGGGGTAGGTTTTTATGGTTGCTGAGCTCAAAACTGCTACCAAAAATAGTGGCGACCAATCCACATGGCAGCTGGGTAACAGCTACAGCTCAGCTGGGAGCGGCCAAGAGTAGAATGAGTACATGGGGCTTGTGAGGTGTCTAGGTTTAGGTTTTAATGGGTGCTGAGCTCAAAAATACTACAAAAATAGTGGCTGCCAATCCATATGGCAGCTGGGTAATGGCCGCAGCTTACCTTGGAGTGGCCAAGAGTAGAATGAGTAGATAGGGCTTGTGACATGTTTAGGGGTAGGTTTTTATGGTTGCTGAGCTCAAAACTGCTACCAAAAATAGTGGCGACCAATCCACATGGCAGCTGGGTAACAGCTACAGCTCAGCTGGGAGCGGCCAAGAGTAGAATGAGTACATGGGGCTTGTGAGGTGTCTAGGGTTAGGTTTTAATGGGTGCTGAGCTCAAAACTGCTACCAAAAATAGTGGTGGCCTATCCATATGGCAGCTGGGTAACAGCTGCATCTCAGCTGGGAGCGGCCAAGAGTATAATGAGTACATAGGGCTTGTGACGTGTCTAGCTGAGCTGTAGCTGTTACCCAGCTGCCATATGGATGGGCAGCCCCTATTTTTGTTAGTATTTTTGAGCTCAGCACCCCTAAAAACTTACATGTCACAAGCCCTATCTACTCATTCTACTCTTGGCCGCTCTCAGCTGAGCTGCAGCCGTTACCCAGCTGCCATGTGGATTGGTCGCCACTATTTTTGTAGTAGTATTAAGCTCAGCAAACATAAAAACCTACCCCTAGACAAAGCACAAGCCCTATCTACTCATTATACTCTTGGCCGCTCTCAGCTGAGCTGCAGCCATTACCCAGCTGCCATATGGATGGGCTGCCACTAATTTTTGTAGTAGTATTGAGCTCAGCACACATAAAAACCTACCCCTAGACACGGCACAAGCCCTATCTACTGATTCTACTCTTGGCCGCTCCCAGCTGAGCTGCAGCTGTTACCCAGCTGCCATAGGGATGGGCTGCCACTATTTTTGGTAGCATTTTTGAGCTCAGCAACCATAAAAACCTACCCCTAAACATGTCACAAGCCCTATCTACTCTTCATACTCCTGGCCGCTCTTAGGTGAGCTACGGCCGTTACCCAGCTGCTATATGGATGGGCAGCTTCTATTTTTGGTAGTAGTATTAAGCTCAGCACCCATAAAAACCTACCCCTAGACACGTCACAAGCCCTATCTACTCAATTTACTCTTGGCCGTTCCCTGCTGAGCTGCAGCTCTTACCCAGCTGCCATATGGATGGGCCACCACTAATTTTGGTAGCATTTTTGAGATCAGCACCCATAAAAACCTACCCCTAGGCAATAGACATGTCACAAGCCTACCCCTAAACACAAGCCCTATCTTCTCTTCATACTCTTGGCCGCTCTAAGGTGAGCTGCGGCCGTTACCCAGCTGCCATATGGATGGGCGGCTTCTATTTTTGGTAGTAGTATTGAGCTCAGCATCCATAAAAACCTACCCCTAGACACGTCACAAGCCCTATCTACTCATTCTACTCTTGGTCGCTTAAAGGTGAGCTGCGGCCGTTACCCAGCTGCCATATGGATGGGCCGCCACTATTTTTGGTAGCATTTTTGAGCTCAGCAACCATAAAAACCTACCCCTAGACATGTCACAAGCTAAACCTACTCATTCTACTATTGGCCACTCCCAGCTGAGCTGCGGACGTTACCCAGCTGAGCTGCGGACGTTACCAGCTGCCATATGGATAGGCTGCTTCTATTTTTTGTAGTAGAATTGAGCTCAGCATCCATAAAAACCTACCCCTAGACACGTCACAAGCCCTATATACTGATTCTACTCTTGGCCGCTCCCAGCTGAGCTGCAGCTGTTATCCAGCTGCCATATGGATGGGCCGCCACTATTTTTGTTAGCATGTTTGAGCTCAGCAACCATAAAAACCTACCCCTAGACATGTCACATGCCCTATCTACTCTTCATACTCTTGGCGGCTCCCAGCCGTTTTCAGCCGGTTCTAGCCGTTTAGCAGCTGGTACTAGAAATTTAAAAAGTGGTTATTGTTATCATTTAACATGAATCTAACCAAAAATATGTTTTTAAAAGTTGATTCCTACGTAATTAATTATGAATTTGCCCTGAAAATAGGCAAAAAACGGCTAAACGGCTGAGCCGCCAGCTGCCAGCCGTTACTTTTCCAACTTTTTGTTCGATTTAGGGAAAATAGACCTACCAAGGACTACTCATGCAAAATTTCAGATCAAAATTCGAATTCTAAGTGCCATTTATACATTGATTACGAGATGGTTGCATTAAAACCCCCCCCTTAATGAATATTTAAAAACTGGATAAGTACAGTATCCGCAATCCATATTGATTCAGTCTTAACTAATAATGCTATCGTTTTAGGAATATACCTAACATTTATAAAGCAGTTGTTTGGGTTATCAAGTAGAATTAATGAAGTACAGTAAAAATTATAGTTTCTACACAAGGAAAGAGGGTTACGTCAAAATTTCCTATTCTACGCGTTTCCCGCCATTTTCTGTTCTTGCCAGATTCTGAGAAGTTCATTGTGATCCTCGTATCCGTGGCTGGCAACTACATACCGGTAACCCCGAACTGCGAACATTTATATTCATTAAGACAGATAGAACGAATGTTTTATCTACTTATACATTTTTTTTAAAAAATCACTAGGTAGAAAATTAATTTTTAAATTTTGTTAAATTGAACAAATATTTTAGCTAGATAAATCTTTTTGATCTAGAGTTTGAAATACCCAAAAATTCGTCCTTGTATTAAAGTAACAGGACCTGTGTCTGTGTGTCTGTCTGTACCGAAAGATCTTGCTAACCACTGAACCGATATGTAGGTTCTTTAAGGACCTGGGGATGTTGACGTCCATTTTGGGAGAGGTTACCACCACCCTCCCAAGAGAAATCATCCCTAGAAAAATATTTTTACTTTTTCATTTTATAGCACAAACTCCGACGATTATCTCAAGGTTGACAAACCATACTAAATACTAAATATACATAAATATGAATGTAAATCCCTGTGTAAGGTTTTCTCCAAAGGTAGAATTCAGAGGAATGGAAGGGCTGTAAATCAGCTTTCTTTGCTATCATACCCAACCAGATGTCATCAAATCTAAACAAAAACATTTTCTCATAAATTCTAAATATCCGTTTGTTAGTCTGTGTGTATGAAACCTTTAGAGATAAAGGGGGGAGGCGGATGTGCCACTTTTTGAAACCAAAACTAAAAGTCAAAGGAACTCAACTAAAAAAAGAGTTACAGGTCTGAGATTTTGCATGGCAGTTGTTTTATAGGGTTACAATATGGAACAGTGAAGAAACGGCGGCGCATCCGCCGAAAACCGCCGAGAAATTGCAAAAAAAAATTCGGCGGGAAACGGCGGTTTTCGGCAGTTGCACCGCCGTTTCTTCACAGTTCCATATTGTACCTCTATAAAGCAACTGCCATGCAAAATCTCAGACCTGTAACTCTTTTTTTAGTTGAGTTCCTTTGTTGACTTTTAGTTTTGGTTTCAAAAAGTGGCACATCCGCCACCCCCCTTCTAATAAAGGCTATTTGGTTTATTAGTTTTCTATATAACTACCATATTGTATAATATGTACATTAGTTTCTCGCCCATAGCCTACAGGAAATGGCAAGAAAATAGTCTAAAACCACCCCCAAAACATTCATAGAGCTTTCCTGAAAAGTACAACAAATTTACCTAGCATTTTTGAAGATATTCAGTTTTAGCTAAAAAAAAACTTATTTTATAGTTGCTTAAAATCATTTCGTTAGGTTTTTGATCGTCATATATAAGCAATAAACACTCAAAATTAAATATCTTACCTAAATAATTTGGTGAAGTAACTAGTATAATACATATCTATAAGTGCTGCTCTTGACAGTATATAAGCACCTGGCAACATTTATTAAATCATTTTTAATCATGAGTTGGATTGGTAAAGAAATCTTTAAAGTGATTAATATAAATTTCAATTTAAACAAATTGGAATTACAATTTTTAGTCATAATTGTTTTAGTGTAAAATCAAAGTAAAATAGGAAAAACATGAACATAAGAAAACCAATGATGGAATAATTAACTGCTAGAAAAACTATTGAGTTTTCCCTTACATCCGAAGAAGAGTTTTGTTCTATTGACGTTGATAATGAACCGGCACCATGAAAAAAAAACTAGGTTTGTGGGAACAGTCCACAGAAACGTAAATATAATGATTTAATAAATTTCCTGCAGTAATAAATGGAGGATATCTATCAAAGGGATATTCTTCAAGCGTCACATACCATTTAGAACTCCTAAATAATTAAATTCGTAATTAAAAAAAAACTGACACAAGCTATTAAAAATTAGTCGAATAGACTTTTCTTTGCCTTTTCATAAAATATCTTAGATTTAACGTTTTTTTTCTAATAACTTTTAAGATAAATTTACACAGGAAAAAGGAAATGTGATTCTGACTAACAATTCTAAGTGAAAATTTCCCCTCAACCCCTTTCCTTTTTTTCTCCCCCTTCTCACCCACTTCCCTTTCAGTTACACCAAAAAACGATAGTGGACAAAATAATGCCACATGTTGCGGGCGTGGCAGTCATGCGTCATATTGGAAGGGTGACGCAAATTTCTTATCTCAGTTTTCGCTATTGGCTGAATAGCAGCCGAGGCGTTTACAATTACCTTAGAGGGAGGATAGATTCTAAAATAAAATAATCTTACTTGTGTCTCATGGGGGAAGAATCTGGAAACACTTGACCAGCAAAAAGTCTCACATCCTAAAAATATTTGTTTTCATTTCTTATTTTAAATATTTATGAAACATTATTTTCTTTCAGTATACCTACTGAAATTTAATATTTGTGTACTAAACTGAATGGGTCAATATGAGATTGTGACTTCCTAAAAAATTTCGCTGATATTGATTTTGTAAATCCTTGTTTTTTTTTTGTAAAAAAATAATATTGAACACACCTCAGGAAGATCAAAGTCAACAAGTTGATTCAGTTTTCTGGATTTCAACACAAATGAGTCTTCAAAATTTTCAGAGTCATCAAAAAGAGCTTCTTTTGATATTGCTTTGTTTTGAGTAACATTATTATCACGATTTACTGCTGCTATGTCAGTCACCAAACTATTGTTGTTAACATTGCTATCATTCAGAGCACTAATAATAACATTTTTGATATCACTGGAAGTAGAATTATCATTACTTGTAACATTCATTTTCTCGTCTAATGTATCTGCACTGGCATTCGGAAAATCCGCCAATGAATTATTTGGAAAATCCTCCAACACATTTTTTGAAAAATCCTCGGCGTCTTTGTAGTGAAGTTTAACTGAGAGGTCTGAACGACGTTGCCGTTTCTTGGGGTATTTAAGTGTGTCATCGTCAAAAGATATCACGTCTTCTTCTAAAAATACATATTGAATATTATATTAATGTAAATAAAGAATAAATGACTATTAAACTTCAACTACAAAATAAGAACTAACACAATTATTGTTTTGAAAAGAACATTTCCCCATAAGTCTTTCATCCCTACAATTCTAAAGGCTTTAAAGGAGAGGGAGGGGAGGGGCTGTAATTTTCCGGTCATTCCGAACATAAAGGGGTAAAGTTTATATTAGGATCTGCGGTCCGATCAAAACTACCTTTAAAATTAGGGGGCGTGGTCCTTGAAGCCAATTCTAAAGCAATTTAATTTATTAATTTTTGGGGTTAATATTTAAGAAAAAGATTAAGCATTGTTCATTTTACAAAAACAATAAAGTACGTGATTCAAATCAAGTATAATCTAGTTTGGAGCCTGTAAAAATGCGGTAACTTAAAGCGTGTTTGTTCGTCTAAAAAATGTGTGATATGAAGGATGAAAAAGATGTATGTGTGCACTTTTGCAAGCAATCTGTCTTGATATATTAATAAACAGTAAGCCACATTTATACTTAAAACGTTTATTCAAAGCAGTGTTTTTTTTATATCTACAATAAGAATGTTTTAAAGTTAGAATATTTTAAAACCTATTCAGCGATCTTTTTCAATTCATATAGTCTCTTGTTTATAAGTGAATCAAGCAATATCAAGCAAGGCCTTTAAGTCATTCATTCAAAAGTAAATCAAATAAAATCAGACAAAATATTTGAAATGAACTAAAAACTTATGCTTAAAGTAATAATGTATACACGTCTATTTATCAGCTCTATGGATCAAAGTCTCCCCCTTTCCCCGTAGCATGCAAAATAAGCATGATAACAACTTTCCATACAAACAGTATTCCCTCAACAGACGTACAGTGCTCGTACGTTCAAGTCAAAGACATTTAATATGTTTAGCACTAAAGCCGAGCCCTTTTCTGCATATATTTCTAACTTATTTTGTAAAGGTGAAGCTACTCTACAGGTGGTTAGAGGCTTAATTATTACCAACAGAACTTTGTAATACTTTGTAATTGTATACATACATCAATATCCAAAATTATTAGTTAACATAATAAAAAGAAAGTATGTCCATACATAGCGAAGAATTAATCAACTAAACTTTAAACAGCGTGTCGGAGCCGTTTAATTTTGATGCGGCTCCGGCTCCTACCTTAAAATTAATATATCAATTTTTGTTCATTATTGAATTTGATAAAATAAAATAAATAATATAAAATATTTTGCTTTCATTTGATTAAAGCTATATAAAAGTAGAAGGATGTGTGTCTATTTGTCAAGTAACAATAGTTTTTCAGTTTATTATATGGAAATAGACCGTTGCCAAATTATAATATTGCTTTAAAAATTCATTTTTAGCTAATCTGGAGCCGGAGCCGTTTTCAACGAAAAATACGGCTCCGGCTCCACCAAAAATGTTGCAGCTCCCGGCTCCGGCTCCAGCTCCGAAACGCTACTGTAATATCTCTTAGTAAACAGTTCATAATTTGACATACATATGCCAAAGACGTTGAACCCTTCTAAATAAATTCTAATCAAAAGGGAAAGTATATTCATGTTTGATCTAAACAGTTAAAATGTGTATTAAATTGTAAATTTAAATAAATAAAGCATTAATAGGCGTTATAAAAGAAATATTGAGTTAAAATCTGACTTAAAGAGCACATTTTAATGGCAATATCGGTTTCAACAAAATACTTGAGAAAAGAATAATATTATAAAATAAAATAAAAAATTTTCATTACCAATTGCTAATTTAAAAAAATTTAAATATATATTAAAAAATAGTGTTTAAAAGATTCAAATTTTGAAAATAGGCAATTCACCTAGTCACTTAAACCTATAGGTGCTATCAACTAGAAATAGGGAAAATTTAAGTTTAATCCACCCAGATGACTCCGCTACTATGGAAATTTCCGTCAAAATTTCTGTTTAAAATAAAGGCAAGGGAAACATGGATTTGTATAAGGAAAGTAAATTATCCTTCACAAACCCACCCCCCACCACCCAGGCCCCACCCAATATATTTTCAATCAAAATAGAGACAGAATTATGCGCAAAAGATTAGATTTTTTCTTCATCTAGCATTCATAATTGATTTATTCTCAAATTTCTTTCTTTTTTTCCAGTCATCTATCTAAATTCCCAAAGTTGTTACGCTAACGAATAAGAAATATAAAACCTTAGGGGCTAGGATAATAAAAATACAAATGTCCTCTCCCTCCTTGGATCAATGATCATAAGGTCCTGTGTTACGCCTCTTTCTTTAATGGTTTAAAACCTTTCCAGTTAAAACAAGATATAACCAGACAACTTATATAGTTGACAATCCACAAATACAATAATAGATAAACAAGGAGGATTTTCATTCTTTTTCAATCTTTGTAATAATTATTCTTAATTTAGTTGCATAACAACAAAAATAATTTGTGATGTTATTTTAAATTTAAATAAAAATATAAATCTTGTTCTTTATTGACTATTTGGGCCCCAAACTAAAAATAAGTTTTATAATAACTCACAATTCAATAATATAACTTCGTTTTAATCTAGTCCAAAATATTCAAGTTAAAGAGTTTTAAAAATAGAATGTAATCTAAATCTTTTTAAAAATTATAACCGATTTCATTCCTATTGTCACAATAATCTGTGCACTTTTTACATCATAACACATTTCAATACATCGCTGTACAGTACACCGCTTTATATTATCTGTTGTAGAATGTAATCTAAAGCTTTTTGAAAATTATAACCGATTTCATTTCTATTGTTACAATAATCTATGCACTTTTCACATCACAACACATTTCAATAAGTTATTATCTAATATAACCATACCTAGTATTTAAGTAAAAATCTATCTGTATGAAATATAATATTTTGGTATTAATTCATAAATTCAGAATAGCTTTGCTATGATGATAAGTGTCAAAAATACTGGCCCCAAATATGGGTGAATAAGTTACTAGATTCATTACTGTAGAGTATGTTAGACTGTCAACATTTATTTTACTACTAATATGAAATAATGCAGAAACTGCTTGGATGAACTTTGTCTTCATACAATAATAACATTATTTTCAAGAGGAAAAAAATATAAAACACTTAATATTTATGTAAAATGACAATTATGTCCAATAAGAAGGTCATAAGACCTAGGAAGTCATGAGGACGAGGTAGAGGTGACATTTTTAATTAACAGATTTTCTTTTTTAATTGATAAACCCGTCAGTAACAATGTGGGCTCATGGTTGATGGGACGGTCAATATATTTTTTAAAAGACAGGCGGATTGACAAAGAATAGCACATAGAGCAGCTGCTATAATAAAAACTAGCGGCTGCGTCCCTAGCATCTAGGGGCGCAATATTCGAAGGCATATAAAAGAGCAGAAAAATAGCTGAAAACCATACCCACTTATTTATTAAAATAAAATAGCCTAAAACCATCTCAGGGCCTATACTAAGGTTCTCTTTAATGGAGAACCAATCGGTTCAGTGGTTAGCAAGATCCTTCGCTACAAACATAAAAGCTTAGTACTTTATATAATAGGATGACTTCAAATATATTTTTCAATGTTATTAGGACCTACAATAAATCTACGATGTAAATCAGTTCACTAGTTAATATGAGCTGTCCGTTCTAATATTATCTTATAACTAAGCCAAACCCTAAAGAAACATATTACATGGCAAGTATTTAGATTTTTTGTCTATTGTTTGTAGTTATCTGTTGGTGGGTTTCAAAGTTCAAAATTAAAAAAAAATATGATTATAATCTATTAAACATGTTAAAGAATGGCAGCTACTCTATAACAAATGAATTAAAATCTCCAGTCTTAAAAACCTACTATAAATAGAATTATCTTCTAGTTTTAAATAATTGTGAAATATTACCTACTAATGACTCACTTGGAGAAACCAACAAAGTTCAACTAATAATTCGCTCAAAATGATATTGCAATTTGACTAGCTGTTGCTATCAAAGAAGTTAAACCATAGAATATGAGTAGCAAATAAGTAGAGGAGGTTTTTAAATTAAATGGAAATGAATCGTTATGTTCTAAAAAAGCAGAATGTATGTCCAGTAAAATCTCGGAATTTCTTTATAAATTTATGAGGAGCTTTCTATTTGGTCAGTGAAGGATTTTAAAAATTCTTTCCTTCGTGCAAAACAAGGTGCAAAAATGTATTGCCGATGGATGGACGGAAAAATATGTAGAGTAACTTCGATACTCGATAGGACATTTTTTAGCAAATTTGTCATTATTTTTAACTCCTCACATTAAAATAAAAAGTCATTATTACGGATGGGGCTACATGAAAAGAATAAAAAATATTGAAGTCATGGAATGGCCAGAAGACAAATAAATAAGGATAACATCATATCATTTCATGCATATCAAGGCATATTTTTTAGTATTAAAGCTACTATACAATCTACTCTTTCTGTCTAGGCGTCCGTCAGTTCGTAACGCTACCGCTGCTGTTTAAGATAGACTGCTGATTTCTTTCTCAAGATATCCTTAACCTATGAGCATTCAGTTTACGACTTACTTGGTCCGTTGGTCTGTCGGACATGCTATAGACAATTGTTTTTATGTAAAGGTTGTGATATTCCATTATTAATCATACTCAGGGGGCTGCTATTCAGCCAATTAATTCAAATTGAAATTGCCGCAAAATTTAATATTTTGTTGGAGTAAAGTTGAAGCATAACTTGTTTTTTTCATTTAACTAAAGGGGTGGGTAAGATGGGGAGAAAAAGGGGAAGGGGGTTGTGGGGAAATTTTCCTTTAGAATTGTTTGTCAGAATCTCATACCCTTTTCCCTGATCAT
Source organism: Acartia tonsa (assembly GCF_053477335.1). Classification (NCBI taxonomy): domain Eukaryota; kingdom Metazoa; phylum Arthropoda; class Copepoda; order Calanoida; family Acartiidae; genus Acartia; species Acartia tonsa. The sequence goes on along the minus strand of NC_137262.1, from coordinate 38,927,076 downwards.
ACTATTCTTTCTTTTTCTCTCCTCTTTACATGGTCACATACTTGTAAATTACTACTCTTAATCCGATTTTTTTGCTTTGCTACTAACCAATGTTGACATTCTAGTATGTATGTATCTGTTTGGCTTGTAATTGCTGCGATACTCATCGATATAATCATCCTTGTTTGAAAAACAAATCAAAACTCTAAGACACACGTTTTTGTGCACAAATCTGACTTATCTTTTTTACAAGTACTTTTTTAATGCAAAGTCGAAATTAAAATTTTTCATCTATGAATATGTATTTAAAAATTTTGGGTACTAGGCTTAAAACTTCCAAGTAATCCCTTTCATTGATATAAATAATACTATTCTGCGCTATGATAACCTTAATTTGAGATATTGGAATCTATTTCTAGGATAATCACATTTATTATTAACACTCCAGTAAAAGAAATAGACAAACCTTCATCTACTTTCAAGTTCTATTAAAATAAATGATAAAAACTAACCTAAATATTTAGGGTAGCCGACAGGATTTCTCAAGAAGCGTAGAAGATTTCTAGTAGAGACATAATAATCATCATCTACAAACATGTAGAACCTTGCTCTAGCACATTGTTCAGCTGCCCACCTGGTTCCCAACACAAATATTACATGCTTAGAATTTAATTATTTTTTTTGAAAATTTTTATTTTCCAATCATTAATATTTTTGATCCTTGAAGCGAAGCTTATTGATCAGAATGATAATTTGGGCTAAGACCCCTTCGAAACTTTTGAATCTTACAAAAAGGAGAGTATTTATATTATTCTTGCTATTCTTTAGTAGGACTAAGAGTTTTGGTGTATTGAAAGATTCTCATCTAACAAAAAAGTTTAACATTTAAAAGTTGTGATACCATTTGACTTCTTTAAGTAACTTTAGGGTAGATTTACACATAATTTTAATTTAGGTAGACTTCTAGTATCAAGATATTTTTGCGCTGAATTTTTTTTTCTTTCAATGTTATAATTTCTGTCTGATTCGATTTATGTATTTTGTTATCCTTGTTGAAAATTGATTGTATACTAAAGATTAATGTAATATGTGCCTGATCCCCATGGCTGTTTTGATACTGTTGTTATAGTACATATCCATAAAGTTGCCCTGTATTAGATCCTAAAAAATATTAGGTAGGTAATATTAAAATTAATGCAATCAACAATTCTACTTTTAAACTTGATGTAACTAACAAAATTCAAAACAATTTTGATGAGAAAAATATATTCAATTGTCATATCAATTCCCCAGCAAGTAGTTATTAAATATTCTACCTGAAATTCATGATTCTCTGCTTCAACCATAGCTTGGTCATTAATGTCATCGGTTTGACCTGAGAAAAAAAACATAAAAATGTTTAGAATATTATTCAGTTTATGTTACATATTGCAGCCAAGGAAACAAAAATTATCTACCTATGATACCTACTCTTAATATCATCCCAATAAATGTAAAAAAAGGAACAAAATGAAAAGGAATCTTTTAAAAGTTAGGGGTATGCATTTTTCTTATGTTCATTCCATTGAATTATTGTTATATGTATACTGTATAGGTATACTTTTAAAGAAGATTTAATGATATAATATTTTTAATTCTTGGTTCTTCTATTTAAGACTAGACGGTTTTTTCCATCTCATTTTCTGTGTGTGAAATATAGAGGGCTATAACTGAGTGACTTTTTAAATATGGGTGTGACACATTATTAAGAGTTGTAATTTTTTAATATATATCCATCCTGCTAACGAAAATAAATACTAACCTAATAAGAAGACAGTTCTTATGGGGACATCTGAAAACCTCTTTTCATACCCCCAGGTTTTACGAATTATTTTTCTCTGTTCAAAATGAGGTATGGCGGATTTGACAATGTATACTAATCTGAAAAAGAAGATTTTAATTTACTAAAACCTGCCACCGATTAAAAATGATTAGAGTTTTACAAATAGAACCTACTTTTTATCTAATGTTTTAAATGGTTAGGTATAAAACTTAAATTCTTAGTCTTTCATTTTAAATTGGCCTTTATTTTCTACTTAAAATGTTTCTACCCAAATAATTTAAGAAATAACTTACTTTAATCCTGACTTTAAAATAGTAACTGTACTAAAGAAAAACTTTTACTTAAACTTTTTAATCAGTCAAAATTAGAGAGTTCCTGAATCTTAAGATGATACCTACTAAAATTGCTATTTTAACTGATAAAACCATTGGAACATTGACATTAACTTTCTTTAATTACCATACCACTTTCCCTGCTTATCTTAATATTATTATGTTTTATTTAACTTCCGACTCAAAAAGATTATTACCTTAATGGAATATATTGAACACCCCCCTCATCTAGACATTTTTGTTTGGGATTCTTGAGTATTCTATAATTGTGATTGTAAATTGGACGCACTGATGGTTTGTCCCCTCGTTTCATCTCTTCTACATAACTAAAATGAAACAAAATATGTTAAAAAATGTATCTTTAAAGTTTTTAATGGAGAATTCCGAATCTCTTATCCTCATCCTTACATAATAGTAACAGGATGTCTGTCTGTAGCTTCGGATCTCGCTAACTGTTGAACTCATATAGTTATCCTTAATAGTACCATTGTTAACTATTTTAGGAACGGAGTAGGATAATTCCACCCTCCCAAGAGAAATGACCACTGGAAAAAAAGTACCCCTTCCCCCCAATCCTAATCCATTTTTTGATGAATCTGCCAGTATTTCAGTATTTAGTCAATCCAATCCGAATACGAATTTGTGAAAAGTGCCTCAAATTAGCATTACTGATCAATATATTAACTTACTTTAAAATTCTTCCCTCCAACGGATATGTATATTCTCTTCTATAGCTTCTTGATTTTATTTGTAAAAAGATTCCAAAATAGTCCAACAGGTAAACTGAAATGGCCAGTACTGCCAGCCAATGCTTCCAGCGTAGCTTCGTCACCAGCCGCAAGGCACGCTGATACAACTACAGAATTAGGTGAACATGCATTTCAAATAAAAATATTTTAGTCAATCAAAATTGGGTAGTTTTTTTTATATGTCTTAATATATCCTAATTCTAAAATTACTAGGTTTGAAAGTAACTGCCACCCTCACAACCCCTCCTTTCATCTAAAATTCTGTTTCTGCCCTTCCAAATCCTTAAACATTTCCAAAATGTTTTGCTCAAAACCACTTTTCTAGCTCATATGTTGCCAATTTTAGAGCTACTATATATAACACCTTTACAGGTTTGTACCGACTTCTATAACGCATATGTGAAACAAAATAACTTTAATAAATGCATGTTTATTGTTTACCCTACCTTCATCTTTAGATTATTATTTGATTATGTAGGTATTAATTTGTTTTGATTATAAAAACGGGAATTAAATAACTTTCATTATATTATTGCTATCACAAGTAACTTTTTAATTATTTTTTTTATCACATTTTAACTTATATAACATAACATTAATTCATGACACTACGTTTTTGTATGGGAATGCGTCTCTTTTTTTTCAGAATGCCTTTTAATTTCGATGGCACAGTTTTTTGTGTAGGTATCTTTTATTCATATGGCAAAATGGTGTAATATATTTTTTCACTGAATCACATATTTAACAAATTCAAGTAAAATAATCTTCCGGGACATAACTTGGACATTCCAGAGATCTTGTCATCATGGCCCCCGAGGCTTTACAAGATGCCTCGGAGGACAAATATCAACTCAGTGACCTAATATTCGCGTTAAAACATTGGTTTTCCTACATTTTAATGTCATCTGAAAAAATAACAAAAATAAAAATCTACTTCATGCTATCACAATGTAGAGTTAATTTATATGCATAGCAGCAGCCTCTAGGGGCAATTAGGGTGGAGGTTAGGGAAGTCAAACTCCCCCAATTTTCAATTTTAGTTGTAAAAAGAAAAGCTTAAAAAATCTTTTGGGAGCTATAAAATTTTCCACGGAACAATAAAAAGCTACATTATAAAGGAGAACCATATCGGTTCAGCGGTTAGTGAGATCACTTGGTACAAACAGAAAGACAAACATCCTGTTACTATAACTTTAAGGATAGGGACAGATAAAAAATACAATTCTTAAGACAGAACAAACAAAAGTTTTAGATAGGTAGGTATATTTTCTAATAATATGTTTTTTTGGTAAAAATAGATTAAAGTTAAATATTAATATTAATGAATGTCCTCTATTAAGAAGAAAAAAAATTCTTTTGTGCGTCTGATTTAATTATATTTTTCAATAGTTTTATTGCTATTCCTCAAACATTAACATAACATATTTTATTAACTTAAAAAACAAATGAATGTTAACATTATTTGTAAAGGATTTGTTTACTTTAACTTTGTATTTTAATAGAGTATTGCAATTATTCCACTAAATAAATAATGAAACATTGCACTGAACAAAATCAATAACTCAATTAACAATTTGTATAAACCTCAAGGTGTATAGTTGTTTCTATACTGGGACAGACAAACTATAAGTATTATTATTGTCCTTTAATTACGGTTATTAATTGTCATAAATCAAGTCAATGTCAGGGTTATACAGGGAGGTAGGGTACATTGGACTATAAATTAAATTGGTACCCATTCAACATAAAGCTTTCGCTGGCTTAAAACTTAGGGTAACTAAATTAAATCCTGATTGGTCGGATCAAATCAGCAGTGTCCAAACTTTTTAATCAATAATTTTGAGTAAAAACGAGTAATTTGCTTATTATCATTCGGATTGTTCATTGTCTAATCCCTTTTTATCCCTGGAGTTAATAAATTATTAAATAGTTAAAAATGACAACAGGTCTTAATAAACAATCTAAAATAACGCTAAACCAATATGGTCAAGGTATCCAGGGAAGTTTTATATTGGTCATTAGTTGCTTTTTTATTATTTTTACGCATCTAAAAAAAAGCTAATAGAGACTATTCAAATTAATTAATAGCATCTAAAGGTCAAGAACAACATTCCTAATAGACACTTCATAGGTCAAGGTCATCATCTGGGTCCTCATCGTCCCAATCATCCCCAGAATCAGGTTCATAATAGATCTTGTTACTTTCATTCTGCAGTTTTACCTCCCCTGAAAATTATATTCCTGTGAATATTTTTATTTTATTTTTGTGTTACACCAACAAATTCGAAAGAAAAATGAAAAGTAATCATAAGAAGAATAAGTCCAAAAAGCAATAAATTTTTTTTTAAATTGGTAGAAGAACTCATGCCTTTTTTTCAGTAAGAAAATAAGAAGTGAGACAATCATTCTGTAAATTTATCTTCCTTTAAGAAAAGATGTTTGTCAACGGAACGTTCTTATTAAATAGAAACTATATGTATACTTCAAAGTTAGTAATTTTAAGTAAATAGTAGGTAAAATCTTTGTTATCTATAAATTGAAACAAAGGCTGCTTTAACCTAACTGACTAACTTCTATTCTACTTACATAAATTCTGAAAATCTGTTACTGAGTTAAAATGTGTATGTACTAACCTTGAAAATTAGATTTTTGTTGGTCTGTGTAGAAAGGAAGAACAAGGTTGCTTTTGGCTTCAGCTTCAGAATCCTTTGTACCTAAAACAAAGTTTTGTAGCATGACCGACAGACTGACGGACAACGTAAATTATTTACTGGACGCTCCATGACAAGGGATATCTTTAACCAAAATATCGGAAGTCTATCTTTTAGCAGCCGAGAAAATCCATGGCACTAATGGACAAACAATGTTAATTACAGAATAGCTTTGCTACAAACAAACGTCAAATAATCGTGAAAGGACAGACAGCATGAAGAACGTAACAAAGTACCAAATACGTTTTTTTTTTGCTGTGTAAAATGGTAAATTTATATGGTTTTCTTTCTACAAATGTAAATATTAGTTTTAGTAAATAGTTGCTAATTTAGATAATCATAAATTACACGTTAGGTATTTGAGTTAGTAAAATTTTGTGGTTTAAACTTCTTTCTTTTTATATCCAATCCATAAAAATCTAAAATAATCATTAAATAAAATTTAAGTACAACTCAAAGTAGCTAAACACTTTTAATATCTCCTAGAGTACTAGGACAACCCCTTTCCAGTTAATATTATACCTATTAAATACGTAATTATGAAATCCTTACCAATTTTGAAAGTGGTTAGATTTGCTGCAATATCCTCCGTATCATCCTCAACTTGAGCAAAAGTATCTTTGTGAACATAGGCTTCAACTTCTAACTTATCATCACCAGATATGGAAAATAGTTCTTTACTTTGCACGATTTTTCCACTTCCCTTCCTACATTTTGTAAAGTTATAATTTTTTTAAAAACTAGATTAATATACCTACCTACCTAACTATTATTAATATTGTAACTCTAATACCTAGGTGTTTTTCTGAGGTTTTTCTATAGATGCCTAGTAAAAATCCACTTTCTTCAAAAAAAAGTAACTAAAGGGGGTGTAGAGAGTCAGATTTTCGTTTATTTGTTTATTCAGTTAAGTTATTTTGCGTATTGGGTAGCACTGCAGGATTAGAGCCCCCTCCCCTACAAAGGTTTGGGATACATAAAATGTACCCCGCCACCCTCTACTTTCAGTTCATTTGAAAAAAGGGTGGGGGGGGGGGGGGTTCAGTGATCGATAAGCACTTTGAGGGGAAACTTACGAAAAATTTATTATTGAAAATATCAATTTTTTTCAAAGATTTAATATGATAAGTGAGCACAATAATAGTTTTAAAATTAGAGCTAGAAATATCAAAACCTACCTATGAAATATAGAGCAGATCTTTTTCCCTTTGTGTGTGCTATTTTGTGGAGCCTTAATATCAATTTATTAAAACTCTCTTTGATTAGGTATATTTATAATATTTTTTGTTTTAACAAACATTCTTACACTTGCATAGTAATTATCATGGGTAATTTATTTTAAACAACTAGTCCATGGATTAAATAAAAAATATTTTTTTTGTTAGACATAGTGCAATTTAACTTTTCGTAGGTACTGTTCTTAAATCTTAAACAATGAAAATATCTAAATATCTGCGAATATCCAAACAAATAAATATTTAAAAGAGTTTCAATTCCTGGATATTAATGACAGTTGAACAGAGTTTAGTTAAAGATTCAAATGTATTTGATTCTACACAATCTTCATGTAAGACACAGAACACTTTCTTAAATGATCCCTGAAAAATTTCATGGTGCGTGATAAATAAGATTTTTTATCATTTGTAATGCAATAAATAATGATGATGTAATATTTTATAAATATACATACAAAACATTTATAATGCCAGCAAAGCAGCTTAATAAATCTGAACTTAATATTCATTTATTACAATCATTAAACTATTAGATGATAAAATGATTATTCAAAGCAGGGATGCGGAGCCGTTTGATTTTGTTGCGGCTCCGGCTCCGCGGAGCAGCCTCTAAAATTACCGGCTCCGGCTCCTACCTAAAAAAGAAAAACTCAAAAAAAAACATTTTTCCAAGCCTACTTTTGACTTTTGAAGGTTTTAAAAGTTTAATTTTTGAGAAAAATGGACTTAAAACACTTAAAAGGGATTTCAAATTATAAAATAGCAATGAGGAAAAGATTAAGGTATAGAAAATCTTTTTTTTCAAGATATTTTTTTTGCTATCCCCTGAGCTGCTCTTAAAGTAAAGGCTCCGGCTCCAGCAAAATATGGCGGCTCCTACTCCGCGTCCCTGATTTAAGTTTACCTACCTCTAAAAATTTGATAAATCTAGCAACTTGTGTTGGTGTGTATTGAAATAGTAATCCTGTTAAAGACTTAACTACAACAATACTACTCGTTCTAGTGCAGGATGATACATTCCAACTTTTTAATAAATCCGCAAGAGATCTGAAAGAAAAAATCCGTAAAAAATTATGTAAATGTGAAGATTCAACTGCTTGACATTATGAATATAATAAGTAAACTCTGCCTACCTTTTATCATTAAATTCAAGAATATCAAAAACATTTATAACATCTGTATGTTTTAAACCATGAATTGGGTCTGTAGATAATACTTTAGCATCCTAAAAAATAATATTAACTATTATAACATGATTTTAATACCTAGTTAGGTAGGTAACTTTTGATGATATCATATTTAACTTGAGTTGAGGGTTTGTGTCTACCCAAAGCTTAACATATATAATGATTTCAAATTAACTGCGGCTTGTTTTTAGATTAATTTTGTTAGAGTGAGTCAAAGACGACAAATACAATCCATATTACTTAGGCCTGGAAATGGCAATGAAAAGAAAGCTACGGTTAAAAACAAAGTTATTGAGCTCACACCAAAAAAAATGCCTGCACCTACAAAGTTATCAAAACTTAAAGAAGGCATAAAATATATAAAATTGATTTCAACTTACCTGATAATTTTTGAGGAAAAGATTAAGTAGTTGAATTTCACTTGTACCAGACTGTGGACAGAAAACAATACTGTTGGTTTCCTCACCGCCATTTAATAATCTTTTTAACATTGTTATGTACTTAAATATATCTGAAAATATTAATAAATGCTGTTTTTTTTAAATCAAATGATTAAGAATCATTGTTACGGTAGAACACATAGGCTCTTAGAATCTATTACAAAGGTAGGCAGGTAACTTTTATGTAAGAATAAAAATATATTATTGTATTAATTTGGATAAAATTGTAGATCGTAAAAAGTGGGTAACAAGATTACAAAATGAAATAAAAAATCACATATTTTCCACCAGTTGTAAATATTTTGAGTAGTTTAAAAAATGTACATGATAAAATTGGCACAATTAAAGAAGAAAATAAAAACAGAAAACTGGTACCCTGCAATGATAAGATAGAAAGATAGAAGAAGGCCAAAACAAAATTCACTTCAAGTTAAGAATCATATGGCAGCAACATTGTCAGTTATCTAAAGAAAATCAAACATTCTATAAGACAATAGACAAATATTGTCAATAAAAAAGCTAATTTTCCTTTGAAGACCTTAATCAAGATATCAGCAAGTCGATGGGTTGTTTACTTATTGCCGAAGTTGGCCATCTTGTTGTTGATGGGGGACTTCATGAACTTTTCAGACTTCATGTACTTCTCAATGGCGGGAAGCTTCTCAAATCTGTAACAAAAATGTGCATGAAATGTATTGTTTTAGTACTTTCTAACTTTTTTTTAAGATACATTTTCAGATTAATAAAATACAACTGTACACGCAAGAAAAGAAAAATAATATTTATTTGATGAAAGTCCCACAAACCAACAAATAAATACCTGTCACAATAAGCCTCCAGGTTGGGAAACCCCTTAAGACAATCAGCCTTGAACATCTTGTGTTGATCCAACATCTCGTACAAGTGGAAGTCAGGGTAGGTGATGTTCTCACCCACCAGCCAGCTCTTGGTTCCCAGGAAGTCGGAGAATAACTTCAAGGCCTTGGGAAGGTTTTCAGTGTAGGTAACCTTAAAAACATTATGAAACATTTTTAAAAATATACAAACTAAAGAGAAAATGTAAAATTAATACTTAGTAAAAAAGCTAGGTTTGGTTTCTTCTAAATATCCTCTATATTTTTAATACCTTGTTATCATCAAAGTTTGAACCATAGCAGAGCCTGACAAATCCATTTCTGAGGTCCATAACCTGGTCAGCGGCCATATCAGCTTCAGCCTGTTCCTTCAAGCTGGTTCCAACTAGGTTGTTCTTCCTAAAGTAAAAATGTCTTTAAGTTTACTGATTTGAAATTGAAGAAAATGTATTTCCTAATATTTACAGAATTTTCACAAAAGTCTACACAATTTTAAAGATATTTAGAAGAAAAAAAATGGTTTAATGAATAAACAAATATTTAGTAAAAGAAATATTGGTTGCATCTATTAATCATATGTAATTGAAAAATCAATAAGTTGTTTACTCAAAATAAGGTACAGATGTTTATTATTTACCTTGCAATGTGCTTGAGAATTGCGTTAGACTGGGTGATTGCCACATCCTCATCCTTGTAATAGGGAAGATTAGGGAAGTCCAGACCCAGACTGAACTTGTTATCAAACCAACAGGACTTGTCAAAGTTGGGGGCAGGTCCGCAGGCCATCTGCTTGTCCTCATATTCGGTCCCGGTATACTCAAGCAACAACCTTAAAGACAGTGAAATATGAAAGAAAAAATATCTAGTGTTAATAAATATAAATCTGTATTAATAGATTATTAAAAGTACTAGTGTCTACGCTACTAGCATCTTAAATCTAAAAATAAATAGCCTAAAACTTAATTTGTCCATACTTAACAACCAATAATTTAATGCTCTAAAGGAAATAATTGGGGTTACTATAAATCAATAATTTGAAACATTGGGAACCGCTCCTGAATTTTTTATTATATTAAAATAAATTTTAGAATGTCAAAACATTTTAAACTGGAACGGTACCGGTTATTACGGAACTTTCTATAATAAAAATATCACATTTCTAATATAAAAAAACCGTTTCCATAATATGTACCTAATAGGTTGAGCCAGACCTCTGATGTCCCAGTAGCAAAGAGTTGCAGGTGCCATTATTTATCTAAATTATTCATCAAATTAGTTAAACAATTTCAAATCATAATTATAAAAAAAAAACTTTCATCAATAAACTTTTAACTTTTTCGATAAAGTCGTACTTTTATAAAAACCGGTACAAATATCACATGAGTATTATTACAAAAAATGATAATTTCAATATTAAAATCACAATTTGAAAGATAAGAAAAATATGACACAGGAAGATTTCCCTTTCCTTCTCTTTTCTCCTTAGGAATTCTGCCTTGTTTATATAAGATTCAGCGGCAAGTGCGCACAGATAACAAATAAATGTCGTCTTTCACATAATTAAAATAATATAAATAAAGGGAAATTATCAAATTAATAGCTCTAATTATATAAATTATTTATAAAAAAATACATAGGACTATATATATTGTAATATATTATTTCAAAAAGGTGAAAAATGCAACAACAACAAAATGAAATAAAAATATCACTTAATTTATTTTGAACTATTTAATTTTCTTATTTTTCTATAAAAATATAAAAAAAAAACACTTTTCTTGTTATTTTCATTTTAAAAAATTATTTTATTAATGCAAATTGTTTTATATTTCTTAAGCTTTCCTATACTAATGCACTAAGAAAACTATTAAGTACTAAAAACTATGCATTATAGCTAGAGAATATGTTTGAATTAATAATGATAATTATACTTCCACACTCTACAGCAAGACAGGACACTGTTTCTCCCTAGGAATATACATTATTTCTCCGTATGTATTGTAAATGTTTTTAATACTCATATTTTTCTTCAAGCGTAGCTTCTCTTTAACTTAAAAAAGGTCAGAATATACTTCTTCTTTTCATTATATTAATTTATATTTTCAAAAATTTATTAAAAGCAAAGCTTTCCTATAATTAGTGTCAGTCCGTAGGTACGTCTGGAACGGATAGCTTTTTTCGTGTACTTAGGAATGTTAGAATTGTCCTTTTCATTTCAAACTTTGCATGGTGATTTCTGTAGTAGTTCAGTACGAGTACGAGTACAAAAGCATAGTAACTCTATAATCGTAACCAGAATGTCCATTCGAAACATGTTTATTTTTTCAATTTTTTTAACAACAAATTTTTATGTAATATATTTACCCGCTTGATCTGATTTTGGGAAGACTGATTGACAACAAAGTACAATGTTATAGGCGAAGCATCCCTATAATCAAGTCCTAAAAAGTAAGTATGTCCTTAAACATTATCCTGTATTTTAGCAGTTTTCAACAAATTTACTAAATATTTTGTTTCGACTTTTAAACATTTATATTCTGATTATTCAGTTCTGATTAATGTGTGTTTGTCCTACCGTTTCAGAGCTTTGCTTTTACGGATGTTGTCCTTGTTCATAGGAGCACAAATAACCCTGAAGCTAGGGGGAAACAAGGATGACAACATTTAAAAGTAGCGGAGCACAAAAATTTCATAGATTAGAATACAGACAAGGTGTCATAAGGAGATGTTTAAATAAAAAAAACATTATAAGTGTTTATATATATTTTTTAAAATATTTTTATTTTGTAGCGTGAATGACGAACCTACGGACGAAGTAAATTGCATACTGCTATGATCATTGGTATAGGGAATCTTAACACATATAATCAGCCTTCTACATTGAATACAAGAGTTACGGACGGAGTGACGGACGGATAAACAAAGTTAATTATAAAGTAGCTTTGCTATTAAAAAGTGAGATTTAAATTTATTTTATTTAAATAATTACAAAGCGCCGATTCACCAATAAAAGCGGCTGAACATCCTTGTTTTAATTTTATTATGTTTTCTGTTAAATAGAAAAGCTTCTAAACAAATAGGAAATAGGTCCGTACTTCAATCACTTACAGCCGTTGAATTCAACTCATATATTCCTAATATTTTTGTTCTTAAGAACCATAATATATTTAATTATTTTCTGAATCGATTTCTTTTCACCGTACACTTTATTTTCAACTTCCAGAATACAATGTTCTGTTTTATTACATGACATGGCAATATATTTTATGCATTTTTTACTAAATAAAAACAAAAGTGACAATTCTTCAGAGTAATACATACAATTGAATGAATAGAACTAAAGAATTTAAGTTTTAATTTCGAAGGGGGGTACTTTCATCTTTGCAAGAGTACATTTAACTCTACATTTTTGTATAAAAGACAGTATACTTTTTTGGCTAGATGTACTGAAAGATCTCTAACCATTTTTATAGTTCTAAGTAATGGGATAGTAGGATAATGGAAACAAATTAAATGAACAAAGGTTGAAAGATATCATTTTAAATAGCTAAAAACCTGTACCTAATGCTACTAGATTTCTTGATGATGTAAACTATTATGAGTTGACATACTATGAAATAATGTATTCTTGTTATGTACATTGATAAATGGCATAATTAAATCCTATTATTTACTTCTTACTTTTGACATATTCAATATGCGTAAATATTTTATAAAGACCTGGCGTAAAAATATGTCATAACAATTATTTCTGACATAAATTCAGGTTTTTCCAATTTTGTAAATAAATTTACATTTTAATATATGAATATAATTTTACTTAATTGAAATGTTTATTGGAATCAGGAACAAGATAGGAATGGGACAATGGATAGAAATTTATTCTTTTTGGTGTCTTGGACTTTTCTTATTTTAGCTAAATTTTAAAGCTTTTAAATTTTTCTGTTCAATATCCCACATTGACATTGTCTTGGTTGATGAAACTTCCACTTTGATCTTCTAATTTATTTAGTTTTGGTATCAGTTAGTTGATGTTCTTGATTTATTTATCGTCAATCAACATTGTTGTAATAAAACTATGGAAGAACTCAATCATGTATTGCTGTGGCCACAGGACAAATTTACATCTTTAATTACATTAAAAACGTAGAGCAATCAATTGATAAGATCTTACTTTGGAAAATATATCTTTTGGTGGCCATAGGCTGAAGCTCAGCGGTAGCTTTCATACTAAATGGATCAGACAGGCTCCACAGATCTGTAGTAGTTAGTTTTCCATTATTTATTCTGCAACTGGATAAACATTCAGCTGACGATGGCCTTAAAGATGTGGCAGATCTCATCAACATAAAAGGTTGTTGTACGATATTAAATTTATTCAGTTGAGAGCTGTTGGAAATATAATTAATATATATTAAGATATTTGCCTAATGATAAAACACTTTTTAGGTAGATTTATAAATTAAGATTTCTTTTTTAAACTTTATGTAGAATTATTGTACAAATAAAGTCCAATAAAATGCTGCCATTTATCTTTGACTCTTATTAAATATACATTTGAACGTCCATATATAAAATGAATAAAATAAGCTTATGTATATACGTACATGTTAGGTGACCAAATAATGTATGGTTTTTTACATTATTACTGGTTAAATAACTTGAAAGATATAAAACTTATTTATAATTTACAGTGTGAAATTTAGACGTGAGCTTATTTATAGGCCTCATTTACATTTTATCAAAGTTTGACTTTAGTAAAGCAGTTAACAGAGAAAGACATTATGTGAGCTAATAATTTATGTTTTACATATACAAATTTTTATTGTTTTAAAAAGGTAAAGCTTAACTATTCTTCTAGAACTATTTCTTAGATAATGTTTTATCTAATACTTTTTTCAAAGGCGATAAGAATCTTACTTTATTCCTATACAAGCAAGAACAGGCTTGTCCTCGTTAAAAAAAAAGTAGAAGTAGCCAAAGTAATGCAACTAAACTATTTCCAAAACTACTTCACTTACTGAGTGGAAGAGAAAATGAAAATAGCTAGAACTAGAATTAATGAACATACTTTCAATAGATATGCAAAAATTTAAAATTGCACAGGAGGCATTAAATTTCAATACTGGAAGGAATCAGGGAGTAGGGACGGGCAATATTTAATTATCGCATAGTTTTACCAACTAAAGGAGATTTTCTACAATATTTATCCTTTACTAACATCACACAAATATATGGAAAAAGATAAAAATCATATTGATACCCACAGTCACACACTTTTACTTTATAAACACTTTTACTTATTTGTTGGATTAAAATTTTTGGGTACTTTTATTTAAGATTGATTGGTTGGTTTATTCTAACGGTGCATGACCTTTTCAACCATTGATTTTAATCTGTAGAAAGGTAAGCTTTGTTTATAATTATTGGGGATTTACATAAATATATCATCCATTGTCTTATTCCTTTACTAGCGGCTACGCCCCCAGAGGCCTCTTTATATTTCAAATATGTCTATGTTGCGTAAAATATTTCGATTTTTTATGATTTCTCTTGGGAGGGTGGTGGTACCTTCCTCCAAAAAAGTTATAAACCTTCCAAGGACCTATGAGAAGCTACCCTGTTAAGGAGAACCCGATCGGTTCTGCGGTTAGTAAGATCCTTCGGTACAAACAAACAGACATATACACATCCTGTTACTTAATTATAAGGATATCTCTAGTTATCCCCTAGATTCTAGTTACAAAGCCTGTTATCTCAATACTGAATTGTGAAGTACGTTTTTAGGGACTGATGTCCACTATTATAAAAAAATTTATATTTTATCCCTGTTAGAAAAATGCACTACAATATACATATTTGTAATATATTAGAATACCATTACTTAACTCCTTGGCTTGGCAGTGAGGGTGTGTGGTTTTAATTGCTTAATAATTAACATTTTTAAATTAGGTTTCCAAATCAGAGATATTATTAGATAATCAAATATTATGATATCATTGTTTGTTTATTTACTAGGGTTGTAAAACTAAATATTTACCTACGTTGACATACTACCTAACTATTTTTTTCTCCTTCGTTAAAAAAAAGATTGTATGAATAGATGATTACAAGATCAAACGCCCTACAACCAACACTTTGATTGCACGACCTTTGTATATAAGTTCTAACTAATGATTTGCTCTTGTGTTGAGCCAAGGCATTCCCCCTAATCTATAGCACACCTGGCATATCAGCAATAATACCTAACCATTTAAACGTCTTTGGATATGACGCGGTTTTGAGCAGAGATTCGATCCTATTACATTTCTGACAATTTGTAGAACATTATGCCACAGTCGCGGGTTTACAATCAACCCTTAGTCGACTTTAAATTATCTATCATTGGTCATCAATTTTAGACCTTTGAATTGAAGAAATTGCCTTTTTGAATGTTTAAAAAAAAAAACTTATTTGCATAATATACCTTAACATCTATAGGTGCACTATGCATTAAATTCCCTTACTACACCAATTTATCCAATAACAGAATTAACGTATAAACATAAGAACATATCATCCATTAAGAGCAAAACATCTTTAAACATTAATCAATTTTCTCGTATTCATTCGAATCCGGTGGACAGGAACCAGTTCTCATCAATACGAAAAAAACTATGTCTAGCATCGTATTATAAACCGCTTTCTACGAATATAGAAATGTACAATCATAAGATTAAAACCATTTTTTTTAGCCCGTGGCTTCGGCACCTTGGGGCTAAAAAACTGGTTTTAATCTAATAATTGTACATTTATATATCCGCGGAAAGCGGTTTATAATACGATGAAAGAAATAACTATTAAATCGTATTCTTATTACCATTATGAGCGCAACTTTAGGATGGAGGAGTCATCCTATCTATTTTAAACTTTGCTTGATGATTTCTAAGACAATTTTACTAACATGACATTAACATATTGACTATATACATACAAAGTTTAAAAGATTGATCAGCTCATTATTACCTCGATAGCTGCTCTTAGTTTAAAAAAAAAGATTCTGCTCTGCTTTCATGGCTGTTGTTATCCTTGTTGTTTTCCACTCCATTACGTACACCCATATGTTTTATTCTCAATCCATTTGCAAAAATGCAGTTCCAATTTTAATGCTTAAAAAGAAACATTTGGAATTTTATCAACCATTGAAGGACATGTACTTGATGTTTGCAAATTCTGTAAAAAATAAATAAATTGCAAGTTTTTTAACTAAGAGAAGTGAACACTAACCTCTTTAACTTGCAATCTACAAAAAAAAAAAATTTACATTTTCACTGCCAATTATTTAACTAAATAACCGTTTGAACTCTGCTTTAACTCAAATTTGTCCTATGTGTTTAATTAACAAGTTTAAATACCTCTACTTTTCTACATGCGTTGTCAATTCAGATCACCAAAAAGTGTAATAAAACCTGCCCAGAAAGAACACAGATAATCCGTGAAAACTTGAAAATGATCTGTTTAGTGTCTAGCCCTTTACGAGGCATCTTAATGCGGAAAAAATTAAATCCGAATAAATATTTGGTAAAAAAGGAGCAGGATGTCATAAAGGGTTTCACACAAAAAAACGTTTTGTACACCATTGTTTTAGAGGTCCTCAGGTACAAACGAATGACAAAATTTGTTTAATTGGTGAAAGAGGTAAACAAGTAAATTACGCCATTTAGGGAAGTCATGGGGTGATTTAAAGGGTGAGCAAAAAAAATGCGTACCTTTTTAAAATTGAAATTGCGCGGCTTGTGTTAATAGTAGAAAAATGTAACGCATATCGTTAGAACCGTTAGGAAATCTATTTTTTGGAAATATAAAAATGATTCCTGTGCTACGTATAGTTCAGGAGCTATGTGGTAAAATGTCCCAACTGGCTTATAACTTGACTTGCGAGTAAATCATTAAAGATTAAAGCATACAAAAAAACATGTACCTTTTTAAAGTTGAGATTGCACGGCTTGTGTTAATAGTAGAAAAACGTTATGCATATCGTTAGAACCACTATGAAGTCTATTTTTTGGAAATATAAGAACCATTACTGTGCATCTTATAGTTTAGGAGCTACGTAGAAGAATGTCCCAACTGAATTAAAACTTGACTTGAGAGTAAATCATTAAAGAGAAAAAAAAGTGTGTGCAAAAATGCGGACATTTTTAAAATTCAAACTGCTCGGCTTGTGTGAATAGTAGAAAAATGCTATGTATATCGTTAGAACCGTCATAAGCTCTATTTTTTGGAAATATAAGAACGATTTTTGTGCTATTTTTAGTTTAGGAGCTGTATTGATAAATGTGAGAAAAGTGGAAAAATTTAATCTTTAATGATTTACTCGCAAGTCAAGTTTTAATTCAGTGGGCACATTCTACCACATAGCTCATAAATTATACATAGCACAGGAATCGTTTTTATATTTCCAAAAAATATACTTCATAGCGGTTCTAATGGTATGCATAACGTTTTTCTACTATTAACACAAGCTGAGCATTTAGAATTTTTAAAATGTACATATTTTTATTTGCATACCTTTTAATTTAATCTTTAATGATTTACTCGCAAGTCAAGTTTTAAGCCAGTTGGGACATTTTACCACATAGCTCCTAACCTATACGTAGCATAGGAATCGTTTTTATATTTCCAAAAAATAGACTTCCTAACGGTTCTAACGATATGCGTTACATTTTTCTACTATTAACACAAGCCGCGCAATTTCAATTTTAAAAAGGTACGCATTTTTTTTTGCTCACCCTTTATCTTGGTCGTATAGTTGTACCCTACCCCAAAATAGTCATAACCATAGAGCTACGTTGCATGTAAAGGAGAACCATATTGGTTCGGCTGTAAGCGAGATCATTCGGTACAGACACACAAATCCTGTTACTTTTACATAAGGATAAAAAAGAACTAAATTGATCATAATTCTTTATTTCAACAATTTAATGGGTTCATAATATTTTTATCTGAAGAGAGAGAGTATCAATATATGAGTAAAAGTAGGAGTTCTATTTCTTAGATTTTTAAATTTTGTTATTAAAAATAAAATAGAAATCCCTTACATTAAATGCATATAAAATATGCCTTACAAAAGATATTTAAACCCAAGTCATAATTTTTTCATCAAAAATATAATTGTCATATAATAGAAACAAAAATTTCAACAATTAACTTTTTCTTTATTGCGACCAATTTATTACTAGCAGTTTTATTATTATTATTTATAACAGTATTACTCTCAGAATTTAATGAAAATAAATATTTGGCGGTTTTTTGTAAGATTATGATTGTTAACATTAGATAATATTTATCACGAGGTCTTGCAATCATTTTTATATGATAATAATTTTAATAAAATAATAATAATAATATAGATAGAACTTTAAAACTTTACAAACTGTACAAACTTATGTACACAATTTTATACATCAACAATTTTATATTTTTATATAAAGGCTCCTGCTCTAATCTAATTTTGATCCAATTTAGAATAATATAAAATTGTGTTATATACATTTTCTAAACAATTTTATAATTTAACAGGAGAACCTTATATAGTTTAATATAACTGTAAATAATATTAAAATCCTAGCTAAATCAACACATTTGTACTGTGAGAAATTAAATAATCTAGAAATTATTATTCAATAATAAAAACAAACAATCATAGCAATTATTTAATAATAAAATATATAACATAATTATTATAGCAGTGCATTGTTCAAAATTTTGTGACAAAAATGATCATTTTTATCAGACCATAGCTTTTTTAAATAGACACAAAAATAAGTTTCTTATAGATTATAGCCTGCAATTTTTTATGTAAAGATTTTGTAAAATGAATGAAAGAAAATGAGATTACATCACGCGATGGTTAAGATTTTTATTTTTTAGAAAAAAATCTCCCAATGTTGAAAATTATTATAAGACACTAAGTAAAGGCCTCTGTTTATAAGTACTTCAATAATAAAACAAGTATTGAAATAATAACTTAAATTAATGAAAATATTCGAATAAAAAATAAATATGACAGGATAGACCAGCGGCAAAGACTTTAAACAATAATAAATCAGACTTACAAACTACCAGGTATCCGGGTAATAAAGTTTATCTTCAGGGGGGTGTGTAACTAAACATCACTGTTATGTGGCACTGTGTTTAATACATGTGTTGTATTGAGAGTCTGGTGGATTTTAATTAGGATTAATTACTCCACAGACTGTTGGTGGTACCCCCAGTAAGGTTGCTGCATGTACCCCTGCTGTTGGGGCGGGTAACGGGGCGACGAATGTGACACTGGTTGTTCAGGCCCGTTGCCGCTTCCTGACGGAGGTGGAACGTTGTTACCGCCGCCAGGCGGCGAGTAGGGACCGCCGTTGCCGTTAGGGCCTCCCATGTAGGGGCCGGCAGACTGAGAATTATTTATGGAATAGTTCATGTTGCTTGAACTGTTCATAGAGAAATTTTGAGAATTATTGTTGTAGTTTGCTGACTGGTTCATTGTGTAGGAGGACTGGCTGTTCTGCTGGTAGTGCTGGCTGCCACCAGGATACTGCTGCTGGCTGCCAGCTGGCTGAGATAGAGAACTGACTGGTCGTGTTAGAGGCAGAGGGGTTACAGAACTTGGGGTCATGTTCATCTGATCTGAAATTAAAAATCAAATTATAATTAGGGCAAACTAATCAAAAAAAGAAAAGTTAAAAAGGTTAATATAATTTGCTTTTTTCTAAACCTAACATTTCATTGTAAGTATGCAATCTTTTTGTATTTAAATTCTATTTGAAATAAATTAAAGTGATTACAATTATGTCCAATTGCAATGTTTATACAGCAATAACAAGCAAACGACATATAGTCTGTATAAAGTAGAAATTATCAGCAAAAGTACACACACGCACCCTAGCTGTGGACTAGCTGCTTATTAAAAATGTTTATCAAGGTTACCTAGAATAGCAGGTGGTGGAGCTTTGCCCCGTTTGACGAGCAACCTGACGGTTGCACCGCGGTTTTTGATGGTCTCAATGGCCTCGGCGTGTGTCATATTGCGCGTTGACTGACCGTTAATCTCGATTAGCTGGTCGCCAACTCGTAGACGGCCGTCGGCGGCTGCAGGACCTAAAAACATTAACAACTGTTATAAAAAGTCTTCTTTCTCTTTCGAGAACTAAAAAAATTTTAAGGTACAGTTTTCCCTTCCAAAATATTTCTTAATTATATTAAATCTAAAGGCAAACTCACCATCAACGGCCATCCTGAGTACAAACAGGGGCATACTATGGAACTCCCTGCCCCCGCGGATACTGAACCCAAAGCCCCTGTTGCCCCTGGCCAGCTCGACAGCAAAGTATTGATCCTCTTCACCTAGGTGGGCACCCACCTCTTGGTCCTCCTGAACATCATTGAACAAATTAGACAAATCTTCCGAAGTAAAAACAGAAATCCGCGAATTTATTTTATAATGCTCATGAGTAAAATTATGAAATCCGCGCGAATTTTGATAACATGCTATTAAAAGAAAGATTTTAAAAGTTCCAAAAAAAGTTTCCTGATTTGGTAACTTTTTGTTTTTGCAATTTTCAATTAGTTTAGAAGTAAAAACATTTAGTAAACGATTATATAACATGCTCTTAGGTGCTTATTAAAATATTGTGCTTTAATTAGATATAGAATTAAACTAATAAAGATTATAAATACCATGCTGTTGATTGATAGCTAACAAATTACCTACTAACTACACCATAATTAGATACAAAGTTAGGCTAATCTAATATTTACCCGCAATTCTGAAAATTCAATTATGTCAGGGATATAGGGATAAGACCCAAATAAAAATCTAATTCTTTATCCCCCAGACATATTTCTTTAGGGAGGGAGAGGATATTGGGCTGTCAATTACACTAGTCCCCAAAGTTTTTTAATTAATTTTTCTTTTTCGTAAAAATAAATATATTTCATCCAAATACCAGCGCATTACAACGAATAATATTTGTCAGGTTAAAAATGCTAGGATTGCTCAAATTTGGACAATTAAATTCTATTTGAAAACAGGACAAAATTAAAATTCTGTGCTGAAAGAATTACATCTAAAAGGTAAATTTATATTTGATCTAATTCTTTTAAAAGATAAAATGCTCTAAAGTAAACTTTAAAGTTAGTATTTAGTTGAACGCCTTTTGAAAAGTAAACAAACAAACCTAAAATTTATCAATTGAAGGCAGACAAAATACCTTTTGTAAGGAAATTATAGACATATAAAAAATGAGCAGGCGACCTTTTGTTTTACATACATGCAAGAACCATCTAACTACATTATTATATGTTAAAATAAGCAATTTAAATTAAAGTATGATTTTTTGTTAATAAATGTTATTAGCTGAAAGCAAAAGTGCTACCAAACCATATTTTGACCAGTAGTGCACTTAACTCACAGAATATTTACATTTTTTTCTTAAATCTACATCTGTCTAAACGTGTTGTTAAATGTTTTATGTGTTATGTAATGATTATTGTTCTATATAACGATGATGAAGTAACATTAGTGAAGTACATTTTATTATTCTTATATACAACATTTAGAAATTGGGGATTTTCTTTACCAAGGCAGACCAAAATGCAAAAAATGGATGAACAAAAAAAAAGTTGTGGACAGTCACCTGCTGGTAATAGTCATAGCGAGGTTCTTCCTTCACCCCCTCCGCCAGAGGTGCTTGTGCGTTGGGGTGGTAGGGGTGGTGGTCCCCCGGGTGGGACGGGGCGTGGTGGGGCCCCACCCGGAGGGACGAATGGGAATGGGTAGAGCCGGGGGTAACTTCCCGAGCATCCGCAGATCTAAGAGCGCGCAAATTTGTAATTAGTCGACTTATATCAGAAAAACTTTTGAAATAAAATAAATAAAAATAAAAAAACTTAGGAAAAATAAAATAAAAAGTACAAAATAATCCCTTTAGAACTTTTAAAATAATAATTTACATTTTTTTGTCCCTTTATATTTATACTAGCGGCTACGCCCCTAGAGGCCTCTAGTGGCACTTTAAATGTTTTTGTTTGTTAAATTTAATTTTTTATGTACGATACCACCTTATTTGACGTTGAAGTCTCCCCTAAGGGAGGGATTTTTTTGTTTTTGGGGGGGTTAGGGGTGTCCCACCCCTCAAGAAAATATCTTAAAACCACCACAGGACCAGTAGGTATATTCCCTGAAGAGTAGAGCCCATTC
Organism: Acartia tonsa; assembly: GCF_053477335.1. Classification (NCBI taxonomy): domain Eukaryota; kingdom Metazoa; phylum Arthropoda; class Copepoda; order Calanoida; family Acartiidae; genus Acartia; species Acartia tonsa. The sequence goes on along the minus strand of NC_137262.1, from coordinate 38,904,533 downwards.
GGTTCAGTGGTTACCGAGATCTTAAGCTTCAGACGGACAGACAGACGGACAGACGGACAGACGGACAGACAGACATCGTTCTACTTTGTATTATAGATATAATTTATGGCAACTTTTCTTTTATGAAAGTCAAGTAGAAATACCCTTTTATGAAAGTCAAGTAGAAATACCTATAATTGATTGAGGACACGGAGGAAGAAGCTAAAGAGTCTGCAGGGGGCTGCACTGGCCTAGCCCACCCGGTCAACATCGAACTGTTTGAACTCTGCACATATTACAGCAGTTATTATAACATCATTTTACTAAGTTAGACAACTCTATTTACTGAGCAAATTATTGTCTTTGATAAGGTATTTAGTCATTAGTCTATGTCAAAAGCAGCGTATTTTTAAATTCGTATGCACTAACCAAACTCTAAAAATGAGAATAAAATAAGGCCTCTTAATTCTTGAATTATTTTCAAAATCACGAAACCTTCATGATATGACATTTAAAATTTCAGAATATATAGTTTTTGACAACATTCACAAGAGGATTGTGAAACCATTTGGGGGGGGGGGGGGGGGGGCAGGCCTTTCCTATTTCAATTTTAAGTGAGGTGTTTATACCCCCCTATAACACGCCACTGTTCTATAAAGTATAAAGTAGCTGCGCTATTTTTAAACATCATCCAGGTAAAGTCTTTTGTCTCTGTGAGTGAGAGTTTAATAGAAGGTCAATGAAGAGTTAGTAAGTGTTTATTTTATGTAAAGTTAGTTTTGTTAGTTCAAACAGTATTAACCATATTATGGATGATTAGTAGGTTAATTTTATTTTTCATTAATATTAATTTTATGTAATTAACCTCTTTTTTACACAATAGAGGAACAGATTGATGAAATATACATTTTCATTCTACAAAAAATGGATTCTTAATACCTTGACTTTAATCATATTCCATACTTATTACAAATAAAAAATTTTATAACTTTGCCATTTTCCAAAGACCCAAGAAAAATGTTTTAAAAATCAAGGAACAACTTGCCCACCCATTTAAGTTAACCCCTAAAAATGATTGTAAAAACGTTCTATAAATAAATGGGAAAAAATAAAACAAAAACTAAAGAAAGTGCAACCCAAACAAACAAAAAGCCAACAAAATAATAATAAAAACCAAAACAAAACAAAGAAAGAGAAGAAGTCAGAATAAAGAAACTCATTCTGAATAATTTAAATTTTCTATGGATGAGAAAAAAACTCATTCATTATACTATCAAATGTTGAAAAAAGTGATATTTCATTATTCAGAATTAGTTTCTATTTTAGTTTATTAAGAAAGGATAGATTTAGAAGACTACAACCTTTTCACTATAAAGTCAATGAAATATTTTTTTATAAGATTAAAAAACACAATTATTACCTATTATTTAAAAAAATAGAAATTCAATTTATATTTTATTTTTAAACTTTTAATAATCTAGATGGTAAATTATCGAGGGATTTATTTTAAAAAACATCCTGTTAAAACAGTGAATTAAAAAAATAATTTATGAACTTTAAGGATGATTTTTAAAAAAAATCCCTATTAACAACCAACTGAAGCATGCTTTTATTTTGACTTACCCTGTGAGAAGTTGAGGCTGTGCTTGAGGTATCGTCTGAAAATATTATAAATATCAGAATATGACAAGAGATATCTAAAAATACGAAAAATTAGGAAAACATAGGACATGCTAAAAACATTTGCAGTACTGATTACATACTAGTTTTGCAATTCAAATTGCTAAAAAACATTTTTTTATAATTTTTTTTGAAAAAAAATCCACGAAAAAAACTGAGCTTACCTAAAGGTGGACCAACAGTTAATGTGACACTGTATCCACTCTCCTTGATAATGTTGATGATCTTCTCGTGGTGTAAGGAGTTGATATCAACATGGTTGACCGCCAGAATTCGGTCGCCAACGTGTAACCGACCGCATCGTTCAGCAGGTGACCCTGAATAATAAATGTTAAATATAAATAATTTCAAATAAGTAAATTAGAGCTAATCTATAACATAATGCCATAATAACTAGCTAATTTGCTTGCTTAGAAATATAGGGTACCTTTATTTATTCTTAATTTGTTGGGTCTAAACAGACAGTGTTCAAACTTTTCAACAAATAATTTTAATATAGTCATACAGAAGGGCTATATATGTGCCTTAATTTATCGTACATTGTCTTATCAATCCCTACGAAATCCAATCATAAGTTATACCTGGAATTATCCGGCCAATGGTGGAGCCAGCCCTAGACACGCTGGAAATTATCACAAATCCAAATCCTTCGTTTTCAAGCCGGGACACGGTCACGTCGTAAGGGTAGCCCTCGGGGTAGCCTTCTGAAATTAATAGCTAGGTTAGGTTTAAATGTATAATTGGATAAAGTTAGAAAACTAAATAATCACGAAACCTTCAATAGATATTAGAATTTTAACTTTTTATCTTAAAATTTCACTATTAATATATAAAAAAATGAGAAAATTAAATCCTAGAAAATTTTACCTTGATATTGCCTTCTCCTAATAGTAAGCTGGACCTGCCCTCTCTGTGCCGCGCTGCCCATCATCCCGACCACGACGTGGTGCGAGGCGCCCACAACAGACTGGTTGTCCACGGCAACAATCTCGTCGCCGGAGAACAGCCGTCCGTCCATGTCAGCCGCACCGCCAGGTACAATGTGGCCAATGGATACCTGAAAATGAAATGAAATTAGTTCTGTAAAGTATTTTTACAAAATATATATGGGGGTGAAGCGTTATTTTTGATATTCAAATATTTAAATTATGTATCCTTAAAAAGGGACCTTAAATAAGGTACAAAAAGCTGTTTCATAATAAATATAAACCAGAAATGTAAACCTTACATAAGAATTACAAAGTTGCTAAGGTTGTAAAATCTGTGTTTCAACTTCCATTCCAGATGTGGAAATAAAACAAGGACAATAATGTCCAGAAGAATATCAGCGATATTACAACATTCATTTAATTAAAGTAAACTCTTACACTCTTGAATAATAATCCTAATAAGGTGTTGTAAAATGCTTTATAATTCAAAGCAGGGCTTCATTTTAGGGTCTTAAACCTTCCATTTTGTGTCCCTATCCCATCCTACTCTTCAAAACTGCGTCCTTGTGTGAGTAAATGCAAGATTTACACAGAAACTTAACATTTTAAGTTGCAACATCCAAGAGAATGGATTTACAAACTTTTATAAACTTTACACAGAACTCGGAGCAAGTAGGAAGAAGGATTGTAAAGGTTGCGTGAGTTTTAAAAGATGAATTCAAAATTTTCCTCTTTATTATGAAACTTTTATGTAAGAAAATGAGGTTAAGCTGTAGCTTCATAGACATCTTTCAATGGAAATTAAATAATATTTATCATTAGATATCTGTAGGTAAGAAATAAATTTTAACATCAAGGTGTACGTGGATTTGAATTAAATTAAATTAAAAATGTAATAATGTTTACCTGTGAGCCTTCCTCTGTGCCTCCGACAATCCTGAATCCAAATCCAGAATCATGTCGCCTCAAGATCACAACCATCTCCAGATCTCCACCGCCTCCAGCCGCCGACGTTGGCGGTCGACTGCTCTGACCCCAGGCGGCTGGGTCAAAATTTGTCGTGGAGTCTTTACGTGGGCGCGGCAAAGATCCGGCTCTGTAGCTGCTGCCACTTCCCGCCGTTGTGGTTGTTGTAGCGGTTGTGTTGCCGTTCGGACTGTAGCCCATACCGGCCCCGCTAACCTGTGCTAGATAATCATTTGTAGTGGCTGCGCCGGGCCCGCCGCCGTTATGATAGCCAGAATACCCGTAGCCAGAGTCGTAGCCGTTGGGGATGTAGCCGTTCTGATGTTGATAGTTGTTATACTGACCACCACCACTGCCAAATTGATCTAATTCACGACCAGGCGAATGCGATCTGGGATTTCCCTGTTTTAAGCCAATAGTTCCCATTTGGTCGGCCAACATGTCAAAAGAGTTGTTGGCCTGATGATGATGGTGTGGTCCACCACCAACGCCTGGCCGCATGCCGCCGCCCACTCCAAGTGAGGCTCGGGAGAGATCGTTACGTTGAAAGGGTGAGGATTGAATATTCTGATTAGAGTCGGGCCAAGACTTTTGAGACATGTTTCGCGTGTCGACAATCGGAGTTTTCGGCCGGATCGGCATAACCTCCTTTTCTTGCGTTGCGTACAATTCAGCGGTCGGTGTTTTTGACCGGAAAAGAAAGCCAGACTTGGGCCGCAGTCCTCCCCCGTCCTCGCTCTTCTTCTTGAATTTATTCTTTGACAGGTTGAGGCTATAGCCACGCTGTATCGTGATAGCAGCCTCTTGTCCCCTGGGGCAGTCTTTTAACACTTGAACCACATTATTATGATTCATATTCTGTACATTGATATCATCTATTTCAACTAAAATATCACCCTCCTGTAAACTTTTACACCTGGGCCGGTCCAATATCTTTTTCACTTTTTGGCCGTACGCACTGTCGGCTATCGTGAAGCCGAAACCCATGCCGCCCTTTACTATTGGTATAGTCACGCGGTCGGGGTTAGGATCATCCATATTATCACCACCCGACTCGTTTAGTCCGTTTACGTGCGGCCCACCGCTATTGTCCATTAGCAGATCAGCACTGCCCGGCCGCAATCTGTCCTCTTGACCGGACTGATTGCGCCATAAATCAGGCATTGACGCGGTTGAATCCAGCTCGCGTTTGCTGTTCATGCCCGCCGACCAATCGCTCTGATCCGGCGAATTGACGGCCACCGTCGTAACAATCTCTGTGTTGGGGTCGTCTGGGTCGAAGGGCAGGGGGTAGCCGCGACACACCTCAAGTTTGACGACCTCACCCGGGTTGATGTTCTGGAACATGGTGACCATGTCGTGGTGGGTGAAGCCGAGAACACAGGTACCATTCACGTAGACCAACACATCTCCTGAAAATTCAAAAACATTAAATTTCAATTATTAAATTAATAGGTATGATCAAAAAAAAACTAAATCATAACAACGACAAAAAGCCTAATATTGAAAGTTTTAACATGAAATGTTTAAATAAAAGTGTGAAGGAAGCGAAATATGACTGTAACTCGCTTATAGTTTGAAATATCTTTTTTTTAAATTTAGTCCTCTAGCTGAGGAGCATTCATCATAACCCCCCCCCCCCCATTGATTAAAGAGTGGTTGAGGCCAGGGTAATGTAAAGCTGATCTAACCTGTCTTAAGCCTGCCATCCAGCCAGGCAGGACCGTTGGCTACAACAGATTTGATTTGTAGAAACTCTTCCTCTGAGTCGTCTCCTCCGACAATGGTGAAGCCCAGGCCACGGCTGGATTTGACTAGTTTGGCCTGAAAATAATATTATTTTTAGTTGCTATCACTAAAGTAATAATCATTAAAAACAACCTGAATTGAAATATGTTTAAATATTTGCAAAAAAAAAGAAATGCATAAAAACAAAAAAGCAATTTTTGTAAATTAAATTTCAATTAATAATTCACGAAACCTCGATAAAATTATTTTTATTTTAGCTTAGTCAGAATTATGTTGATAAACTGAGATGACAAGTAAAAGGCAAATCATTATTTCAAGCTATTGACCCAAAAATGAATGAAGGTATAGTCACCATTTTGGCTATGGTGAACCCTAGGCCACGGCTGCTTTTGACTAGTGCGGCCTAAATAAAAACATCATATCAAATCAAAATAAGCTATATTGTCAAACAGCTTGAAATAATAATTGCCTTTTTTCTTTAAAAATACAAGAGATAATACTACAGCTTAAACGTATTGCATTACAAATATATAACAATATATTTAGAGCAAAGAAATATTTGAACATTTTTCTACCCACTGAATTTATAAATCTTTGAAGTGGTGTTTCATTTCTTTTTTTCCAAGGAAGTGTAATTTAGTCTGTGTGTAGCAGTGTGTTTTGTCAAGCGAAAAATCAGTCAAATTTTTAAAACAAGAATTTTTCTTTTTTATGCTCTGTGTATTTTAGCTTCCCTATTGTATAATATTGAATAAGGAAATGCACAAGAGCAAATATGTTCGCTAACTCATAAAAAAAATATTTAATTCTTGTCTTAAATTACTCGAACCCTCAAGAATACTTATTTTCTTAAAAATAAATACTGTCATGCTTATAATTTTATTAGAATTGTCGGTTTCCTTGAGTATTGTTCAATTTAATTGCTCTTGAGCTAGTATAGTGAACTTAGAAAGCTTAAAATTAATTTGGTTTTATACTTATAGCGTTTTCTTTGAAATTATTTTCAGCCTTAGTTTGCTATTTGAGGGATATAGGTATGCCAAAAGAAATTCAAATATAAAAAAATTGATGAAGGATTATCCAATATACTTTTATTCCTTAAATTTACAGTAAATTTAGGCACTATAACAAACTTCACAATTTTTTTTACAAAATGCACCAAATTCGCAATGAGGTCAAATGTTTTTTTGTGGCCTTAAAAGTTATCCATTGCGCCTTTTAGATGGATTAGCACCATTTAAAATTGCAGATCTAAGCTAAGTTGAATAAAAAGTCAGGTGTGAAGAGAGGAAAATGTGTGTGGCACAAATTACCACTAAAAGGTTTTTAAATGTTAACATTTTGTATAGCAAAGCAATTCTATAATACCCAATCTTAAAGCTTGTCAAAAAAGTGCCAAATATAATATTTTGAAAAATACTGATCTTGTTTTATTTTCAGATCCATTAGGATGTAAAAGTGTACTTAAGCATCAAAGGATCGCGTTGCATTTATTTTGTGCCATTTCGTCAATATTATTTGCGTCAAATTTTTTCATGAAGTTCCATTAGACAAATATGTTAAGATTTGTCATGAAAGGGTTGAAGATGGTTTTAAAAACAATGCTTTTCTTTGAAAGGGACAATCAAAATAGAAATGTGATAGACTTTATTTGTTTGACTTTGTAGCATAGCTGACAATGAAAGTATTTGTTAATTTAAAAAAAAATATTTTCAACAACAAGAATGATTACTCTACAAAATGTTCCACATTTTGGTTCGTGGAATAAAGTTGTTGTTTAGCAAAGAATGAAATGCAAATATTTTGTTTATTTTCAATATTTCCTGTATCATAGATAGATTAGGTGAGGTTGGATGCATGTCAGATAAAACTATAGATACAATTTCAGGTAGCTTATTCTACACATTAAAATTTTTTTTATTATAAAGATATGACTTTTTATTAACAAACATTGTCTATTCCTTAAAATTATGATACCTCATTAACCTATGGAATTATTCTATGGTTGCTCATTATTAATCATCCAATGATTAAGAATGCAAAAGGTTGCACTGTTGCTTCATTAAGAAAAAATAGATAGTATACAGGGCTCGGCAGCCGCGGTTTGGCCTCAAACTTGAACATGCTTAAGTGCCATTCAAATAAAAGGATAGTCTGTTTAGGAAGAGGTTTAATATCTAGCTGAATTTTAATGTTATAATTTGACAATTTCACTCAGGCTTGCACACAGCTGACGAGCCCTGATAGTATAACAAAAATAAAGGGAAATATAGTTTTATGATTGGCATTTTTCATAAAAATGCTTAAATACAAAAGGCAGCTTTACAAAACTTGCAAAAAATGTGGGAAATTTTTTCTCTCTCTAAAATCCTGCAAAGAGATTAATATATTTGTGTAAATGAGAATCCAACACTGCATTAATACCATTGAGAAAGAAAGATCCAAGGTTATGGTTGCTTGCCTTAATTGATTAATGCATTTTTTAGGGAGCGCAGCTACGCTATCATTCATTTCAACCTTGTCTGTCAGTGTGTCCTTGTAATTTTCTATAATATCTTAAACCACATAGGAGTAAAGGTTTTTGAAATTTTAAACTTATAAACTAAACATTAAAGAATTATACCAAAAAAGGCTCTAAACTAACTGGATTATTTTTTCTTTCTTTATATTGAGGGGCGCTGTTTCAAATAATTCATTCTTGTATTTTTCATTATCAAACCATTAGCCAAAGAATGGATTTAGAATTAGGTTTTGCTATTTTTTGATAAAAGGATGCACATTATACACTATACTAAATATACACTAAAATGGTATTTATATTTTAATCTCTAATGCATTTCATTTCAGTAATCAGATGCTTTGTACATAATTTTACAGTTAACAACATTAGGAAAGTTTGAAAAAATACTAGAATTACTTTATTAGCTGTAATGCTTTACTGGTAACTAGCAGCTGTGTCATCAGCATTTAGGGGAACCGCGAAAAAGCCGTTCCCCTCCCATGACTTAAATTTAAAAAATGGAGAACTTTATAAAAGAGATCAATGGATAAAACCAAAAACTTAAAATTGATTTTTAAAAATCCAAGTTTAGTTAATTAAAAACAAATTCCTACCTGTATCTTCTCTCCTTTGAGTTGACCCGGATCTCGCGTGAAGAACGGACGGTCATCTAAAACAAAATATCTGTTAAAAACATGAACTAAACTAAAACTATAACAGATACATGCTAACAAAATAATATAACTAAAGTAGGTCTTGGATATATGGATGTAATACTTTGCTGCTGTGTTGTAAAGTCCTTTTGATTTGTCTTAAAAAGTTGTTCAATGATTTGAACTTTACACAATGTTTGGTGCAGGGTGACCGCAAAAAAAGAACAAACATTTTAAAATAAAAACATAGAAAAATTCGATTAAATTTCTAATAGCATTGCAGATATAAGAAATGCAGATACAATGTGAAAAAGTACTAAATTAGCATTTTTTTTTATTTAGGTACTTTTTTTCTGGTCACCCTGAACAAATCTGTAAATGTAGGGTCTGGACTTGAAGGTAAAGAGAAGCTAAGAAAATGTCATAACATTTGTAACTTGTCAGTGCAAAGATTAGAACAATATTTTGTCTCTAATTCAGTATGGGTTATGATAGGACTAATATATTCTTAAGTGAATACAAATATCGAACCGAAAAGTACCAAACAGCGAAATAATATGATTTATTTCAGTCTTATATTGACTGGCTTGAAAAAAATGTATTAACGTCAAAGAAAATATTGTATTTAGAAAAGAAAAGATCCATCAAAGGGAATATTTTGTTAGCCACTAAAGCAAAAATAAATCTACACAAATTCCCAGCTGTAATTTTTGTTTTGTGTGCCCGGGACTTGGTCTAATTGGGCAGAAAATAATATTGTCTGTTGGTGATCCAATAAACGGGGTAAATGTGGCATAATGTAACCAGAAATAAAAGGAACATACATCTTGATGAAAAATTTAATATTTTCTTCTTATTTTTGTTTCATTAATAGGTATCTATTTTTTTATATTTCTTAGGATTTATGGTTAATACTAATGCCTTTTTAGACTAGTGATTGATCAAATTTACATAAAATGTATGGTATGGTAGGTATATAGTATGTTTGAATAAATTGAAAAATAACTAAAATTATAAAATAGGATGAAAAATAATGATACCAAAAATAATAATATTATCAATATTAACTTCATTCATTTGATAACAAAATAATTTCAACAACTAAACATGTATAAATTATCAACTCTTAATCCATTGTCAGTGATAAGGAAGGAATTACTTATTTTACATCACTATTAGGAGAGATAACTTAGGAATAACTTTACAACTTACCACAATTTTTGGATGGAGGGGGAGGGGGGGGGGGATTTTTAGTCTATGCAATTTTTATGTATGTAATTGAAAATGTAGATAATTTTAAGAAGAATTGACTAGTTATTATATAAGAAAAATGCATTCCGCTTTTAACTACGTAATGTTTTTTTGTTGCCATTTCTACATTAGACACGGAAATCAGTTTTATATATGAGTGAGTTTTTATTATTAAATAAAATTCACATATTTATAAAATTATCAGAAATATAAATATATATATATTCATGTAGAAATGCAACTTATTTATGATAAACCCTACCTAGCTAGGGGTTATCTAAACCAATTATAAAAGCACTATGTTGTGGAAAAAATGGGTGAAATTTTGGCTGTGTAAAGCTTGGGTGGAATGCAAGTAATTATCGGGGATTGGGACAGAAATTCGTCGATTTAAATTGATTTAATTAGATCATGTTTTTATGTTTTTTCTAGTTTTATCCTCCTTAAGTCTGTACTCTTAGATGTCCTTTCAAATGTTTTAGGGTAAAATCCAAGTTCTAATCTACACAAACAATATATAAATGAACTAGATTAAAATTGTTTAACATTTGTCCTTGTTACTAATTATCCAGAGCAGTTCCCCCCCCCCCCCCCAATATTCCAAAATTAAGAATAGATAGAAAGGGTAAGTCATTATTTTTTTTAGCTCCATTTTCTTTTTTACTGTACATGTCACTTACATTTTTTTTCTTCTCAAAACAGCATAGGTAATTAAAAATTGTTAGTGTTTTGACCATTTAAAGGCCATCGTATTATGATACTGAAATACACAATGCATGCAATCTGTTCTCTTTTAAACAGCAAGTAAGCAAAAATGTTATTACATAACAAATTATCAATGATAGCATGCACTTAAAATTTTTTTTTTAATGTTAAATGATTTATGCTTGACAATTTTAATTATAAATAGATACTAACTAATACTAACAAATTACAAAACACATTTATTTTTTGAATATTGCAATACTGAAAATGAACTTAATTAGTTTGAACCTAAAATTAAATGCATAATAATGAAAACAAATAAGGATACATTCATCAAACCAAAATGAACGCTAAACTAAAGGGGATATTGACAATGAAAAAACAAGCGGATAACCAATGGCAACAAAATTGAAGGTATACAGGCAAAATAGTCCATAAGAGACAAAAACTAAATGAAATCAGGATATAACAACGAGCAATAACTGAAGAAAATGGAGGTACAACATAAAATAACAAGAACAAAAAGAAAGGAGGCAAGCAGAGCCACCTGTACACGATGGATGAGAGCAGATGGAGCATTGGTTCTCACTGGTCACAGGTGAAGGCGTGGGAAGGGCTGGCATGGGCAATAGGTTACCTCCAGGATCCAACATAAACCCGGCGGCCATTATGGAGCCGGTTAGGGTGGAGGACGTGGCAGGGAAGCGGAGAAGGCTGTTGGAAGTTACAGCCTGCATAAGGCTGGCTGTGGCCTCCAGTTTTCCGGTGAAAGGGCCAAAAGCGCCGCCGGCACGGGGCAAAGTGGAGTAAGGGTTGGATTGTAGATTTAAAATCCAATTCTTTATAAAATTGGCAATCAATTGTCAAAAGAAATGTTTAAATTAGAATGAGTGTAAATCAAATTCAAATGTTGAATTTTAAAATTAGAAGTATAAGAAAAAACTGTAATGAAAGCTAGGGTAGATTTGTATTAAATAAACTTTCTTTAAATATTATGAAATAATAGACAATTGAGAAATATTCCTTAGTTCTATGATTTAAATCCATTGAATCCTCTTTTAGTTTATTCATTATCAGTTCATCTACAAATCAATATTTAAACTTAGATTCAATTCGAATAAGAATTAAAATTAGTTTTTGTTTTTTAAGCAATTAAACATGCTATCTTATTCTTTAGGAAGTAAATAATGAGAATCTAAGTATTAATTTTTGAATTTCCTCTATTTTTATCAGACTGATTATTATCAGGTACAGTATTGATGTGAAGGTCCTGAGAGCTAGCGCCAGGACTAGCAGGTACGCCAACAAATTTCACAGATTTTCCATACATGGGTCCACCGCCGCCCAGCTTACTACGTGGAAGACTTTGGCACACTGACAATAAAAGATAAGTTTTGCTCTTTGATACTAAATGATTTATGTTTGTTAACCAAAACTATATAAATTACAGACAAAATTTACAAATACATAGTGTTTAAAAGGTAAGCTAATAAACACACACACATTTTGTAAAGCACAATGCAACATTATTTCATTTTCATTATTTCATTTCGATAAAAAAATTGGCACATCTCTTCAGAATGATCGTATGCAATACGTAAATTCTATCATAACAAGGACAAATTATGACCATGCAAACAATACTCAGATTGCAAAAAATGAAATTTTTTAAGTACAATAAGATGAATAATACTTTAATGAGTATTTTTTCTATATGGGTTTTAACATTAATGTTTATATGGAAGTAAATAGGTCATACGGACAAACTAGTTGAATAGTAGCTGCACTACTCAGAAATACATTTATCTTTCCTTGATGAGAGCAAGTATGGGCGAAATAATAGCTCTGACAATTTGGCACACCAGCAAATGAATCTGTTAACTTTGAATTATTATGCTTCAATCCTGAGACAGAATTGATAAAATTGGCCCCGGGTTCGAGTCTCGACTCTAGTCCAGCTGTAACAGACGGGGACCAGGCTATTGAGAAAGGTTTGTGGTGGTGGGCGGAGCCATTTAACTTTGGACTGGGGAAACCGCCGTTGGTTTGTTTTGAAATGATACCTCCATTGGATTTAGAGTGAATACCTCCATTCCCCACATTCTTGTGAGGAATTGTACCATTACTGTTAACAAAATGCAATGATATTTTTTAAATGTCATTTTTCGAAAAATTTAAGTCATATTAAAGACATAGTGATAGGCCAGTGCTAGACAATTTTTAAATCCTCTGTCTTAAATACCTTAAGTTTCATTACATTTATATTCCTTTTGTTATCCTTATTAATCTCACTAGCACCATCAGCTAAATCAGTACTAATATCATCATTCACAGCATCACCATTTTTATCAGTAGTCAAGTCAGTATGAATACCATTTTGTGACAGGGGTCGGGAGGGAGGGAGTTTGGTGTAACAGTCTGTAGAGGAACGCGGCTTGCTGGATTTTAGCCGTTGGCAGGGACATGAAGCCTGACTGCATCACATACAACGTTTATACACCGACAGACCAATTTGTTTTTTTTTTAAATATCACCATATAAATAACATTGTGGATTTATATAAATATATATGTATTTTCTTTTGCTGCATCTTTATACATTTTGTCAACCAAGACTGCATTCCTTAGTCTTGCTTACAAAATACTTCAAACAATCAGAGATGGGGAACTTCATTAAAAAACTAAATTATTTATGTTTGGTGGGGTTTAATTCTATTTTTGTGTTGAAAAAAAATGCAAAACCTGGATATTATTTTATTTTGCAAGTCAGCATCCCTCAAAACACTAAGCTAAAGAAAATTGAATTTGATGCAAGTCCGCTGGTAATTGTAAAGAAAAGTACCCCCAGGGACATCTGTAAGAAAAGCTTACAACATTCACTTTTAAACCTCACTCCCCCTGTCCCCCTCTTTGATTGAATGATGCTGAAAAATATTATGCAAATCCTTTCTAGGGACAAGGACATGCCTACGGAGGAAAAAAGTATTAGTTCTCAATCTTTAAAATGATGACAAACAAAACATTAATATTGTAAAGGATAAGGGCCATGGTGTTTAAAAATAAATTGTTCTTCTGCAAAGTATGTATACTTATAGTACAAAATTGTATTTTTCTTGCATAGACATATCCTTGTAAATATGTCCAAAGCTTAATACCTTCTTTGCTGGCCCAGGCCTCTGGTCCCACAGGGGCAAAATAATACAAATTAATCCTAGAATATTTTATTTCTATTTGTATTTCTAAGAATCAAATTCCCACTCATTGGTTCCTAGTTTGTCTAGAGGCAAGATACCACTCAACAGATAATACAATAGTCTACCTAATTTTCGGCGGGTTAAAGATATTTTTTCGGAAGACGATTGAGTAACTATGTAAAAATATCATTTTAATTCATCATAATTGCGTCTAAAAAGTTTTTTATATAAAAAAATAAAATATACTTCTGAAAATGCATGCAGAAAAATTAGTAACATTATAATTTTCTCTTAAAGTGAAATATCCCTTCCAGAAATATTCTTTGGGAAAGTAAGGGCTGAGAATTCTGATATACACGAGATAACCAGACAAAATCAATCAAAATGTGTTCATATGAGAAATGCAGCTTTTTAGTATTAATGCATTATTGAGGTCAGGGATTTATATCTTATAGAAAAATTGTTTTCCCTCCAACTTTCCCGCCAGTAAATATAGTTTTATACAAACTGTTTCGTATTTATGCATGGCAAAAATGTTTTCAGTGAGATGTCTAAAAGTTCTGTAATTTTGACTGACCGAAAACTTGCGAGACAAAATAATTATTTGTAAGATGCTCGTTATGTAATAATTTCTCATCTATAAAAAGGAAAGCGTTTATAAACGAAAATGATAAAATAATCTTTCATATCATGGTATGTTGAGCACTTAAATGATGTTATGCATGTTGTCTAACGAGTTTTTATAAATGAAAATGGAGAGTAGAAAAGGACACTCCAGGTCTTTGATTTATTTCTTGAAACACAGTTGTCCATAGATAAAAAAAATTTAATCCAAAATAAAACATTTTGAGACATCCTTATAATTCCCAAAGAAAATTTGATTGGCCGTAAATCTAAATTAACATCCCAAATTAAATGTGTGTCCTTTTAAACAAGACTAAAGAATGGGGATAAGAAAATAGATGGGTGAATGAGGGGAGGGGGCGGGGGATAGTGCACCCTCCTTGTCTGTCTAGCGTGTTGATGATTAATGGTTGCATGTGAACCTGGAGGTTGTATCTATAGAGCTGGAGACATGAGAACAAGTACAGTCTCCAGTTTCTAGGCTTGCCAGGATATTTTTGCGCCGCTCTCTGCATTAGTTTTTCCCCGTCACCATTTCAATTTTTTTTAAAGCGCAGCTGCTTTTGAATTTGGGTATATTCTTACGTTAAAAGTGACTTATTGTACACTGTAAAATATAGATTATCATTTAATTAAATTAATTGTAAAGAATAACAATTTTCAGAAGATTTAGATTATTCTTTTTCCATTTATTTCTTGTATGCCCTTTATCTACTTTTTTCTTATTAAATAAGGAATATTTTTCACCCTTCTTGTTTTAAATTAGACATAAAACAGAAAGCTTTTTGTTAGCAAATAAACTTTTGTTTTGTGAAAATTTAAAGAAAGAGACAGAGAAAATTAATTAGATAATTGGAAAACTTTACAAACCTATAAAAATCGACAAAGTTTATCTACAAAAGGCAATTCTTTGTCTGTAACTATTTCAATTTAGATGATTTTTTTTTTCAAATTTATTCGAGGATTTTTTATTAATTAAATTAGTTGGTGAGGGGGAGCAACACACTCCTGAGGTATTTATCCGTTTCTGTTGGGGTGAAAATATCATCCAAACTTTTGTGCCGTCTCCGATATTTGTAATTTAATCCTGACCTAATTTTTAGGTTTTAGTTTTAGTGCATGAAAACCTTTCAGAACTTGGCTTAATGTAATTAATTTTAGACTCAATTTGCTTTAAGCTGAAATATGAGCTATTTTAATTTTAATCTTAGCCTTAAAAAAAAAACACTGAGGAATTTTTAGAATAAAGCTAGTAATTAGAATACATTCTAATAAACCTAAATTAAGTCAAAAATATAAAACTGATGTATATTTTAAGCATATGGTATATATGCAAGAGATTGGGGGCTTGATGAATGTTGATAATACACACATTCGACAAATTCGTTATGTCGGTGGTTTGTTTAAAGAAACAAACAATTATAACTGAAATTCTAACTTTTTTAAAATCCAAATTAAGAATAAGATTGTTATATAGAAGTAATAAAGAAAAGGTCTAATGGCTTTAATCTTGTTCTTGTAATCTTACTTATTTCTCAAAAATACTTCAGAATTGTTTTGGATTATTAACTTATTTACATCTAAGAAAATTAATTTGTTCATTCCTATATAAAAAAATGGGTATATATGGCAGGTTATGTAAAATTCAGGAAGGAAGGGGCTTTTTGACTTTAAATTTCACTGGTAACCATGTTCGTTGGCTCAAAAACTTTGAGTACCTTTAACGAATTTTGATAACTTGAGTGCAAATTTGGAGTGTATAAACTGTTCAACCAATAATATTTTGTTAATTATAATGAGGAGAGTATATCAGTTTATCATCCATTGTCTTATCCTTTAAGATCCCTGGTAAAATTAAACCTTGAAATAGTAAGTCCTGCAGTCACTGATTAATTGGTCAAGATACCAGATATGGTAGAAACCAGGAAGAGAGAGGACAATGGCACATAAAATAATAAAAATCTCCATTCTCCCAATATTAATATACAACTAATTGCAAACTTTTCTGTACCTTCTTTTCAATATAATTATGATAAAAATGTTTTGACTAAGTTAAACAAATTAACTAGCAAAATTAAATTTTCATTAAAAAAATTAAATAATCCTATTAATATTTTACAAAATATATTAAACTTTTCGTTGAACTAGATTTTAAGTGTAGGAGATATATATATGGCTTGAAAGTTTATTAAACCAAAGCAGACTATCCTAGACAAATAATTAAACCAAAAGTTGAACCACTTACTACCCTGTCTAAAAGTTATGAGAGCAGAGAGAGAGAGAGAATGCAACAATTAATTTGGGCATCAGTTACAAATCTTGGCATTCCCTGTATATTGTTGTGGAATAAATTAAAACTAAGTATGAGTGTATACTACGTGCAGGATGCCGCGGGCTTTTTTTCAAACATTTTTTTTTGTACCAAGCCCAAAGTAGTCTGCTATAGAGAGGCAAGAAATGGGGTTAGGACATTAGGGTCTTTTCAAAGATAAATAGATTCTTTTATAATATTTATGGCAGCAAGAAGGCCGTTTGATATTAACTGAAATGAGTTTTTAGGTACATTAAAGCATTTATTTTAAAAATGAGGCCTAATATATCTTTTAATACAAATGCATACTGAAGTTGTTTAAATTATTTTTCTAATAAAATATCAAAAATGACCCATAAAGTATAAATTTAATATAAACCCTTTGTTTAAAATTGCCAAAGCCAGTGTATAAAATTGAATCAGTAATGTAAAGACAAACACAAGACACTTTAGAATTTAATTTTACAGCTAGGAATTTACATGTCTGCCAGAACTTGTATTTAATATACATTTTTCAAACAAATATACATAAGGAAAACATGAGTAAATATTCCTTTTATTGTTATTACATAACAAATTTACTTCTTTGTGTATCCATACAAAAATATGCCTTTTAAACAAGTTATTGCAAAAGTAGTTAAAAATTATGCAATATCATGATTGAAAATGTAATTTAATTCCTAATGGAAATAATCAACACGTTGCATCTTACAGATCCTGTGAAGTGCAGCCAGTGCAGAGCACAAATTAAGTTTTGTTACAATTTTAAAATGCTTACAAAATATTTAATGCAAATTAAAGTTACATTTTTCAGACTTTTGAATAGCATATTGTTTCTTCGCAGGGATCTCCAGTGATAAGACCATGGCCGATGTATTTCCTCAATAATGATACAAAAAATTACCCCTTCTGTAGATTACAATTAGTGGTTGAAACGTTTGGACACTCAACTTAATGAAACAAAATTCACTAAAAGTTATTAAAAAACGTTGGGGACTAGTGGAATAAACATCCTAACTTGTTTCTTCGTCATTAAACAGAAAAAAAAACTTTTAAACACTCTGTCCGATTTTTTGTTTTCATGCCTAGACAAAAATTGTTGGATTTTGGCGGCGGTTTGTGCCGGGGCGCGGGTGGGCGTACATGAGACTAGGGACGGGGGCGGAGTGGGTGAGGGTGGGGTGGTAGAGGAACTACTCCCTCCAGCCGGAGTCATGGGGACACAACAGAAACCTGGCAGCAATAAGACAAAAGATTATGAATGAAATAAAATTTTATAACAATTAGTTTCAAAATTCATTTTTAAAGAAAATCTGTAAACCTAGCTGAAATAAAATTGAGTTATTAAGAATTATTATTAATGATAATAGATGACATAATGAGCCCAATTTGAATTGAGTATTTCCTGAAATATTTGGATTGAGAGATTGTCGTTCAAGATGATTAAAGATAAGCATTTATGCATGTTAATCAATATACTAATGAAGTCTATCAATGTTTAAATCAAGATAGGGTTCTAACTGTTTGAAATCTGAAATATACTTTTTATAAAAATCTAATAAAAGCTGTAAATTATACTAGAAAATGTGTCAAATAAATCATATGTTTAACAAGGCTAAAAATCCGCGAAATAAATCAAACAAAATCTGGGAAATTTCATTAATTGTAATATTTAGAGTGTAGATAGTATAGGATATTCAATTCACGGTGTCTTGATTATGAAGTGGACAACTTCACTAGGAATTTCAGGATGTCAGGGAAAAGGGGAAAATATATCTGTCCCAAGCTTTTCCACTAAAAGAAATGAATAATCGTCCATTTTATTAGGTATCTCATCACATAATATTAGCATTCTGTAACAGATTCGCAAATCAAAAAAGAATAATATGATATGTTTAGATTTAAATATTTTGTGATATCCATCAAATCCCTGACTTTGGGGGATATGCAAATTCCAATTTCGTGGTATGTGATACTTACATCCGTTCATTCTACGGGGAATTTAAATTACCCCAGCCAGCTCAGCGTGTCTAGTATATAATTGCTATAATTTTGCTAACTTTAGTCAAATAGTATATAATAGGAAGAGAGAGAATGAATGCTTCAAATAAAATATTAGGATAGAAATATGGGGAAATTTTCGTTCAGGAAATTTATCATTCATTTAAATAAGATGACATTTCCTCAATTTTCAAAAACATCTGACCCTAAATTAGGAAGAGAAAAACTTTTTTCATTCCCCTTGCTAAATAATACTTTTTGTATTTTTTTTGTAATTTATCATACTATATTTTACTCTACTTTTACCATTTACATAACCAATGCCAAATTTAGAAAAAAAGTTACTTCTGACTCCCGAAAGATAAATATCCTATAGAAGGTATTTAATATTATCTGATATTTTAAAATTAATCTTAAAAAAAGTCCAATAATTTTGATTAAACCAACCAATTTTGCTAAGGGAGCAAAAAGTAAAAAACAATAATGATAAATTGTCATAACAACAATAATAATAAACTTTTTGCTATAGGATTTATTTTTTTAAATAAAACAAATCTATTGGAGCAGATAATTAGAAAACTGTAGAATTTTCAGTTTTAAAAAGATTAATACTTATTAGATTATAGTATAATTGTGGACTAAGCTATTTAGACCGGAAAATAAGGAGATTAAAGGTTGAAATCTAAAGACATATCTTAAGTATATTAACTTATAAGAATGACAACGTTTTCATTTTAAACAAAATTCTTTGCAGGATTAAATATTCCATACAAGCAAAATTATCAAATTTTATGTAAAATAGGAATAATATATTTCTTTAAATGGACAATTTAACTTTAAAAGCAAAAAGGAAAGTATTTAAAAGATTTTTTTATATGAAAAAATTAAACGGCTGTTCGTGGAAATAAAAAAAAATAATTTGATTTTTAAATTTAGTTTTGAAATATTACAAAGGAGAACCATATCGGTTCAGTTGTTAGCGAGATCCTTCGGTACAAACAGACAGACATTATTTTACTTTTATATTAGAATATGCATTATGCAGCATTTAGTAATTTACAATAGCTCTACAGAATAGCTACTCTACTTAAAAACCAATATACATTCAGTTGGTCAGAGTCAAATAGTTTTTGGAAAAGGTTGGTCAAAATGTTTGCCCCTAGGAGAATTACTAAGGAGAGGATGAATTTACAAGTAGCAGTTTTCAATATGGACCAAATCTTCTAAATATTCATACCACAAAACACAATGTCCTTAGAATGGACAAAATTTACTTTGGAATGATTTAATCGAAAGCGTTTTTGTCTTTATAAAGGATATTGTTTAACAATGATTTTTAAAGTGATTTCTACCCTCTATCAAATGTGTAATATGCAGCAAAAATCCTTAAAAAAATATCAATTTCATTTCATTATAGACATTATGTATGAAATAAATCTGATTTTGTTTTTTAGCCTGATGTGTGTTGGTATGAAGTGGTTATTAAAAGAACATTATCTCACCCCCTATTAGAATTCTACTCAACAATGCCCGGGGAGCTAAAAAGGGAATCCAGTTAAATCTTTAACTCACAGACAAATATAGGGCTTCTCAAATAAAAATGACAAATCAATCACATAGAAACATCGTACTCAACGATATATAATTTTACCCTTATCACAAAATTAAATATCTTTTAAAGTTATAACCTTTTTTCAGGGAGGGTACCTCGACAACTACAAGTGCCCCCACAAAAAAAAATTAAAGTACCTTCCAGCAGACGACTTAAACAATAAGCAATTTGTAAGAAAACCTGTTCTCCCATTGTTCTTTTTAATCTTTAACCCTTATCCTGGAGGCACCTCGTTAAAATTCTAGACCCTGACTTCAAGTGATCATAGAAATGAACTTTCAAATACAGTACAAAATATTTATATTCCTCAATATAAAATCCTAATTTTATTCTAAAAAGAAAATTTACAACAAAGGTAAAATATTTTTTTTTAAAAATTTGGGTAATAAAAGAACTCTTAATTATTTTATTTAACAACTAGTAGATTTTTAGCCATGTATTTAGGGATTAGGAATTAGTAAACACATTATAATATAAAACAATAAGTGGGAATTTAAATTTTAAGTAAAGTAAAAATATACAAAATTGGAAAAAATATAACCATATTTTATCAAGTTTATCAACACACAGAACATCCACCCCTAATTTGAAAACAATGGGGTTGAACCTTGAATGGAAATAGGCAAAAAAAATGGTTCGAGATTAAAATCTTAAAACAAAGGAACATCTGGTTAATACACGAAGAAGACCTTCCTTCAATAAAAACAACTATTTTAATTTCCTAAAACAAAGATAAATAGATAGATAATATATAATATAGCTTCTACCACCAATTCATAATTTCATAGATAGGACAAGCTCAAGAAATCCTTTGAAAATTTAAATCTACCAAAATTCCTTTGGTACATTTAAACTAAATTTTTTTTTTAAACAAGCACTTAAAGGGATGAAAAATATTCTAATGATTTTTATTCTATTGAATTAGAATAGACATCAACCGGACACCATTAATTTCCTTTAAAGAGGTATAAAAATTAGGGAAGTTTATATTCATCCCTGTATGTGCTTACAAAAAAAATGGCGCGAAATTTTCATGCAGCATGCAAATCAAACTCACTTTGTGTAGCAGACAACGGGTGCAGGGTGCTGGGGGGCTCTGGGGGCTTCCTGGGGGAGGGGGGCAGGTTGTTCCCGTGCTCACGGAGGATATCTGCACAGGAAAAAAACCAATCACCATTTTGTGTGTAATTGTGAAGTATTTATTTTAATTTGACCATTTTTAAATTTTCCCCTAAATCCATACAATTTTTTAAAATTGGTCAAATCAAACAATATTCGAAGTATAATATATTTATTAAGTGTAGCAATAAGCGTGTTATTACATAAGATAATCAATAATTCCTTGTGATTGTGAATTATTATAATGAATTTGAGAAATACACCTAACAATTTAAAATTAATCAGTGATTGTAATGTGTTTAGAATCCCTTAACCGCAACGGTGCATAGATGAATTTTTAAGACCAATATCATTTTAGAGCTTAAAACCAAAGCTTTCAGATAAAAAGCATCAATAGTTATCATAGAATTTTGAAGGAAGTAAAATTTATAAGAATATCCTGGAATACGCACATACTAACATAAAATTTTGCACATTGTGCATAGTTCATAAATGGTAAATTAGGACATTTTAAGATAATAAGACCCGATAAAATATCAACTTCAGTAAAGGTTTAAACATCATAAATATGATAAATATCATACAACTCTAAAATATGTAAATTCGGACTCTTTATTGCTAAATTCAGAATATTATCATGATGGCTTGAATTGTCCTGATGTACCTGGCCCAGAATATGTATTATAAGAGTTGTGCACTATGAAAGGTTAAATATTTCACGATTCAGTGATGAAGTTAAGAATATAGCCATACACACCAATACCTTTGACCATCAAACAGGAATATGGAAATACAAAAACAAATGGCTTTAAAGCAAAGGCAAAAAGTGTAGTTTCACGATTTCATATATATTTTGTGATCCCTCAAAAGTAGAACCAAAAAATTCTAAGTAACCTAACACTTCATGAAATGGAGGGTTAAAAATTTTTTTCTCTCTAAAATTCTGCGAAATATTCTTAAGAATTCTTGCACTTCTGATAGATAAGGTCAGTTCAATATTAAGATGTTGACTTTTTGTATCATTTTAGAAATCTATAAAATACATGTAAATAAATCAGTTGTATTTAGGTCAAGAATTAAATAAGGATATCTATTTCAATTACGCCTCGTAATTCTTATTTCTATTTTCTTATTCATTAGTGTCCTTTTTGCCTTGGTTATAAGGTCTATTTTATAATTAACGCTTTCTATATCTTTTTGTATATAACTTTAAAATAAATTAAATTTAAACCTTAAAAATATTATAAACAGAAAAAAAGTAAAATATACCTAATATTTTTGGCCTTAAAAAACCTATAAAAAAAGATTTTTTTCGAAACTTGAAGATTTTTTTAACATGCTAAGGAAGCCCAACTTATTTTTTGTTGTTGCAAGTTTATGATATGTAATATAAGAGGTGATGACCCTGCAACAAACTTTGCACTTTCAAGTGTTAAACATATTGCTAATCTTTCTTTAAAGTGCAAAAAATATGCATATCTTATTTAATAATACACACTATTGAGATGTAGCTTATGAAAACGATTTTGTCCATTTGATTTTAAAATGATTTTCACTGAAGAAAAATATCTTTATTTTTAACCAATATTCACGTATATATTTTTTTCTCTCTCTAGTATTTAGCATCTAATTACAAGTCCTAATATTATTATAATCTAATATTATTTGGTGCTATAATCAATGTATTGTAAATAATATATTTGTATAAATATGTGTTGACCAGTAGCCAGCTTTTGTGCATTGCGGATATTTCCTATAATTTCCGTTCAATTCAACCAAAAAAAAATCTTCAAACCCAAGAAGAAGAAAAAATCCTCCAAACTTTAATAAAAATCTAAAAACTTTAAAATATACAAAAATCATATATGCATGATTTGTGTCACATATTAGATCTAATATTAGGAGTTTTTAAGGAATGTTTTTCAGTTATGGATGGACATTATTTTTGTGTGTTATTTTGCAGGCTCATGGGAATTAAGAGAAAATTGTCTCTATTTATCCCACTTACTACAACCAAATAAACAAAAATATGCACTCTAAAATTTTTTTTTATATTTTCAAATGTACTGTAAGTTCTATGTGACCTTAGTTAAGAATATCAACTTGCTAATTTAGAAGTAATTAAATAATGAAATAAAATTTGTCACACCCAATTTAACACCAGCCCACACTAATCAAGATTTGGAATAAGATAAAAGGTAAAATAATTGATATACAAAACAAGTAAAATTCTGCTAAAAGTAAAGGTTTATCTGATCAATGTTAAGCCAAAATTTATAAAGGGGGGGGGCGAAAGTGACACTTTTTGAAACCAAAACTAAAAGTCAAAGGAACTCAACTAAAAAAAGAGTTACAGGTCTGACATTTTGCATGGCAGTTGCTTTATAGGGGTACAATATGGAACTGTGAAGAAACGGCGGCGCAACCGCCGAAAACCGCCGAGAAAAGGAAACACAAATTACGGCGGGAAACGGCGGTTTTCGGCGGTTGCGCCGCCGTTTCTTCACAGTTCCATATTGTACCCCTATAAAGCAACTGCCATGCAAAATCTCAGACCTGTAACCCTTTTTTTAGTTGAGTTCCTTTGTTGACTCTTAGTTTTGGTTTCAAAAAGTGTCACTTTCGCCCCCCCCCCTTTTTTAAGAGCAATTTTTTAAAACATTTTTTTTGCTTTCAGCAAGTTTTCACAATATTTATTCCAATCTTTTATACTATTGTCATAAAGGCCTGAAATATCCTGTAAGAAATGCACAAAGATTTACAAGACGTTTTCCTATTCGCTTGCTTTGAACACAAAACAAACCTCTACCCCATTAAAAATCATATGAAGTTTCAAAGTAAAATTTCGACATTTCACCTAGAACTTAGAATTGTATTAAACAAAAGTACCTTTTATAAAACACCAACTTAAGTCACATGAAATTAAAAAAAATTAAGAACACTTTTGCAGTAAATAAGCCACAATTCATAAAATCCTCCATAATCCGCGTAAAACTGCATTTTCTTAAAATTATGTATCCTATCAGCTGAGGTAATCTCTACTATATCATGTGTAAATTAGGCATAATTTAATACAGGCAGTATGAATTTTATTTTTAGTTGCAATAAATCTTTTTTTTTGACTGAAAGTAAAATTATTGAATAAAGGTTTTAGCTTCCCTCATTAATCAGAGAAAGAATTGGGTTGATTCACAGTTTTATTTTTTTTTAAGTAAAAGGTCCTTTTAAAATTCCTGTAATTATGGCAATTAATATTTTTTATTGTAATGGACTGAATTCATTCTTGTTTTTACTGATAAAGTTGATATCTTTTATGATTATATTTTTGTGTGTGTTGATGTGAAATTTACACAGTTGTAACCCTTAATAACTTTCCAAGAATATATATTAACACTTGAAAGACACAATGTAATAGGCTATTTAAGGTTCAATTCTTATGTGATTTAACAGTTACTAATCCTTTAGAAGCAGTCTTTATTTTATAATGTTGCTAAACTCGACCTTGCAACATTATACTACATACATTTTTATCAGATAGATACTTATCCAGCTTTTTAACCCAACTAATTTTTAACATTGTCCTCTTTTTGTTTTAAAGAAAAAAGAATTTGAGGTTAAAGATGAAATCTTTTAAACTTATCTTGCAGTAAATGTTCTAAAATTACAGAAAAAATGCTCGAAAAAAAGGACACGAAAATGATCTAATTAATGCGCAGATAAACTTGTGCTGCATTCCTTAGATGAATCATATCATGGCTTGAGGGGTAGGGCAAGAAAATATTTTTAAAATCTTTAACATAAAGCAATGATTTAAGAAGGTAAAAGAGAAATTGAAATAGGATTAAATTAACGCGCCAGTATTATTTGTTTTTCTAGCATAATAAGAACAACTAAAAGAATTAGTATGTTATTTAACTGAATTCGTCAGATGCAAATCATTAATCCCTATATCCATCCCCGTTGATGATCAATGAAGCGAAGACATGTCAAGAAAATTGATAAAAAATGTTGCTAATTATCTCAACTCCCCTCCTCTTAATAATTAAGACGTTCAAGCATTTGCGCTGATATCATAAAATAGCAAATTCTATGTTCCTAAGAATTATACAAAATAACTATGACATAACATTATTAAATTGAATAAATAATCTAAAATACCCAAAAAAAAAACATAATGTGCAATTTTTCTAAACTTAAAATACACTTAAGTGATAAGCATGGCTTTTATGATATTATGTTAAGTAAAATATGAATTTCTCAGCATAAAAAATCTGGCGTAATGACTGCAAAGACTCCTTACCTTGGGACTGATTCGCTGCCTTAGCAACTAATACTGGATTCTCGTACTGGGTGCGCCTACAACAAAAATTAAAAGTCATTAATTTAATTAATTTTATGACATTAAACGTCTTAATACGCACCTATTAATATCTAAAAAGAATTGCTTGGCATGTCATTAAGGTATATATGTACTAAAACATTATTGTACATTAGACACGTGTTTCTTTTTATTAGATTCTCTTTTGGTTAAGTTTAAAAATACAAAACGATTTGCGCATTTATTATTTCAAATTTTTCGCACTTTCGGATTTAAAACTTTAGCCCCTTTTTGTTACAAACAGAATGAAAAATATTCTGCTATTAGCTTTAAATTCAAGCAATACTATTCTACATTTCTGTTTGTTGGTTATATAATATTTTGAACTGTTTATTCAAATAAATACAAAATGCTATTTAAGAATGCAAACTCATTAGACATATGTCTTATTTTCAACATGTCTTCTTAGCTTCCTCATTCCATCATCCTTAAATTAAATAAAAAGCATCACCTGTTAACATGATCAATGTAATAGGTTCCATAATGAGGATCATCAATCCTCTCCCAACCAAAGGGAAGCTCGTTGTCCTCACAATCCTCCGGCCTCAACTTCTGGACCCGGGATAGCCGCGGATCCAACCAGTGTGAGGTACCTGAAATAAAAAAATTAATGTTAGCAAAGATTGATGAAAAATAAAACCAAGACACCAAAAAAGAAATGCTGCTTTGAATTCAAATAGCCAGCGGGGGGTGGTGATGGTAATTTTTTCTATAACCGATTTCTCTTGGGAGAGTGGTGGTACCTTCTCCTAAAATAGTTATAAACCTTACCAGGACCTGTGAGAAGCTAAATTGTAAAGGCAAACCATATCGGTTAAGTGGTTAGCGAGATCTTTCGGTACATACAGACACACACACACACAGATATTGTTACTTTTATTATGGATTGTAACTACTTAATACCATCGACCTAAACCGGTTTCCTAACCTAACAAACACATACATACACTGCAATTTTTCTTATATAAGATGTTCAATGATAAATTATAATTGATGATCAAAAGAAAGATAATTAGTAAGTTCAAGAAGAGATTTGCAGAAATAGAAAAACTTGCAGAGAATTAACACATGAAAGTACATAAGCTTCGCCCATAGCATTTAACGAATAAAGTTTAATTTCAAGAGAACTGTTGAAACTATTTAATATACTGAGATAAAATGAACTGATTAGACTAAGTGTACATAAAAATTAGTATTTATGGTTGCATATGAGCCATATTCACATATTGTGCACACAGATAAAGAATGATAATGTACACAGTATTGCTTATTAACTACACCCCATGCTGATTTAATTGGGTTTAGTACCATGTACCATACCAACACACAGGCTGCAGAGTTGCTCTCAAATTAGATACTTAGCAAATTAAAGATGTAATTATACTCAGGATTATTATTATTTTATGACCCAACTTCTGTTACTACTTTCATTACAACACTTTAACTCAGTGCAATTATTAAAATTAAATTTGATGATTATTATCTATCTATCTAATAACAAATAATCTTATTGTATTTAATTTTACAGTCTTCTATATTTCAGCAGTTTTTGGGTAAATATAACACTTACTAATAAACATAAAATAAATATTTTTGGTTTTCAAGCAAATATATGTTTTTACAAAATAATATTTTGATATCAATATCATATGATATATGCATAGAAGAATTTGACATTACTGTACTGTAATATGTAACAATACTTGACAACAGAAAAAATACAAAATATATTATTCCAAGGAAAAAAAACAGGAATATCTAGGAATGATAAAAGTTAAAGGATGAAGAATTTTATTTATTTTATATCCATCCATCTTTTTCTACCTCCTTACACGAAAACTAGAATGACGGTCATTTATTACTGGATTTTAATTGTTTTCTTGAAATTCCTGATAAAATGTTAATTATATTTTACAAATCATTGAAAACTCAAACAGTAGTCATTGGCATTGAAACATAAAACTGAATTTTCAAAGCATCTTTCCATCCCTTATTTCAGAGCCATGTATACACCAGACAGGAAAGAGACATTCTCTTTGAAAAATGCAGCCAATTACGCAGAAATGTCGACCGTTTATAATAATAGATATTTTCCTTCCTTTATATAGTAGATAGTTTTATAGAAATCTTTTGGATTACTAAAGATATCTTTATAAAATATGGAATTATTATGGCGATTCTGCAATAATTATTTATAGCATCGTACTATAGACAGCTTTCAGCAGATTTGAAAATGACAAATTATAAGATTATAACCAGTATTGTTAGCGTCGAGTTAATGAATTTAAATCTTACAAAACTTACTTGATTGACGAACAAATTCCATTCATATGTAGTAGTAGAGCAATTTCCATAAGCTTTTAATTTTAAACTCATTTCTTTCTGAAAGCTGAATTCTTTAAGAGGACATTCACTTATTATTTTTCCTTCATACTGTGAGGAAAACCATGAAGAAAAAGAACTTCAATATAAATGAGAGGGGGGGGGGGGGAATAAGGCTCCTCTTTTAAGCATTAAGGTGCAAAAAAAAGTTTGGCTAGGCTACTACATACATACATACATTGTGTACGTACATACATATGTACATAAACATAAGCATAACTAAAACAAAGTTTGCATATTTGTTTTAAAAATTGCATCTACCATTACTAACACAAACACAAAACTTAGCCACATGCATGCACACGCACACACACACACACACACGGAAACAAACCAGGGGTCTGGTCAAAACGAATTGAATATTCATAAGCTGACGAGTTCTATGAAAGTTTATTGTTTTCCGTCCAAATTTTTTTTAATACATTAACCTTTGAAAATATCTAAAATTTATAAGTAAAATAAAGGTTATCTACCTTTAACATTTGAAATAATTTAGAGATAGTTATCTTGTGTTTGTTTTACATTTGCGAAGTTTGCTTTTAATACAAATTAAACATTTGGATCTAAGAATTAGGATTACGGGTTCCATTGGAAGAAATATTTTTATTTATGACTATTAAAGTTGCTCTTAAAGTCGGTTGATCTTGAATATATTTTTGCGTTTTTACGATACAAAAAGTTGAATTTTTTTTAGCTTTGAAATCATTCATTTATTCAAAAACAACAAGTCTTTATGTTGCAGCATAGAAATATTTCTATGATATGCATAAATCTTATGTAAAAAGAAGGAGTTGAGAAAAAATGTGTAGATTAAGGAAAAGAATGGGCTTTGAATGCATTTTACGGAAGAATATGTTTATTAGACTGGCTCAAAAAGAAACGTGTTAATAAATAACCAAATATGATTAATTTCAAGATTTTACAATTGAAGGCATCTAAAAATAAATTATCTTAGTTAATTTTAAAACTCTTGAAAGATAAGAAGAAAAATATCATACTATGAAGTATTTACATTTTAGGAAAGGCTAATGCAGAATATATGTATGCAACAGTAAGCCTTTTAAGAATTAAACTTAAATCATTCCAATGCATACCTAATATCTTAAATCAAAATACTTCAATTTTGCATTCTTTGCTTGAAATTAACATTTTGAATTTGAAACTTCATTTTAGAAAAAAAGTCCACAAAATCTAAACTACTTAAGATCTTTAATAACAATTAAAATAAAAACAATAAGCTACAGAAAAATATGTATATAAAATTCAATAAATAAGGCTAATTGATAATACCTTGAATTACCAAATTTTATTACTTAGAAATATTTTTAGGAACCTTAAATTTGTCTGGAAGTGATCATTCTGTTTGGTATGTACAAGATATCAGATACATACACCATGAGTGACAAGTAGAATTGATACAATATAAATATGAATATGTCCACATGTATGTTTTTGCTTCTTTGGGTGTTCATTTAATCCAGCAAATAAGATATTCACTTTTTAGCCAAATCAAAACATTCTAGAGCATTAAGCTAGAAGATTTAGATATTTCCTATAAAATAAAATAAAATATTATCTACTATTATTTTACTATCAAACAATAGCGCTGAATAAATCTTTTAATATTTTTATCTGTATAATTAAAACATCCAATGGTACTAGATATTCAATATTCATTCAAGGATACTTGGATAAAAATCTTTCTGCCAACGTAATTCATAAAAATTAAATAAAACTTGCCTTAAAACTAGGCAATATTATATAGGAGAAATATATTAGAATTAAGGTAAAAATTATCCTCAATTTACCTCTCCCTGCATTCCTGCTATTCGTCTAGTTATAATAATAATGTTAGTAAGTGTATGGAGAAAGAGAAAACCCTATTATTCTGTCCGTTCATATTATTCTTATTTATGTATTTTTCATCCATACTAATATTGGCTTAACAATGTATTCTTATTTTTTGGGGGGCTTTTCCTACTAGAGATGCAATGTATATAAACTTACATATGTACTGTTATCAAATTAACATAAGAATTAAGTAATTGGAGAATTTCTTAAATAAAAGAATTTTAGTGGTTCATTATTTCAAAATATTATTAATCAACATAAATCTTAATTTGTAAGTCTAAATAATATAGATTTACAGGAAAGTTTCAATCTCCTAAACAACAATAGCTTATCAAAAGGCAAGGGAACCAAATGAATATAAAAATATAAAAAAAGATAAAAAAAGATCACAAATTTGGTAAGCAAAACTATATAATAAATTCAGGTATTATATTGACTAGAAGGGTTGCTTGTGGCCAATAGAATCACTACTAATACTAAATGTAAGCGTTGCATTGCATTTACTAAGGCTGGCTCCAAATGTGCAATAGTCACAGCAGAAATACAGCTATTTGGAATATGAAATTGACTGTGATATTACATAAAAAAAATCCTCGAAACCAGTAAAGATCCTTATTTCACTTCCCTTTCATTATACTATGGGGTGGCAAATGAGTCAAATGATTTTTCCATGAAATAAATTGCAGAAATAGTAAGCTTCAACAATAATAATTTTTCTCTCTCTTTCTCTTACTTCATTTTTTCCTAATTAAATTTGGTATGTGTTCCATGGAAGTTAGTATTTTGGCAATCGAATAATATTTTCTAATTTTAAGCTAACCAATAGCAGAACGAATTTAAAAGGTTAGAGTGAAGATTAATACTTATTCCATTGTACCATCTTTCTATAATTATTACAGATCTATGTATATATTACTCAATGTTAGCTTGGTCCCATGCATCTTAATATGTATACAATTAGAATGTCTGTTTTTAGTACTAGAAGCGTAATGAGGCGTGTCTTGGTGTTGGAACAGCCATAGAATCAAAGATAAGGAAAATTAATGTTTTTAAGAACCTAAATTTTGTTCCAAAAGTTGTACAGAAATTACACTTCATAATTATGCATTTATTTCAAATTTCTATATTAATACTTACGATGATTCATACTTTCTATTCGCTAGGTAATTGATTAACAATTATAAAAAGAAAATAAAAGTTTGCGCTGCTATCTGAGATTATATCCTTGTTTAGCACCTCTACCAATGTGCATCTGTCCTTCCATTGACATTTACAGTACTGCAAAGGAGATAAATCATAGAAATTGGAGAACTAATTGAGAGCAATTTTGTCTCTAAATTGCGCAGCAATGACAAAACAACAGCATAAATAGACAGAAAATAAAAGAAGGTTTTTAAAGTAAAAGTGAAGTTTTAGCAGATACAGTTATATCAATTTAAGTTCAGTAGCTCCTTAATTAGAGGCAATTATTGTTATTTAGCATTTAATGAAGTTACATACTAAAATGTTTGAATGGGCGTACAAACATTCTGTAGTTAAGAACTAACTACGATGTTAAAAATTGGCTCTATCTGTATAAGATTATAATTTATTGAACATTTGCCATAAATGGACGTTTTAAAATACAAATTCCAAACTCATGTTAATAAACATATCAGGGCTTGTTTTGGGTTTGTAAAGGATAAAACACAAACAAACCATAGTTTTTGGTATTTTATGTGTTTAAATGTTGCCCCCCGGCCAATGTTAATTAAGAACAATCACTCAAAAAGCCTCAAAAATCCAATTCCACCCACAAGTATAACCATGTTTGTACATTTCTAAGTAACACCCCAAAAAAAATTAGTTCCAAAAATATGTAGAAAAAGAAAAACACAATCAATGAAAAGTATATTCTTGAATTAAACAGATATACAAGAAAGACATGTTTGGTAGTTTTGCACCTAAATAATTCAAATTCACTTTATCCCAGGCTAAAATATTGCCAAAATTTTAGACACCTAAAAAACTATGATCAAACATATTTGGCCCAATCAAAAGCAAAAATTTTTCACACTACTAAAAAGATTAAATCAGATTATAAAAGAATGAGGATATAGTGGGGTAACAACTTGCAAAAATGAAATTAAAGATACTTATCTTCCTAACATTGAGGATATATTTAATTGCTTATCAGTATTTTTTAATTAAATAATATTTTCATTGCAGGATCTTATGTGTTTGATAGAAGAATTTATCAGATTAACATTAAAAGGACTCTCCACAGAAAAATCAACTTTAGATTTTTGAAAATCTAACCTGAAATTATTATTCTCTGTTCAATTTTAGGCATTTTTTGTTTTTGTGGCATCGCGATCGAAGCCCTTTGAAATTTTTTACCTCCTTTAAGTGAATCCTCCCGCCATTTAATTTGTGCTGCTTTAGTGATTTTTAGCTTCTATTTTTGCCGCCGTTGCCGCATTCATCGCCCTTCCCCGCCGCTACTCCGCTGTACGTCGCTTTTTAATACATGCTCCCCTCTCCCTTGTTCAGAAATTAAATGGAGGCTGGGGGTGTTGTGTATAGCTACGTACGCAATGTATAGCGGAGTAGCGGAGGAGAAGGGCGATGAATGCGGCAACTGCGGCAAAAGATGGTTATATTTGGCGGAGGCGAACACAAAATGGAGGCGGCAGGATTGTCCAGTCAAGGAAGAGGATAAATCGTAGAGCGGCCGGTTGCAATGGAGCAAATGTTCTTTAGCGGCGAAAACATATTGAGTGGAGGAAAGTGTAGTATATATTGTTATAGCGGCAGTACAAATAGGCGGCGGACAAAGTTTTCAAAGGGCTTCGATCGCGATGCCACAAAAACAAAAAATGCCTAAAATTGAACAGAGAATAATAGTTTCAGGTTAGATTTTCAAAAATCCAAAGTTGATTTTTCTGTGGAGAGTCCTTTTAAAAACTTTCCTAGAAAGATATTTGTTTTTATATAAGAGCTTATATTAAAAATCCATGAAACATCAATTAAGGAAAATCCGCTAAATTCTACACTTTTCGGATACACGTTTTATTAGGGCCAGCCAGGGCCTAAGATTATAGGAACTGGAAATAAGGCTGTGTGTGTGTGTGTGTGTGTGTGTGTGTGTGTGTGTGTACAGACATCCCTATATTTCTTGGCTACAGGGGACTTGGAATAACTTTAAAATTGTTTACTGGATGAAGCATGCAAAAATCGAACAACCAGTACACAATAGATGTTTAGAAAAGAAAATGGCTAAAAAAAATATTCAAAGGCTTTTTTTGAGCTAATCAAATTACTAAATTTGAGCCAATACTTAAAACTATTTTATATCTTTCTGGACATGTTATCAAAAATAAAATATTATTATATTAAATAAAGACATTTTAAACAAAAAAGTTATCATATTTTCAAACTAATGTCCAAAAAAAATCAGTATGGGACACTAGCATTAGGCAAAACTAGTGCTATGAAAGGTTCTCTATTACAAATGCTGAAACCTGAAACATTATAACTTATGGGCAATGCAGTAACAATAAATTAGGCCTTAGCTAAATTATTATTTCTTCTTTGTTAATGTATATCAAGCAAATCTCTTTCTTCTCTCAATATCCATTTAATTGTTCATAATTGAAAAGTAAAAGGGTAATAAAATGTAACTGCTGCACCGTTTTTAAAAAATGCAATAAGTTGAATTTATTAAGTGCACATTCTTTTACAGGGCTCGGCAGCAGCGCCTAGATTACTCATAAACTACACACGGTTGGACCCTCAGATGTCAAAACTTTATTTTAGTGTTTGGCCAAAATGACTTAGCAATTGTATCTGTAAGTACGTCTAATAACACCCTTTGCTATTTTTAAAATCCTAGAAAATTTTTTTTGCAAGAAAATTGCATGAATTCGCAACCTTTTTTAGAACCACTACATAACTCGAGTTTTAAAACTTTTTATATAAAATCCTTTTTACAAAAAATATCAATAATTACTTAAAATTAAACCTGAAAGAAAAAAAATCTCATTACACGTGTTAATTTGCATGTTTTA
Source organism: Acartia tonsa (assembly GCF_053477335.1). Lineage (NCBI taxonomy): Eukaryota > Metazoa > Arthropoda > Copepoda > Calanoida > Acartiidae > Acartia > Acartia tonsa. The sequence continues at coordinate 38,870,601 of NC_137262.1, read as the reverse complement.
GGTCTTATTTTTGAGGAAAGTATAACTTCCACATTTTTGACAATAATTATATTTTTTAACATTTCAAAGTAAAATATAATAAAACTTAAACGATTTTTCTTGAATTATCAGTTGAAAATTTCATCAAACATACAATTTAAGTGATGAAAATTTAATAAAATCATTTTTTGAATGTTTAGAATTACCAATTTTCTACATTTAAAACAAAATGTTAACAAAATTTAAAAACATTCTAATATAAAACTTTAAAAATCAATAACATTTTATAAAATGATGTTTTAAAAAATAAATCATTAAAAGGTATTAAAATGCATTTTAAGTTGCTTAAAATTAAAACGAGAATATCTTTTTACACTTTATTCTTTGTAATAGAGATTAATCGTCATTTGCTGAAAATGAAACATTTAATAAACTAATTGAATCTTTTTGTGACCATATTTAAAATTTTTAATTTTTACACTAAGGTGTTTTTTAATAAAAATCTTTGTTAATTTCTGTTTTACGACAAAAAAAGAAAGGGACTTTTTTACTATTTCTAGGTTATCTTATGCAATTTAAACTATATAATATGAAATAAATTTTAATTGTCTTTCTTTTGAGCCACAAAACACTGTAAAATGTAACATATATGCAAAAATAACAATTTTTTTAATGAATATTATAATATCCTTATATGACATTGCGTCAGAGCTTATTCTTTAGATCATATGTTCATGAAAAGTAGCCATAACTTGGAGGGTTGCGCTATTTATTAGAATATTAAATAAACTTGAATGGTAAAAATATTAGCATATCCTTTGTTAATTCAAATGCTTTAGGTATATTATTCGGAAAGTTAGTTAAAAAAGAGAGAATTTGCTGTGTATACTGTTGAAAGACTTTCAATAATGTGAATTACAAAGCAATCCTAAAAGATCGGGCCGTAGGCGAGTCTTAGTCGATTGGGGGGGGGGGGGGGGGGGGTTAATGATCACCTTTTCCAACCAATATTCAATCAACTTCTATTTAACCCTTATCAGTCGGGCGCCTGCCCCCCTATTATCTCAGCTCCTATTCGATCAGGGCTCAAAAATTTTGTGCATGTCCCCTGTTTCATAAATAGAAAAAAAATTTTAATCATAAACAAAAAATGATTTTTTTAAATGTTCCTAAATTCCTGATAGCAAATTTGCGTTATTGGTATACGAGGTAAAAAAAAGAACATTTTTAAAAAATTATTTAAATAAAACCCAACGTGTATTGGCAGTACAATCATCTTAATGCTAGCAGACATATGTTTATCAACATTTGCAGAAAGCTATTTCCACAAGAAAAATTATTCAGGTTTCTACTTCACAATTTTAAATATTTCTTTTTGATAAAATGTTTGACATATATCGTATAATCATTTACCAAAAAAAATATTTTGATAATTTAGATTTCAGAGAAGATTAATCCTTTCAAAAAACTAAGGCGACATTTTACATCTTCTGTCATGACATTTTAGAAAAAAATATAAAAAACCAAAATTTAGTATGAAAACTATTTTCATCGATTTTTCTGAAGGTATTATCGTATTCTGTGGCTTTGTTATTATCATTTACTTATATCGAAAGTGCCAAACATTGTACCCTAACTTATTCATTTAATAAAAAACCAACCGTGTACAGGGAAATAAATGTTTCGAAACCTTATTGATAAGTCTTTAAAGCATTAAAATGGAATTAAATTGACATTAAAACTGCCGAGCCCTGCTTTTTCAAGGCTCTATTTATCATTCTAAAAAAGATTAAATGAGCTTTTGATGAAAAGAATGAAATGGAGAAAAAAATTAAATAAAATTGAATAGAGAAAAGGTTGGCATTAAATGTACTGTAGCTGTTTCCAAATGCCCCAAAACACATGCATCACCACAGCTTTGTTGAAATCTAGCAGATGCAGCATTTTTGATGCAACAAAAAGGTTTTAAAAACCCTGAAACCATTTCTCTAATTCTTTGCAATAACTCAAAGTGGCCAGTTTAGCTAAATGGAAAAATAATAATTTGTAAACCAAGAAACTCTTTTTTTTATCTGCATGGCTCCCAAATTTAATGATTTTTGAAAAACCTAATGAATACACCAGATTTGCATTGTAAGGCTAACATAACAATATGATTAAATTGCTTTTTTTCCAGCAAAACATTATGTTTTATGTTTTGGCAACGCTGGTAAAATGCATTAATGTTAATCCTTGTTTCCCCTTCCTTCTTTTAACTGACACCGACATTCCTATCATTCCTTACACACAGTCCATTCCTTAAATATTTATACACAAGTCAATGATTCGTCAGGATAAGATAGGTGCAGGGGCAAGGACAGGAATATTTTTAATATATTGCTAGTCAATTGAAAAAAAAAAACACTGTTCGGAAACATTTGTAGAACTCTTGGGATACAGAATTAGTAAAATGATAGATAAATCCATATTCATCCAGATCAAAAAAGCCCCAATCTTGTTGGGCTTTCGCAAACCTTAACTCCCCTCCCCCCCATATCAAATCTATCATAAATCATTTTTTCAAAGACGAGTATTTTCAGTCACACAAAAGAAAAAAGCGGGAAGAAATTTTGAAGAAAATTTAAATTACAAATTTTATTTACAGAATTGCTAACCATCTCCCAAATATCTGAAACATGCCTTAGAAAATACCTCACCCTATCTTACTTAATGGTCAAAAATAGATAATATTCCATATTTCTATTAATATCTTATCTTATTTACAGCATTTTATAAAAATTTGAAACTGTCATATGCCAAATCTTTTCTTTGTGATATTTGTTTAAATGTCCATCACAGATTGCAGTTAAAAATTAAAATACTTGACTATCATACCTTGAAATGAATGCAATTGCAGCCACTTCATGCATTTGTTATAGCAGTTAATAACATTGTTTCAATCAAACAAAGCATAGCAAAGGTATTTTTTTTGCAAAGGAAAAAACGCAAAAAATAAACAGAAAATATTTTTTAACCAGTTTTTTGCAAGGGACTAAAAATAGCACAGTAAACCATCAAACCACCACCCTTAAATTTAAATTCTTTTTAGTGATATTAGGTTGAGAAAAGCCAAGTAGCTTACCTGACCACATAAGGTCAGATAAAATATTGAAGGGAGGGGTTAAAGATGGTCCAATAGATTTAAAAAAGGAAACTACCACCAATAGCCCATTGTGCCGAGTTTATATACCAATAAAATGATGAAAATGAAACTAGAAGAGCATAAACCAAGTTGACAATTTGAAACTTTCAACATCTCATGATACAAAGCAAAGTGGCTAGACTAATATATTAGAAGGTTTAAGTAGTAAAAAAAATATTACATAAAATTAAATGTCAACTGAAATGCAACAAAAAATGTTTTTATATTTATAAAGCAAATAGAAATATTTAAAATCAGAAGGCAAAAAGATATACAGAAAATAATATATGGACTCGTGAGACTTGCTGAATACACAAAATATTTTTAGTGGATTTTGTCATTTCTGGTGAATAAATACAAGTTTTGTATCTTTATGTCATTTTTTCAGTTTTTTATTTTTGTTACCACTACGTCATCTTTCTCAGTTGCCATTTTAGATAGGAGGAAAATGTGATTTTTCTTTAGCTTTTGAAGTTTGAATTTTAACCCCCCCCCCAAACAAAAAAAATTAAAAATTAAAAGCTTGGCCGTCCTTGCCTATATGTATAAAGATTATCCCCTCCCCCCCCCCCCAAATGAAAAAGCTTGGACGCCCTTGATTTCTTGTTAACATTATAGTTTCTTTAAAAAATTTACTCTGCAACTCAATTTGTCCGGTAGTCTGTTTAATAGTTTTGAACTTCGCAGCTTACATTTTGTCTTCCTTATTTCTTTTTTAGCTTGAAAAAAGAACCTTCAAAGTACATATATGTTAAGAATAAAACTTCAATAACCAGTAATTGCAATAATATACAAATTGTAGAATAATGGGGCACGATCTTGCCATCAGAGTTCCAATCCTAGTAGGGCTCGGCAGCCAACCATTAGCGAGAAAATTTAACCCGTTTTGGTGCTTAAAAAATGTACCTACTAAGCGGACGGATTATCAAATTCGGTACTCATTTAAAGAACTAGCTGATTTAAAGCCAGCGGCTTTATTGCGACTATCATGCGGTTGCCGAGCCCTGATTCCTAAAACTGAATATATCATGCACACATCCATAATAAATACACTATTACAAACACACTTAATACCCAGGGATAAGGTATAATAATAAATATAGAATATATCCTACATACATCCAATAATACACTATTACTTACACACTTATCTCGGCTTCTATTAAAGATAGATGTCTGAACTTACAATATAACGATAATGAAATAGAAAAGGAAGTTTGGAACATAATAATGAACTTGAATTTTGTTGTTCTATGAAGATTGACAATATTGGCAGAAAATCAATTTGTTTATATCCATGAATGTCACACTAACATAGGATTAAGACTTGAAACAAATGAGCAGATATTTGGATGTACTCTCAAGCAGGGGTGAAGAGATAGGAAAGTGATCAAAAATTTAATCTTTCCTACATTTTTTCTGTGTTATACTATGAATTAGAAAAATTGGAGACGGAATGGATGTTTAGATTATTTTATCTGCCATTGGCCTTTCTCTCTCTCTAAATCTCAAGTAAAATGTAAAGAAGTAGAGTGCATTTAAGTAAAAGTTTTCCCTATAAAAACAACCACAACTAGGCTAGCCAAAACTTAACATAGAACATGACAGTTTTTCAAACAGTTTCCAACCCAATTTTTACCATTAGAAAGAATAAAAGTTAAAAACATAGCACTATGTTCCACGGGTGACAAAAAATCGTTTTTTACATTTTGGAAAATACACTTTTAAACAATTGTTTAGTAATATACACAAGTTTTTGGAAATAAAGCCGAAAGAATTAGCTCTTTACTATGAAAAATAAGAATTTTATGTGTAATTATACCAGAGGTATGGAATTAAGTTCCTTTTCATCATTGTAAACAACTATTTTTAAGGTCAACTAAACTAAATTTCAAATCATCGTGGACCCTTTATTTTTAAAGCTATTTTTAAGTATTATATATTTTTGGAATCAGTATGTAATAATTTATACGTTTAGCCTTTTAAAGAAGTCAAATCTCCATTTTTTGTTGTAATTGTAGATGGTTTTCTTAGCATACCCGATTTCTGTAAAATAGACAATTTTCTTCTAATGAAAATTTTACGTTTGGTTCCAGATCTTTTAAGACCAAAAAAGTCCAAGCAAATCCTCTTACATGGTGATATTAGATGTATGTATAATATCAGAGAACTTTACCCTGTGTATGCGAAGCTATGCGAAGTTTGTTTTTTTAAGCCCTAAAGATACTGGGTCTATCAAAAAATAACAATTTTTTAAGATATAAAAGTTATTTATTTTTCTATTTATTTCAAACACATATTCAATAAAACTAAAAGTAAAGAAAAGTTCTAAAAACAAATAAAAGATTATCCATTTATGTCTAAGGTCTTATCTGAACTATCATACCTTTTATTGGGGGGGGGGGGGGGGGGGGCTCGATTTATGTCAATCTTGGATCCCATTAAAGCTAAAAGTCTAAAAATTTGTATGTGGTTTCCTTAATCAACAAAAAATATTCTGATTTTATATGTTTAACATTATCTACTCCCTTTACCCTTTTATTGAGCAACCTTTCACAAAAGCTTCTTTCATATTAACAAAGAAGAGTAGAACTTATGTTGATTAAGATAGAAAATGTTTCCTTTAAAATAAATGAAAATAAAAATTAGAGTCTTACATATCTATGATCTAAAGGGATAAGACAATGGCCGGTAAATTAATGTACATCCCCAATGGTAATAAACAAAATTGCCCCTTCTATAAATTACAATTAGTTGTTGAAATGTTTGGACACTCAACTAATAAACCAACCAATCAAATTCAAAAGTCCCAAAAGTTGTTATGCCTACAAAAAAGAAAAAACTATTATAAAACTTTGTGGACTAGTATAATAAACAGTCCATTGTTCCCTTCCTCCCTGCTTAAATATACACACAGAAAATGAGTAAGAAAATTACTCATCTGTATTTATTAGAAATCTCAAAATATAAATTTCAGCGACGGCAGTCGGCAGGAAAATAGCGGCAGATTTTAATGAAATTTTAGTTGGTCGTGTATAGTTGTTAGAATAGCTTAAGTAAAAAATTGAGGTAAAAGGAGTTAATTAAAGATTTCTGGAGACCTGCAGGATCATACCTGGAACCGGAAATTGACTTGAACACCTGTATGTAGTAATATAGGATATTTTAGTATTTTAGTAAGATGAAATGTTAAGTTTAAGTCATAAAAAAAATATTTTTGCTCTTTACCTGTATGATCCTACCAGGTATCCTGGCATCCTGTGCCCACCAGGATGGAGATATTCAACTTTCAGTTATGTGTCGTACCCATTTTAAACAAGTCACTCAGTTATAGCTCTCTATCTTTCACACAAAGAAAATGAGATAGAAAATACTAAAAGGGGGGAGGGTCGCCTCCCCCCCCCCGACTATTAAGGGTTAACAAACATTGTTAGTTGGGTTGTGTAATATCTTTTGATATGATTCCCGTCAATGTTGCTTAGAAACAAAGGAAGTTCTGAAATGTGCTTATTAGAATAGCTTTACACCCCCCCCCCTTGACGCCCCTTGTGTAAAACCCTTATTATAAGTATTTTCACCATTATTTTAAAAGATATATGTATACTTATTGCTATTTAAATAAAATTTCATCCAAATTTTCAAATATACACTCTCAATGATTTTTTGTCATTTTTCGGGATTTCTGGAATACAGTGCATAGTTTAAAAAACTGACAACCTTTCATTAAACAAATAATCTGTTAAGGTGGGAAAGAAATGGATTCGATTTTAGATCAATGTCAACTTGGCTTTCATTCTTACTTTTTTTGGTAACAGAATTATAATCTTAAGTCATAATATATGAAGTTTTTTTATATTTACATTTGAAGTTTCTAAAAAAAACCTAGTTATAAACCATAGAACCATAAAAAATACATATATTATACATACATACACAGAAACAACTTTGAAATAATAATAATGTATTCAAACGAGGTTTAAATGTGCAACAAAAATGTTGAAAAGAGGTTTGTGGGCGTTGTATAATATTAACACAAAAATGTTAACGATGAAAAAACTGTGAGGCATGGCAAATTTTGCCTCAAATTTGACCCCTCTATACTATAATCATCGCATAGATAGAAAGTTTACACTATAATCAAAAGATAGATGGATAATTTAGCCTATAATCATAAGAAGATAGATTTAAACACCAATTTAAGTCTTACAAATATTTGAGCTATTTTTGAAGATGATTTATCTAATACATATGATCCAAAAATAGTTTTTCCTTATAAGAATTAAATATTTTTATACTTTTTTTAAAAATAAAAAATACCTTTCTTAAAAATTCTCTCTTGAAAAGTATTAAAAAGTAAGAAACATACTGAATGTGCAGTGAAAGGTAGAATTAAAGGAGTAAAAATTTTCAAAATAAACTTTAAGTGTTAAAAAAGCATCTTCGAAAAAAAAATTACAAGGATTTTTTTGAAATTGGAAGATTTATAATTTAAGAACTTTTAAAATATGAATCAATTTACTTATGCCTAAATTAAAATGTGCAAGAGAGAAAGAGAGATTGCGTGTTCAAATCAATTTTCGGTTTAGATTTATGCAATTTATTACATCTAAATAATAAAATACACAACGTTGCAAGACTTTTTCTTTTTAGCTTTAAATTACACACAGAGATAAATAATAAAGTAAGAATTTTCTATAATGCAGCTACTATATAAATTGATTTGTCTTTTAAGCAATACAATATATAATTCCCCAAAAATTTAAAACTTAAGCTTGAAAAATATTTCAAGAACATGTAGAAAATTGTTTACTTACATACTTACAAGAGCTAGCCTGTATATTTTCTAAATTTTGTGGTTGGGCCATAATTCATTAGTTTTTGCACTAATTTTTCTCAAGTATGGAATGCACTCAAGTTAACTAACTAGCCATGGCATACAAAGTTAGATAGGCTCAAAAATAAGAAATTTGTTAGGTAGTAATTAAGTTGAAAATTCAATAATTCTATAATGTTTATTATAAATCCCTAAATGTTTTTGCTTGAAGAATAGAAGCCTAACATATTATTATGAAAAAGGATACTTATTTATTTGAAAAATAAGCAGTAGAATTTTTAAAGATTTATATTCAAAAGTTTGCAGTTTTCTTCTGTTGATCTAAGACATACCTAAAAGAACACAAAAGATTATAAATATTTTTGAACCATGCTAACTAATATTCAAAATATTATATATATATGGCTGGACGGATAAGTGCATGATGAATCTAGTTAAATATATTTGCCAAAGCTCCTTAAGCTAAACTAAAAGTTTGGGTTCAAAACAGCAAAAATAGCAAATGTCAAAAATCACAACCACCCTGAAATATAAGCATGGATTTCTATAATTTATCCAAAGGGCAACCAAATAAAATTAAAACCTATTAAGAGAAAATTAAAAGTTATTATAATCATAGTACGAGTTTTCTTACATGTAAAGAATTTTAACCACAAAATCTGTTATTGTTTTGCTGAGATAAACCCGTGGCATTTTAAGCACTGCACTCCTGGTAATCAATATGCTAAAAATGAGCGACCTAAAACGCCGGGCTATGCCAAAAAAATGAAAATCATAAAGTGAGAAATTTCCTCTTAGGGATATATATGCTCCAAGTGCATTAGGGCCATTTCCATTTTTTTACAACAATTCTTCATATTTCAATTTTTTCAACTTAATTTAAAAGATAGAACTGGGTATACGCTTTCTCTTCTATAGATAATAAATAAATAGGAATGTTAATAAGAAAAAAAGGGAGAACATATAAAACTTTTTCATGAAAAATGCTTTTTTTCTAATAAGGAAGCATTCTTGAAAAACATTTTGGCTAAAATATTGGGGAATAGTCCTTTTCGTGACATCGCTTCTTATGGGGCGATTTGTCGTATTTTAAAATTGCTATTTTTTGGGTTATTTTAGGTTAGGTTAGGTTATATTGGGTTAGGTTATTGCCCCCACAGGGTTAGGTAATTAGCCCCGCAGGGTTAGAGCCCCCCGCAGGGGCTAGAAATAGGAGAAAATCACTGTAAAAAATACGACAAATCGCCCCATAAGAAGCGATGTCACGAAAGGGACTATACCCAAATATTGTTATGGGGTAGTACAACTAATTTTAATAGATTTTGCACAGGCTTTATATTATTTGTGTGAAATCGGCTTAATTGACGAGCTACAAATATGGGCAAGGGAAATAAGGTTAAGGGAAGGGGAAAGGCATTGTGATTAATGTTGAGTAAGAGGGAAGGGGAATTTTTGCATAGAAGACTTATTATTTTTTAGACAATTTGAAACAGGTTCTTATAATGATACTGCTATGCAATATTAATGACAAAGTTTTTTTAACGAGTTTGTAGGTATCATTTTTTTAAATATTAGGACTCAATAAAATACAGATAAATTTACGGAAAATTATAAAAAGTCTCTAAGGAGCTGTAATTAATATGACATAGAAAATAGAAATATAATGAATAATATAACAGAACATCAAATTGAGAGACACATAATATTACTCAGCTTGTCTGCATGTTAAGTAGATAAAAATATATTTGGACTCAATATAATGTAAATATATTCTTGAGTGGTTACTTAATCCTCCTTTAATCAATTAGAAGAAACTGTTTAAAAACATTTTTTTCGCCTAATGATTCAAAAAGAAATATATAAATGTCTTTCCTAGCTAAAACTTATTTCATTTAAGGAAAGTTTAAGATTGGCTAATAGACTTTTCTTCTGCTTAATTGCATTAAATTTAGATAAGAATATTCAAAAATATCATTTTTCATTTGCTAATTAAAATTCACCTATTGATTTTAACAATTTTTCTTTTTCTGTTCCTAATAAATGAAAGTTATGGCCTAATCTTTGGGATCTGTTTTAAAGCTTAACTAATTCCCCCCGCATTTTTTATCATACATTGCTAAAAGATTCCCCTTTAAGATGATAATGACTAAATCTCTTCCATCCATTCAAAATCTTATAAAAACTTTTAACACAAAAATTTTTACGACATGCTTTTATATGAATTTAGGCATGTTATCATACTTGAAAAGGACACTATTTAGCATAGTTTTGTGCAGACTATAAAACTTCAGGAAGTATAGATAATATTTAAAGCTATGTGTCGTTCTTTTCGTCGTAAATTAAATCACATTTAATACTGATAAGAAAGCCAACATGACTTTCATTTATTGCCTTCATATGCAAGTTCAAAATAATATTTGCATTATTTAAAAAAAAAAATTCTGTAATTTCTAAATAAAGCATAGGTATTATTAAAAGATAAGATACCTAAAATACAAAATATTGTCTAAGAAATAAAACTAGAATAAAGAATGTCCTATTAAGATATCGGACCACCTAGGATGATTATACCGACATGTGTGAATATAAAATGACTTGCTCATATGCTCATTCATAACATTTACTTAATTTTAAACCCACCAGCTTCTTTACAAGGGTTGTTTACAAAAGAATTTTTAGATGGGGTTTTCTTTTTTATTGCTTGCAGCTATAATAAACCAAGTACAATTAAAACCCAAGGCAAGATATCTAACTTATGAAATAAAATGCTATAGTATGGAAGCTACTATACAAGCCACCTAATTTGTAGGTCATTTTTTTGATCCATTCCAACTTTTTTAATGTGTCTAATAAATTTAGCATGTTTGTTATATATTTTGACATACCCTCAAGATAAATCATGGAGTAGCGCTGCTCCTAAAATAACAAGAATATAAAAGCTTTACTTTGCATACACTTACACTCTCTATCAAGAATTTAGGGATAAGAAAATGGAGGAAAATAATCTCATCATCCCATTCCAAACCCTTCGACTGATGTTTTCAGGACATAAAAATTATGTGTTTTGTTTCAATTTAAGAGTAAGGTTTGGTTACCCATCCCTTCTCCCTGGTCTCTATAAACATAAACACACTTGGGTATGTAAATAATATCTCCTCAACAAAATAAGAAATAAATACATTAGAAGCTATTAGCTAAAGTGATAACATATCTTATCTAGAAAAAGTTTAATGACAAAACAATAACATTTATGGTATTTGTAGGTATTCATTTAAATTAATCAACCTTTTAAAAGACATTAATGATTAAAACAGTTGATAAGTATATTTCTAATTATAAAATTTGTTTTTAAAAAACTTATGAGGTTATTGTAAGAGTTATACTATATGTGCACCAACGCATGATATGACAAAATATTACATAGGAGGCCTCCTATCTATCTCAGGATACAGGGAAAGACACATTAGTAAAAGTTATTCTTCATTAGATTAAAGACAGCTTTCCGCGGATATTAAAATGAAAAATGATATGATTAAAACCAGATAAGTTAGATCCGATCTAACAAAACTGGTATTAATTTTATGCTTTTTATTTAATATTCATGGAAAATTGTCTCTAAATTGCTATACATGATTTTTCAAAATGGCTGAGAACCAGTTCTAATCCAGTGATATTAATCGGTTTCGAAGCCAAACTGGAAAAACTTTTATGTATTTTTAAAGATTGGATTAGCCTTAAGATACCTTGCAATATCAGAGCTTTCATAGGTATGTGATAAAACAAGGTACTTTAATAAAAAAAGAGCTTTAATAAAAAGTTTTTCCCTTTCTAAAAAGATGTTATCAATTTACATATCGTATTATTCGTGGCAAAAAATAGGCCTTTTAAAGCTTTAAAGATTGAAAGAGAGAGAGTGAGGGAGTGAGGGAGAGAAAGAGAGTAAGGGAGTAAGGGAGGGAGAGACACCTATCTCTTTTGACTGGATTGCAAATTAATTTGATGAGTTAGCAAGTTAGCACAACCAGACAAGCGAAAATCCTGGCAATCAGAGATCAGTAAATTTACAGCAATTTTTAAAAACATTTTTTACAAAATAAAATAATTTAAACGAAAGTATAGCTACTGCTGAAAAAACTCACAAAAATTCAAATTGATAAGAAAATTGATTTAATTTATTACAGCAGATTCATATTAGGGAAAATAATCTTTTTTATTTTTTAAAATGTATCTTTTTACTTGTTACTTAATTCTCTATCCAAGCATATATATTATATATGACTGACTGACTATTTCACTCTCACGCTGCTAAACATATCATTTCAAGGACCTGCTACAAGCTTCGCCAATTAGGATAACATTCTCAACCAAAAAGAAACCCAGACAACAAAAAGGTTTCAACAAGAAGTTGTTGGGTAGATGTTTCTTAATTGAAGAAGAAGCATGGGCATATATTCAGTTAGAAACAAGGATTACCGCATCCATAAAAATGAATCTACATAAAGCAGACTAATTAAATAATAATATTAATAATATTTTGATAAGAAAACATGTAACATGTAGGCTTTTTTAGAAAAATTGACCAACATGAAACATGAAATTGTTATGGGTAACATAATCTTAATATAAGTTTCAACTCAATTAGATGATTCTGTTATAAAAAATATCCCGACAATCTGGCAAAATATAAAATATTTTGTTTACCTGTGCTGTGGTCGATAAAGTAGGGCTCGCCCTTCTCCGTGTAGGATTTCTCCCAGTTTGGCGGGAGGGGCCCCAAGTCGTCGTCCTCCCCATTTGTCTCGCTGCCGCCGCTAGCCGCCGACCCGGCTGACTGCTTGGGCAGGGAGGACTGGTCGGTTACTCCGCTGTCTGGACTACCACCTGAAAAAAATAAAATATTTATAAAAATGTTCAAAAAAGTTATTGACAGTTAAAATGTATTTCAACTAGCAATTATAATTCCAGTTCAAATACTTTTTTGCTCAATGTGTCTAGTTTAATACTTTTCACTGTGGTTTATTGCTAACAAAAATAGAAAAATTAATGTTTAAAATTCCTTTATAGGCTTTTTATCCCTATGTGAATTCCTAAGTTATTGAAATCAATTTTAGTAAAATAAGATAAATAGCCCAAAATAAACCCTAAAATCACCCCATGGTGCTTAGCATCATTTTAGAGCATTTTTGGAGGGGTTATAAAAAGTATCCAACCATTTTTGGGAAGGATTTAATATTGGATGAAAAGGGGGGGGGGGGGGAGGAGGTAGGGTAATTAAATCGAGATTCACTTTTTCAAGCCATATGTGTTAATTGGCCCCCACATATTTGGTTCTGTAATAAAAGGGTAAAAAGTTTTATTGGGAGAAAAAGTAGAACGGGTTATTTAGAAGAATAATGGCCAGGAATTTTCTAGTTAATTTCTTAACAGATTTTTTACTCGAATAAATTAAATTTCCTATTTTTTTTATTTTAATTGTGTTTTTTATTAAATATTACTACTAAGCTAAAACATGTACATATGTCCTTATTCTTGGCTGTAAGAATTTATAATAGATTGAGAACATGGCGTTCAATCGGACCTTTTAAAATCCGATTAAGCCAAATCTCCCCTTACCCTCTCCTCAATATCTGATCTAACACCTCCCCCCCCACCCCCTCTTTCTCTGATATACCACTGCTCAATAGCCAATAGCCTGCCATTTTAAGACATATATATATTTTCACTTTTCTACTCATCTCATTCTCTATCTCCCCTCCTTTCTCTTTTTCTTCCTTTTTTATGTCCAGATAAAATGATAATTTAGTATACATTAAAAAAATAAATGATTTTCAAAAAATGAAGAATTTGAATTAAATGGCTTTAATCTAAAGAAAACTTTCTTGCTCTAACTTTTCATGTCATACAATTTTATTCTTCATGACAAAATATACTTTCTTAATTGTTCAACACATAAAAATAATTCTTCAATTAAGTAAACTTCCTGTCAATTCCCTTACCCCCTGACAATGTCTGATAAACATTGCTCTGAGATATAAATCAAATCAATCGTCTCAAGTGGGAACAATAGTTAATTTCTACACTAGTCAACTATTTCAATTTCATTGTTTTTTCTTTAAATCCTCCGACCAATAGATCATTTGTTACTTTTTACTTTGTTTTTAAAATAAAAATATAACATTCAAATCAAGTCCATCGATTAGAGGTTAGTTGAATTTTTCATCACTGGTTCGGACTAAACCAAAATCTTGTCTTTTTTAACATTGAAAAATGTTCAAACTAACTTAAATATTACGATTAATAGTAGTAATTAGGAGATTTTAAATTGCTCTTATTGAATACTATCGAATTTTGCTCAAATACTTTCAGCAAAGAGCAGATTTAACACTAAATGTGCATGATCTAGTGAACTTAACTTTTGCCATATAAGTTATCCACAAATCAGTAAGGGATAGGTATTTCTTCTGCTAAATTAAAAAAAAATAACAATTCCTAACATTTGAAGAAGAAAAAATATTTTACAAGTAAAAAATGGAGGCAAAACAACTTTTCTTCCTATGAAATATCCCTTGTTATTCCTCAACCCTTTGCTAAACTGCGACTAAGCTTCACCTAATCAGCTTATATTCATGACTGTGGACCAAGCCCACACTTTTTTACCGCAGTTTTTTAGCACTTCTTCATGCCTAAAGGACATTTCAACCCCCCTATTTCTGTGCTCTTTTGAAGTGGTCAAAAACTTTTTTTATTTAACTAACTTCTAGCATACCCCTAAAGTAATTTAAACCTTGACCAATTTCTGTTGGTTTTTTGTTTTCAATTAAGCTTAATCAACAATCATATAATCTTTTACAGCTATTTGTAATGAACATTTTAAAATAGAAAATATTTAATGATGTAACAAATTAGGACAAGAAATAGCTATAGGAAATATGGTGCTCTAGTAAGAATCAGATAAAAAAGATAAAATATATATTGTGAAACTCCATGCAGTCAATGCAAATGTACATGTGCTATTTTTTGCAACTATCCTAGCTCGTGCTTTAGTCAGGATTTAAAGCCCTGTGTGTTCCTAAATTAAGGGATTAGAAAATGCGCGAAAATTTCATTGTTATGTTACTGTAATGACAAGACAATATTTTAATTTCCTCACACAAAAAAAACAAGTAGGTATATGAAAATCATATGATGTGGCTACCTTCATCCCTTAGTACATCCTGAGATGTCCAGAATAACTAGAGATCTCTCAAGGGTTTGGGCAGATGAAAAAATTAGATATTTAGGGGTGGGTTCAAAAACAGGAATTTAAGGCATGAAATATTATTTATAGCATTTAAAGTTCAATTCTAAGTATCACATATTTCAATACTTTAATTGAGAAGTATGTGTCAAAAACCGTGAGCTAATTTGTAAAGAAAAGCCTTAAAAAATCTAAAACAAAAAATCTTTCATTTTTACGAATTGAATTTTATAAAAATAATTGTTAAGCTAGAATATACATTATTGATCACTTTGATCCGTGTAATCCACCACATACTTATATGGATGTCCAGTATGCTAAAAAAAAAGGTTTCAAAGGGGTGTGTGTGTAGTCGTAGGGCAGGGTAGGAATGTAGGTAGGTGGGTATACTTATACATGTCCAGAAAAAAGGGGGACAGTGTGTGTGTGTGTGTGTGTAGAGTAAAAAAACCTCCTGGAGTGCATGACTTTTATACGCTCAATAAATCCCCATCCTTTGATATAATGATAGTCCCACATGGTGAGTTCAACTACACCAGAGAGAGATAGAGAAAGATAGATAAAAAAGACAGATAGGAAGATATTAAAAAAGATATAATATATTCTAAAATAATTTTACAACATTTGATGATCATTATATATCATTAAAGTAAATCAAAAGTTCAAGTTTTAAAAGTAGGCAACTTATCTGTTGAAAATAAATGCTCAAATATCCTCTTAGATAAGGATATAAGTTTTTAAAAATTGTAGTAAAGCTATGCTTGTAACCTTTTCATCATAAACATTTGCATAAATAGTAAGGGAAACGAATATAAATTCTTAAGATTTTTAATTAATGTAATCAGTTTCTAATACATTTACTTCAGATTAAACTCCCAAAAATGTTTTTAAAGTCGGACAATATGCTATGGAATTATGTGAACAATATGATAATTATAAATAAATACAAATAAATTCGTTTAAAATGTTTGAATATATGTTCTTGTCGCTGCTTAAACCTACACACTTACACACATTATCATGTTTGAGATTATATATGAACAAACTTAGCATTTAAAGCCTTAACATTTCTTTCCTAATTAATATGATTAGACTTAATATGCATGTACATATACACTTAAGCTTTTCTCTGGGCATTAAACATGCAATTTAAAAACCACTGGTCTTAACAGTGCATTTAGTTAATGTCACTCGGATTAACAACTAGGATGATAGTATTTTAAGCTTCGTAGCCAAGAAGGACTTGTTTAAGGTTTAAGTTTGAACTAAGGGGATAGTTCCTAGAAAGACATTTAAAAACTGAAACACATTGATATAGTCCCTTTTTTGAAGACTTATTATACAATAAAAAAATAACGTAATAATTTTGCTTTAATTGTCATTTAATTTCAAAGTTTTAAAACTATAGGGGAAAAAAACCGTCTAAATCATAAGATTTCTTACAAAAGGACTTGTAAAGAATATTGATATAAAAATACAAACTTACAATAACAATTCTAGAGTGTTTACGCCACCAATAATTGTAATTACACATGTTTAAACATTTTGTAATTTCCTTGCAATAATACTTGGGCTAAAATTTATAGTGTAATGACACGAAAAAGTGATTTTTTTTCTAAGGTTTCTACTTTACTGTATTTCAATACTTGTAATTGGTGTGTGCATGTTAGTTTCAAGGTTGAAATTATGTTCATTTAAGTACAGGGGAAGTAAAAAATATCTTGGAGATAGGAATTGAAAATCGCGCAATTTTCCAACGTTTTTTTTGGAGGAAAAGCATAAGTAGACATTTGTTTCTAGAAAACTAAAAAAACTTTTTACTTTTTATAATGTAGTTTTTAATTAGGTATTAATGCAACTTTAAATATTACTTTTTATCTTAATGACTATTATCTTTACAATATAATATCAAACTGTGTAGAATGAAACCTTATTCTAAATACCTTAATATTTTTTCAAAGCGCTTAATGGACTTATCTAAACTCTTTTAAAAAATTAACTTATCATTTTGTCCCTAGGATAAAGAGACAAAAACATGGTACTTACTTAGGGACTCTCCATCCCACGTCCATTTCCATTACAACCCCCACCCCCCCCCCCCGCCTCCTTCCCTCCCCTGGCTTAAACTTTTTGTCGTTAAGAAAACTCTTTGAAATTGAATTCAAATTTGGCATTTCCCTGGCCGTAAATGTAATTACACCGAAAATTATTTGGCTTGTTTTGTATTTAGAAATTCCTAAGTAGCAGCTATAAAGGGACTTAAGATGTGAGCTTTTTTAGTGATCATAAAGGAAAATTTGTAAAATTAAGAATTCTGAAATTTTGACCTTTACAAAAAAAAATTAGCTGTGAATTATGTGAAGTATATTTCAACAGATAGAATGTAAAAATATAGAATATTTTAGGCAAACTAATATTTCTACATATATTACTACCCTGCATGACCATTTAAAGACATCTAAATCCAAAACATTTCTGTAAACTGCCTCTGGGAATGATTGAGATACAAATAGAGAGGAGAGAGAGATGGCAAGAATGAAAGATTTAAAATAAGGCAAAAGTCAAAATTTGAAGGGGCGCACAAGGCCGAGTGTCGATTAATCATAAAATGCATCAGAATTCCTGTAAAAAGTAGAGAAATCCAGATTAATGCCAAGTAATTGCAGTCAAAGGGTCAAGAATGGAATTTAATTTCGACTTGAAATGAATTCAATGTTTTTTGTTGTGATTTTTGTTTCTACGGGTTGCATTGTCTTTGAAAACCATATGCTTGCTAGCCCTGCTGGGATTGTATACAATATTCAAACATAGATAAAAATAGAATTAACAATAGGTACTAAAATTAATCTGCTATAAAATATATTAACTCTCTATCCATGAAGGGTATTTAAAGAGTTAAGTTAGGTACCCAACAATTGTTCCTCAAGATTCTAAATTTAATTAGTTATAAAAATAACAAAAATATACATAAGCTTTAAACAGCCATTCTTTAAGTGAGAGAAAATAGCTGAGCAATACATTGCAATGCACCATTCTATAAAAGAAGTAAAAGCTTCATTTACAAGGAAAACCTCTACATTGTTTGGTCTATGGTAAGCAATGCACCTTTATCAAAATACTCATCTGCGAAGTGCACTAAACATAATAGAATCCCTATTGTCTATGCTCTTCCATAATATAGCCAGGACAGAGATATGCCAAGAGAAAATAATTTTCTTCGGATTTTTCCAATATCCGTTATAAAAAGTTAATTTGATTTAAGGTCAATTACAATCTTTGAACTTCAGTGCAATAAGATGATGGAAAAAAAATGTGTACTAATAATATTAATATTTTTCTAACAGTAAAATGTTTTATTTGAATCTATATCCCCTGTCCCGGATAAAATCGTATAAAATGTCCTGCTAGCTTGTAAAATATGTTATAAAATAAGAATAAAAAGTATCAGATGCAGTAAAAATGTGCTTTAAAAGCTTCTATCATTGTTTATCGAAAGTGTCTTTTCGGGAGTTAAAAAATATGTTCATGACAACCCATAAACTTTAGGAATACATTCAAATATTTTTCTTAATAATATTGTTTTATTTCTATACATAGGTAGTATCATTTTAAAATGTTTAAACATGTATTAAAATAAAATAGCAGCATGAAGTAAAGAATCATGTCTGGATTTAAATAAAGAGAGATTATGCTAATTTCTTAGCATAAACATACAAATCCTCTCTTCTGTCAGAGATAAAAAGAATGGAAAAATTAATATAAACAAAACGATTCATTTTTAAAAGGAAGAATTTTTAGATTGTTATTAAACAAAAATAATGTTGTATTTTTTAGTTTCGGAAATAATGATTATCAAATACGCATTATGAATGATACTTTTGTTTTTGAAGCTTCTCATAATGTTTTTAGTCAATTTATTATTGATAATCAAGAAGAAAGCCCTACGTAATTAATCAAGGTTTAATTAAAATAGACAACAAACATTTGTGGAGTGACCAATCTAATAAGTATTCTTCATGGAATTATCCCTTTTTACATCTTTAAAAATTCCTGCATCCCTATGGTTGTACTCCCCCAAACTTCCTACTCCAAACATAGATATCAATGTAGAAAGAAAAGCAGCAAAATCCAGACTTAAATATTTGTTTAGACAAAACATTAATGCAGCTTCAAACAATGCTCATAATAACGCAATTAAAACAAAATGAATGCCCTAGACAAATAATAGCTAATATTTCTCCCCCTAATAAAGCTTTCAAAAGGATAATGGTTGTTTTTATTTCTGTTTTACAACTTTTGTTTTATAACAAAGAGGTATATTCAAAAGTTCTAACTAATTTAAATCATTTAATGATTTGAATCATTTCTACCTAATTCCAATTGTGTTTAATTTTACACAAATTTTACATAGATAAATTTAATTAAAATCGCCGAAATCCGTCTTGTTTTAAGCACCAAAATCATAAATACTTTTAAACTAAAATATGAGAAACAACATAAAAATTAATCTAAAACTGAAAATCATAGAACATAAAAAGATGCATAAAACGAAATTCATGTCTATTAATTGAGGGCAATAAAATGTAATTTTTATTACTGGCCAATGAGCAGTTACTGGTTTTAATTAGCCAGGAAGATTTTATCAAACATTAGTTTCAAAGTATAATGTTATTTACATTTAGAGTTAATTTATAAATTCCACCTCCTGATCTTGTCTAGTTAAATCAGATAATTGAAAGTATGGAATTTTAGGGGCTTAATAGGGGGGAAACATAATGTAAGTACACAAATTTAAGGGAATATCAATTTGACCGAAAATCTACGAACATGCATGGATAGATCAATGGGCTTTTTAATTTGTTAGCTGGTAAAATATACCAAAAATCTGTATTTATTGTCACCAAATTCCCCTCTTTGTAAATGTTGCAATTTAGATATTTCAAAGGGGGGAGGCGGATGTGCCACTTTTTGAAACCAAAACTAAAAGTCAAAGGAACTCAACTAAAAAAAGAGTTACAGGTCTGAGATTTTGCATAGCAGTTGCTTTATAGGCTTACAATATGGAACAGTGAAGAAACGGCGGCGCATCCGCCGAAAACTGCCGAGAAATTGAAGAGAAAAAAATCGGCGGGAAACGGCGGTTATCGGCGGTTGCGCCGCCGTTTCTTCACAGTTCCATATTGTACCTCTATAAAGCAACTGCCATGCAAAATCTCAGACCTGTAACTCTTTTTTTAGTTGAGTTCCTTTGTTGACTTTTAGTTTTGGTTTCAAAAAGTGGCACATCCGCCTCCCCCCTTTAGAGCTTTTAAAATTTTTAATTTTTTGGTTCTTTCCAGAAAGGAACAACTAACTCTAAAGTTATAATTAGGTAAGATTTTTTTGGGTGTTTTTTTATGGGATAACTTTTATCTACTTATGAATAATCCTTCTTTTTCTGAACAAGTTAAAAATTACTCACAATACTTTCCTGAATTGACATTTTCTGAGTCTGAATCATGTGAGATTGTCTGTAAACAACAGGACACAGACATCACAGAACATTATTCCACAAATTAGACTCACAATACATTTATTTTTATCTTTTAAATTGGTATAACAAATGATTTTTTGGTAAAAAAAACACTATTTTTAATTTTCACATGATTTTTTTAGTGTTGTCACTATTTTACATTATTTCCGATTTTATTATTCTTTTTAATTGCAACTGCGGGAACAGTTAATTCTAAATGACAATTTGTCTCTCAGAATATGACACACAGACACACACGTCTTCTGTCTGTGTAATCCAACTTTTACTTTATTATCTGTATATAACCTGCAAGCTCATGGTTTTCACATATGTGTGTATGTGTTGAAATAACTGGTATTATCACGACAATAATTTATAATTTATCATGTAACAGCTTTCATTAAAAATGACCACTATTGACAGCTTTTAAATTGACATTTCCTAACTTGAAATTATTTCACTAATGTCAAACTTAAATGATTTCTATGTCACAACAAATTTTTAGTACAGTTTAAGTTTGCCTTAAAATTGCACATGCTATTTCCTCATTCAGCGCGAAGCTTAGTTCCTATACTACTGCTCATAACATCATATTTGTGTGTGTGTGGTGCGCGTGGACGCACAGCTTAAAGATAAATCTGACTGGACCGTCCGTACGTCGGTGTCGCCCGAGAGAGAGAGAGATGGGGAGAGATGTTGTATAGGAAGGTGCGTCGTCAATTCTTGTCCGTCCATCCATTTCATTCCCCCCACCTCCCGGCGTAATACAAGGTAGATTTACCCTCCATGCCCTTAGTGAATCATTCTTCTAGCCCCATTGATGATGGTTAAGATGGTTGAATAAAGAGGGGAGAGGGACTCTTAACATAGAGAAATTATTAAGGAGACACACACACACACACACAACAAATACCCTTTAATAAAAGGGACCATTTGGAAGGAAGGGAAGCTTTTGAGTGGACAATAAGGTGTGTGTGTGTGTGTGTGTGTGTGTGTGAGGGAAAATAAACACACACACACATATAGATGTGGGGATGGGACATATATATATACATACATATTATATAGGCACACAAATACATACATAATACATATATAGGCACAATAATGGACAAGGTCATATTATTAGATTAAGGTTGAGCACATACACAAATTTGGGTATGGGGGAGGGGGGGATTTAAATGACCACTATCTTGGTTATGCCACCACATGGTAGGTAGAGTGGGGGGGGGGGGGGGGAGTGTGGACAGATACACAAATATCTGGAATTATGTATTGAGACTTGACCAATACGAAAAATCAACATAACAAATCACAAGGACAATTGTTTCCATGTTTAGCACAAAAAAGTCAAAAATAAAAATCTCCACGTGTGTAATAATAAACAAACAAGGAATGACAAAAAAAGTGGGAAGGTTTTAAAATTGTATTCATTTTAAGTAAGATTTTTTATTTTGCTTGACATTTGGATATCAATACAGTTAAAATAAAGTATATAGAGCATTTTTTATATTAGCTGCATATTTTCTGTGATATTTTGTGAAGCTTTAACTAGGTAATCAATGGGAGGAAAATCCAGTAAAATGTTAACAATAATAGATAATAGTAAGAAAATGGTTGATGGGGCGAGGCAATGAATGGGGCAAAACAAAAGTTTGGCAATTGATGTTTTAAAATTGAAATTGAATATTCATACAACACACACACACATTCACAAACATCATTATACACAGAATTTTACACACAAACACACTAACTCAACATCCTTCAATCACCAGACACACACACAGAAGTCAGCAGGTGGTTTGAATTTGTAAAACTAACTCCGCCAAAAAAGTATTTGCAACTGTATGGTCGCAAAGGCCAGAAATTCCGCCTACGCAGACCATGGTTCAATCCTTAAATTCATCATTAATCTTTATTACCATATGATAATCTTTAAGATAGAAAAAGTAAAAACAATATGCTCAATATTAGTTATTCTTATCAGTTGTTAATAATTCTTTTAATAAAAATATATATTTTTAAGGATCCAACCCAAGGGCTAACAAACAAACATTCTGGAGCCACTAAAAATATATTTGAATATCCACCACTTTTACAATACACGGAAGTATTAGTTATTATTTTAATACATAAAAAACGTTCTACCTAAGTTTCTTTAAAAAATATTTTTTCTTCTATAGATTGATATTTTTATGTCTAAATGAAAATTACTTATGAAAAGGATAATTTTTTGATAAAGTAAAGGCTTAGACTAATTTAAAAGCTAACACCCTAGAAGTTAGGGATAATGCCACTAGTAAGATGCATAAAAATTCTAACACAATTATTAAATGCAGAAAAAAATGTGCTTCGATAAAGCTTATAAGCTAAAATGTAATCCTTATACTAAAGTAACAGGATGTCTGTTTGTCTGTGTGTTTGTGTGTTTGTGTGTCTGTACCGAATGATCTCGCTAACCGCTGAACCGATCGGGTTCTCCTTAACAGGGTAGCTTCTCATAGGTCCCGCGAAGGTTTATAACTATTTTCTTGGGGGGTGGGACACCCCCAACCCCCCCAAAAAATGAAAAATCCCCCCCGAAATTTTTTTTTAAAATTTATTTTAACTAAAATTATAAATGAGGGGGGAGCACCCCCACCCCCCAAAAAAAAATTTCGCCCCTCCCCAACAAAATATTTTTTTAAAATTTTTCTTTTAAAAATCTAAAATAAAAAAAATTGGGTTATAAATTTGACTCTCTCCTCCTCAAGTGCCCCTAGAGGCCTCTAGGGGCGTAGCCGCTAGTCCTTATAATAAAGTAACAGGATGTTTGTGTGTCTGTGTGTTTGTGTGTTTGTACCGAAGGATCTCGCTAACCGCTGAACCGATCGGGTTCTCCTTAACAGGGTAGATTCTCATATGTCCCGGGAAGGTTTATAACTATTTTGGGGGAGGGTACCACCACCCTCCCTAGAGAAATTAAATTTTTTTTAAATTTCTCAATTTTAGAAAGAGAGTTCAACGAAAAACAAACATCAAACGTAATTTTTTTTTACTTTTTCTTTTAAAATCTAAAATAAGAAATTGAATTATTAAATTCGACTCTCTCCTCCTCAAGTGCCCCTAGAGGCCTCTAGGGGCGTAGCCGCTGGTGTAATATAAAATGTTATCAAAACGTTGAGCAAGTAGGGAGGGGGAAGGGGGGGGGGGGATTAAACCCCACGTGCAAATAAAAGTGTTAATCTGCCCCCCCCCCCACAACCTGGTCAATTGCTGTGCACGTGATTGATCTAGCATAAGGGATAAGCCATTGAACAATAAAGCAATGTGCAATGCACCCCCAATCAAAAAATACAAAATCAAATCTTCTGTGGATTTAAATTCTAAGGGAAAAAGTTTGGACAATATGAAAGCTATGAGTGGTGGAAAAGTTTGGGCATTTCTAGTCTTGATATAAGTTGTAAAGATAATCTTATTTCCAACTCCAGCTAAACATAACAAGGAGATATTAATATACACCCAAACAGAAAACGTGCATGCCATTTTCAAATATTCAATTATAGTTTGCAGAGGCACGAAGCAGAAAAATCAACACAGGGGTGTTTTGCTTGCATGCAATTTCATAAAACTTATTTGCACTTTTTAAATTAGCTAACGTCATCCGCCATATTGAAAACAAATTGCTCAATTTATAAACATACCTTCACATACATATATACAAAGTTAAATATAAGGAACAGGGAAGCAGATTTGGAAAAATAATTAGGATGAAGGCAAACATGATTTACAATGTTTTAAATACTTTGAAATTTCTGAACCGAATTGATTGTACTTTTCCGGAAAGCTTTAATAAATGTCTTTTTTTTGAAGTTTCGTGCTCTCCTAGAGGCTAGGGGCAAATCAACTAGTGATTATCAAACAACAATTACAGAAAAAACAAATACCCCCATTTGGAAGTATTGAAACTATAATATATAATAGTTTAAATGATTTATCATATCATGAAACTATCCCATCTTGAGACCTATTATTTTTGTCAATTTTGATCCCTCTCATAACATTCAAGTCATATGCATTTGTATGTATAGCGTGCAACCTTTTTAATATAAATAGATTAAGAAAATGATTAATGTTTTGATGCCATTACTTGCTCCTATATGTATGTACCTGGTACTTTTACCAATCAAATGTGTCATTATTAATTAGCAATAATTTATCTAATGCATTTTTCTGATCTATTTTATATAAATCTGAGTTGTGCCTTTTAAGTTTGTACACGTGTACTGTTTGATAATTTGGCAGATTTATGTTTGTCCGGTCTGTAATGTAATATTGGCATAAATAGGCACCTTTATCTTCAAGATTTGTGTGCTTGACCCTCTACGGACGAAATGTAATTAATGCAAACAATTAAAAAGAAAATTAAACAAGTAAAGGGGACATTTGTATTTAGTTTTTAATAAGGTTAAGTGGGCCAAGTCAAACAATACTTGACTAATTAATTTAAACAAAAAATACTCCAATGTTCTATAATCTAAAATCATTAAATAAGTAGATTTTGCTCATATACTAATATTGCAAAATGTTGCAAAAGGGTTAAGAACGATATTAGTTTGCAATTCAGCTAATTAGACCAATTACTCACCACCCACGCGTATGCCCTAAAGAGTCAGGGGGTAGGGGAGAGGGGTTGGCTAGTACAGCCCCATGCCCCGCGTCAAGTCGAATAAAAATCAATATTTTCAATGGCCCTAGATAAATTGCTTGAAAAAGGGCGGGCGTCTTAAATGTAAATAGGGGAGGGTATTAATTTAATGGGCTGATATTTGTTTAAACAGAAAATTGAAAATGCTTAAAATATATTCTAAACTTATGAATAAAGTTTAGTAATACAATTTTAAACACTCGTCTGAAAAAAGTGAATTAGCATAAAGAAATATGCTTAGACAATAGACCTTGTTGCAAATATATTCAAGACTTCGCCTCCCACACTTTTAATTCATTTATTGATGCACAAAATAGAATCAATTATTCATCATTTATTTGATAGGAAACTATTCTGATTATTTTTATTTTTAAGTCGTTGAAATATATTAGGACATGTATTGTAAACTCCAAATTTTCACCCTATCTAATCTTATTATAAACAAAATAAAATAATGCTTTATTCTAGTATCTATAATACAAAGTAGAACGATGTCTGTCTGTCTGTTTGTTTGTATGTCTGTTTGTAGCCAAGGATCTCGCTAACCGCTGAACCGATCGGGTTCTCCTTTACAGGGTAGCTTCTCATAGGTCCCGGGAAGGTTTATAACCCCCAACCCCCTCAAAAAAAAATAAAAATAGCCCCCTCCAAAAAAAATTTTTTTAAATTTTTCTTTTAAATCTAAAATACGAAAAATTGGTTTGATTAAACCTCTTGGGGCAAAGCCCCTAGAGGCTAGGGGCGAAGCCGCTAGTTCTTGAAATAAAGTACTAGGATCTTTCTGTGTCTGTCTGTATCGCAGGATCTCTTTAACCGCTGAACCGATATGGTTTTCCTTTACAATGTATATTCTCATATTTTTAACTTGTAAAACTATTTCAAGAAGGAAAAATAATAATTCTAAATTGACAACAAATATTACCTAGACAACAAAGTATCAGAACCAAATGCATACAAGAATTTATAAAAAAAAAAAGCATCTGAAAAAGACAAAAATGCTTCAGTGACATACTTCAGAAACCTTTGTGCAAAGAAATATGCAGGGACAAAGAAATACTTTATTTGTCTTTTCCCTCCTATAAGTACCATGCTAAAAAATTTCTAAGTATTTTTCAAAATGTGATGAATTATAATTCTATCTGGCACTTTTTAAGTACTCCACCCTTCAAAAAAACTAAAACCTAAACATCTTTAGAACTACTTTCAACTTACAAAATAAAATAAGAAAATCTCAATGTCAAGTGACTCAACTTGCGAAATTCTTATGATGAAACTAACTCTTTGCACAATTTGTACATCATTTTTTTCCTGAAAGCATATCAACCTAAAAAAAAGTTTTGAAGAAAAGTAGAAACTACTCTGACAAGATTTAAAACTTGCATCCAAATTCAAAATTCACGCTGGGCAAAAATAACAAAACATTTGCGCGACCCCACACACACACACACTGAATCACACAGACATACACACACACACACACACACACACACTGAATCACACAGACATACACACAAACACACACATGTACACAAACAATCGGTATTTGCATAAATTTAATGCATAGCATCTTGAATATGTTTGTTTGTATCTAATTTTGTATTTTTTTCAATTAGCTGCATTCGCCTACCCATTATCTATCCATCTATCCTACCATCAATCTATAAATCCATCCTTTTTATTCATCTTGTTACCAATCTAATAATTTATTCCATTCAAATAAGGATCTTAATTTTTTATTGGCTTATCAAATATTAATCTATCTTTCATTTATTAAAGCTACGTAAAGCTATGAAATGTCTAAATTTTTAATCTATTTAACAATAAAGGATATTTTGAAAACAAGGTTTCCTTGAAAGCAATAAAAATGTTAATAGAATTTAATGTTTGTCAGCCTTTTTATTGCCAGCAAAAATCAACAACAAAACATGTTTTACTAGAAATATGTTTTGTCCTTTTTACCATCTCCCCCCTCCCCCTTCCCTCTTTTCCCAATCATGGCATCTCTTTACCTTTACCTAGATAAATATAGGCACGACCATAGACAGAAAAATAATAACAATTTCACTTTGATAGAAATGCCTCTAGGATCAAAGATCTTAAAAACATAAAACAAATCATGACTATCTACTTAGTGTCTTTTTTTAAATTTGCAGATTATTTGTCTTGAAGTCTTTGAAAAAAATGTTTTAAGTATCTATGGGACATGGGAGAACCCTGAAAATCTGAAAGTGTATCAAATTATGAGTATCTTTCTATCTATCTATTATTGTGATGTTTTAAAAAATGAAGCCAATTTCTTGGCACTATGCACAATAAGGCAGAAAAAAGGATATATGGAGGGGAAAAAATGGGGTAGTCATAATCTATTGACAAAAGTTGAGATATATTTCTTTTTAAGTCATAAGAATTTATTTTTCATGCAATAACCTTAAAATATAATTTATACAATTTAGTTTTCAAAATATGATTCTCATGTAATTCACCTTAAGAATAAGTTTCATTTTTCCTAAAGTTTTTGATGTTCAAGTCTTAGTGTTTGATGGTTCTCTTGTAATATTTGCAAAAATTAAGACTTTTATTAATAGACAATGACAAGAGAAAGAATGGATATTTTAATGATCTGTTGGAAATAAATCTTTTTTTATTTTTAGTTCTCCCCTGAAATATGTTGTTTGTCAACATGGAATATTTTAATAAGAAAAAGATATTTTTACATATGTTATAGAAGTTTAAAGTAGGTAATACTTTGAGCAATTTAATTTTCAGAATAAAAAGAATTGACTCAACAACGACTTTAATTCTCCATAGATTCACAGATTCATAGAAAAATAGATTTTTCTTCCGAGTGCCTTATCCCCTACTTTAAATGTATCTAACTTGAATGTTGCATAGAAACTGCCAAAGTGTGAATGTGTAAACTAGATTGCAAGCAAACAAAGGTGACAGGGACAAATCTAAACTTTTCTAATTTAAGGCCTCTTGCTTCTCAACATTTAAAGGCAATGTATTTTATATTAGATTGATCTCATGGACTAAAGGGTTAGTTTTACATAGTAGTTCCTAAAGTATTATTGCAGATTTGGTGATTAGCTTGGACATGATGATTTTCAAAATCTGAACTGATACTTAAATATTTCAAATTACTACATTTTGAACATAGTATGCCAAGTAATGGTAGAAAATGAAATACTTCTCAATCATTTATAAAAAATTATAAATCCCAATGATAATATTACTAGGTAATCATTTGTTATTCTACCCAACTTATACCAATAACGATATTAATTCTGAAAAAAAATTACGAAACCTATACGTGTTTTTCAGCTGTCGTTGGAGGGCAAAACATCATAAAATTGACGACCTCTCAATTTGCCCCTTAAATATTATTTTAGAATTATTTCGATTATTCCTGTAGGTGTTCTACCTATGATTAAAAAAATAAAATCCTGTATCTTATCTTTCATATTGAGCATTACACACAGAAATTAGATTCTATGAAAGCAATTAACCAGCACAACCCATGACAGTGCAGTTTAAACGAGGTAGGAAAATTCTCATTACATGTGCAGTTCAGCAATAAAGGGTTAAGTAAATAAGGGATTATTCATTGAATTGGTGATTTAACTTAATAAAGTAAAGAAAAATGTGTCTCATATGGACACACCTAAAAAAGATAGTAAATATTAGTTATTACAAAATATAAATGCCATTTCTTTCTTGAGGATTTTCTTCAAATTATTGAAAGATTTATTTGACCAGATTTGTATCAATATACTTATCTCTTTTTAAGCAGCTACAAAGCTATATATGTATAGTCCACTCAAATACAATTCCAAGATGTTAGTTATGGAACCATTTTTTTTATATCTTCTGTATTATATGCTACCACATATTAAATGCATAATTTTATAAATGAAATTGTTATTTTTGTTCAAAATTTAGCTGTGAAATTGAGTAATTTTAACAAAAATAAGAATTTAAAAAATGGAATTACATATCAAAAAGTTTTTGTGTCAACAATAACATATTGTTTTCTTTGTTGATAACAATTACAGCACTAATATTGTACACTAAGTAGAAAAACTGCACAATTTAGTTAGGATTGTAATTGTGACATGACATACTTTAAGAGGCAAATTAGTTATCTATAATACAAAGTAGAACGATGTCTGTCTGTCCGTCTGACCGTCCGTCTGTCTGTCTGTCCCTTAAGATCTCGGTAACCACTGAACCGATCGGATTCTACTCTTCAGGGTATCTACCTATTGGTCCTGTGGTGGTTTTAGGCTATTTTCTCGGGGGGTGGGACACCCCCAACCCCCCCAAAAACCAAAAAATCCCCCCCCATTTTTTTTTTTTTTTTTTTTTTTTTTTTTTTTGAAGGAGTTTCCATGGTCCTTTATGGTCTCTCGCAATAATTTTTTTTTATCACCTCTTGGACAAAGCCCCTAGAGGCTAGGGGCGAAGCCGCTAGTCTTTAAAAAAATAGCTCCCGTCCACTATTAATATGTTTATATGGTTACCCAATAATAATTGATTGAATGATTAAAAACATTATTATTATTAAGAATTGTGTATTTATATAACCATCAATTACTGTGGCTGACATGACCAATAATAAGAATAGTGAACCCCAATATTGAATGTCATAAGAATATGTATTTATGTTTTTTTTTTATGTAAGAGTAACAAGGACAATCATATACATATGAGAAGGGCTGCATTATCAGCTTCTACCAAATTAATTCGGAAAAAATCGCGAAACCTATACGTGTTTTTCAGCTGTCGTTGGGGGGCAACACATCGTAAAATTAACGACCTCTCCATTTCCCCCCCAAATATTATTTTAGATTTATTTCGCTTGTTGGTTATACCTTATTCCTGGCATTATTAGACTAATAACATTTTTGATGATTTTAAAATTTTGGACGGGTCAGTCAAGAAATATCAAATGAGTAAGTTATTTTATTTTAATACAGGGACAGTTTCAGCCATTTGAATTTGAATAAAAATTTGGAATCAAAGCTACGGACGGATATACCCTTGTTTTATGGCAGTGATGCTATACAAAAATGCTACTTAATATTTTGTACACTTATTCACACCAGACAGAATAGTTGATTACTTTTCTACATAAGACATTTTGTAATTTTTGTACAGTATTTTATATTCAAAGGATACAATAATATGAAATTATGCATCTTTGTTTAGATGATTCTACCACCACCAAAAATCATAAAACCTAAAGGGTAAAGGTCTAATATATATTCCATTTGCAATCTCCAAATCAAATTCAAATTTGGTTGATTTTAAGTTACGTTTTTAGGAGTGTTTCCTGATAATGCACAATAAAGTTTACCAAAACCCTTTTTCTTATTTGCTCTTCATCATACTAGCTAGTAGATATCCAATGCCTTTCTTCACTTTCCTTTAACACAGTGGCTTCAACTAGGAGATTTTAAGAAGCTCATGAATTTTCTAACAAAACCCTAATAAATTGTCCTCAAAAACAGACTAACAAAAAGTTTTTAAGATTAAACTTTGATGAAATCAAATTTTCAATATGAAACAATACATGTAAGTTAACTTCGTTCTGCCCCAACAATTACATATTTTCCATAAAAACTTCCCTTCAAAGCCATAGTGTTAAACCTAACCCTTCTTCCCTACTCCACTGCTAGTAACCATTATATGCAATTTTGTTTTTATCTAAATGCACAAAATTTTCCAATTAATCTATACACAACTCTTGCTTTAGTATGGCCCCTCCCACCTCTTCATAAATCTCTCTCCAAACTCCTAATGTTTTGCAAAGTCAATACATGGAGCACAAATTTACATGATATTTGAGCCACAGTTCCACAAAAACTTAATATGGAACTTGCACAAAAAAACAGTGTTTTTATAAATATATTTAATTTAAAGCCACATATAAAAACTGCAAACCCCACAGCTTATGATTAATTCAAGCTACAAAAATGTATAAGGAAAATGAAACTATCTGCCAAAACATTTAGACTCCAAAATATCAAATTCAAATCAATTACAAAGTTTGTCCAAATATGGAAAAAAGCTTTCAATCAATAAATACTTGTCAATGCCTTTAGCTTCAGTCCTAGTGCTTTGGTAGCAGGAATTTGGCTTTTATTTTAACTAAAAAATTTCAATTTGTAGAATTTGCAGCTACTCTATAAAAAGGGCAAGGCGTGACTATTTTTTGACAAGAAAAACAACTTGAACTTCTTTGTTTGTTGATGGATTGTAAAAACATAAATTACTTAAATAAGAAAAAACCCGCTTTAAAATATCTTATTACCAAAGTTCATTGTATCATAGAAGTACTTTTAAGCAATTAATAAATCAAATATGAATTCATAATACATGTAAATTTAAGAATATACATTACAACAATATAAATATTTATCTATCCTGGGACCATATCTATATCTATACTATATGCATGAATATATTGATATGTTATATTAATGTTTACCCCGAAGCTAAACATTTACAAGACAATCAACATATTTCTCTTCAGAATAGAGTAGATGGATTTATACACAGTTTAGAACACAGTGATGAAGTTGTGTCGATTGTCGTTTACTTAAGAGGTACGTTGTATTAGTTTAGTAAAGGTGTTTTTACAAAATTAGGATGCTGAAATAAGATTATGACTTTAAGAAAAGAAAAAGATATTTATTCGTTGCTATCTAGTCTTATTCAAACATTCTAATAAATAAGCAAAAAAGAAGATTTGGTAAACGAAAATTAAAATTGAATATCAAATAGTAAGATGTTTTATTTAGCTATAGGATAAGATTTTGTGGATTTTTTTTTATAAAAACAACTTTTATGCAAAGAAAATATATCTGCTTAAGAATATAAACAATCCAAACATAATCCCAACTGTTACATGGTACAGCATAAACAAAAGGGGAAGAGGGACTCGATGTGGGGCTGGTTTAAATCCTGGGGGTAAATCAATTAAGGGGTATGGTCATATTACATAGGTTTGACAATTGGGTCATATCATGGTTTGTCATTTCTAACCTTTGGCTACTTACACAATAAAATATTAATAATTTTACATGCATTTATTTCTCATTATATAAATCGAAACGAAATGAAATATTTTTGATATACGTTAAGTAGTCAATAGCCTTTAGATTTTTATCAAGATGAAGTTCATATCATAGTCCATTTGATATGAGAAACGGCTAGAGATAAGAAATCTAAAAATATTTTACTATTTAATGTAAAAAGGACATTAACTAGTAATAATGATTTCAATGGTAAGAAGAGTTTTCAATTTCTACCAAGTAGTTTTCTAACATGATTTGACGTTGGACATCCTTCAGTTATTTATTGAGAATTTTCTCAGCTGTTATTTAAGATGAATAACTTAATTACAAGTGAAAATTAATTCTGTCACGTTGGTCTGTTGGAAGGATGTGAAATTTTTAAGTGTAATTCACTTTACTGCTATTATTAATTAATGCGTTTCTTGAATTTCTTGATAAGAATTACCCATTTTTGTGAAGTTTTTCTGTGATATTGATTATAGAATCCTTATCACTGTAAAATATAAATATGCTTCTGTCCTTGACAAATAATATTAACTACTATAACATCTCTATTATGATCTGGGTAGGTATAATGATATTTTTAAACTTAAAATTCCAAAAATTTACATAATGACCAGTCTCTAATGGTTATTTTCAAATAATACAGAGACATCGATGTTTAAATTTTAAAGGATAATAATCCTATTATATAAAGTAGTAAGCGTTTTTTTGTCTGTCCCGAAGGATCTCGCTAACCGCTGAACCGATATTGTTCTCCTTTACAGTGAAGCTTCTTATAGGTCCTGGGAAGGTTTTAATTTATTTTTCGAGAGGGTGTCTTAACCCCCCTCTCCCCCAAAAAATAATTTTTATAACTCTTTGGAAACTCAAATTTAAAATAGGATGAGGTCGACTTTTCCTTCTCCTACCAGTGCAGTGCCCCTAGAGGCTTCTAGGGGCGTAGCCGCTAGTTAATAACAAAGCATTGATTGGAGAACAGCACAGCAATAACAAGCTAATAAAATTATTGCAAATAAGAAACATGTTACTTTATTTTTTCCAACATCATCATAATATAACTTTTTTTTGGTATAAATGTAACATTTCTAATAATTCCATCAATAAAAGAGGTTATTTTTAAACATTTTTTCTAGTTTATTCTTATGTACCTAATGAAGCAAAGGTCTTTAATAAACTGTTAAAAATCTTCTAAAATCAATAAAAAGCAATTAATATATATTTTTAATTTGAACGACTGCTATTGTGCCAGCCATGGACTATGTCCAGGCCCTGATTGTTAACCAGACAATAAATGGAATTAATATCTGGAATCTCGCCAACATTATATGTACATAAGATATTGCCCCCTTCAATCCAATGACCAACACAAGACATTAAACTTTTGTAAAGTTTTTAACTCTCAACTACTTTTAAACTTTGAAACTGAACATCTTATTATCATCGACCCCAAAAATATTTTCAAATGAGCGCCTTTTCTTCCTAATAAAAATATCAATTGTACAATATACAAAAACCAATAATTGAACACATTTAAACCTTTTCATTTCACACAAATACTCTAACATTAGTTATACACAAAATTGTGAAGAATTCTATTGATAAGTCCTATGAAATGTTGACCATTAGAAGAAATAATTATTAGGATAAGTATAAGATAAGACAGGACTAGTGTTGAACAAGTAGCAAGTTGAAAGCTTCATTCCAAACCCCTTTAAAATCCTCATTAAATTAGGACACTTAATATTACGTGTTTTAAAACTTATTTAAAGCCACTAAAACGCGTCAACTAGTTGCATGGTTCAAGTCTGTCGCATGTCGAGTCACACTAATGCTGTTAACGCGATTTCAATAGCAATTTTAATAAAATCAACCTTATCATACATTGTCCTAACACATTATAATTGTCTAAAACAGCTGTCATTAATAAGGTATATGTCAAAAATATGAATATGGTAGCATGAGCAGAGAGAGAGAGAGAGAGAGGAAATGAAAATATACATTTCTTTTCTGTATTTGTGTATAACAAATGGTTTACACGTCATTACACCTATTATGCCTACAACAAAAACACTAACTTTCCCCATTTGACCACCAATAAGCACAGTTAATGTCTTGTCTAGTGTTTATTTATCTTCTTTTCTTACACAAAAATATGTTTTTCATATTAATTTTTTGTGCTTTTAGGTGAAAAATAACAAATCTGTTGTGGTGATTTCTCACGTTTTCTTAAAGACCTGACCTTTTCTAAGAACACATTAAAAAGTAATGTTTGTATTTGACAAGTAAATAAATAGAAAATAACCATACTAATAGTAATAAAAATACAACTTATCAAAAGTAAAGAGTACTTGTACTATGACTAGTGGCTGCGCTACTAACATAAAACTTCATATAATCGGATAAACTAGATATAATACTTGTTCAAACGATCTGTTTAAACTTACCTAAAAAAATTTAAAACATTAATGAAATTTAAGTATATTAAGATAACATTTTTGATTTTTCAACAAACGTTTCCATATTTCTTGAACAAATTCTAATTTCCCAAAACTAACACGAGGAAAAGATGTTAAAAAATAAGACTGTATCGCCTCGAGCATTATTTTATTTATCCACCTTTTCTTTACTACTCTAAATTATGCCCTTCCCCAATTTTAAAAACAAGAGCAGACAAATAAGTATTCCTAGCATCTAGTAAGGATATATCAACTGAAGAAAAACTAATCTACATTAAAAATAACATTAAACTTAATATACATAAGATTTAATGTTGCTTAAAATTGAAGCACAATATTTTTCTCTAGCATGCAAAAAAAGAAAACGCCACTAGTATCTAGTAGAGGTGGGGTATTAGAGAGTAGAAAATATCCTGAAACCATCAAAAGACGCAAAGCTAAAAATAAAATAGCCTAAAAATGAGAATTAGTAGTAAAAACACTTACTACTTTATGTATTAGGATTTCATATCACTGATTAATGAAGCCTTTAATAATACTCTTATTTTTCCATATATTTAAATCTTTAGCTGCTCTGTTTTTTTCTCATAATTATTATGCATGCCCTTCTCTGGCCACAGCAACATATCCATAAGTGGTGAGGCTAGCCTAGCCCTTATTATTCCAAAGCCTGCTATTTCTCAAATAAAACTTGACCATAATGGAAAAGTAATCTAATTTAATGACACATATATTACAGGGATGCAATTTAGATGTATTCAATGTTCAGTCCCCCTTCCCATCTTCCTTTCCCTGAAAAACCCCACAATTTTCCTCTTTTATAGATTCTTTTTTGCGTCTGCAACTCTCCCCCTCCACCCCTTAAATAGTGTGCATGACCCTTTGTGGTGCGTCCATCCGTCCGTCCAGTAGACTTTGCCTTTTTAGGCTACGACTTGATTATCCCAGGGTAATATGTATGAAGCCCACTTTCTAGCGCCTATTTCGGGCTCAATTCCAATTTATCAACGTTCAATTCAACAATTTGCCGCCCTTACATGGTTACAAGGACCCCACCAACACTGAAATTGGACGCAAAAATTGGTTTATATAACTCCCCCCCCCCCCCTTTCCCATCATAAAAAATCAAAATGGGTAGTTTAATTTAAAGCAGAGCAAAAAATTGCGGAAAGAAGGGAGGGAATCAATTTAAATTTTTATAGATTCCAAAAAAGGTATTAACTAAATACTTGATACATTTCTTATTTATTTTGTTGAAAAATGAAAATAAATTAAGTTAATATATGCTAGGTAAAGCTTTTTAGAAATTCCTATGGATCCAATTTAGGTGGTATTTAGCATCATAAACAACAAAAGAAATTAGCGTATAATAGAACCCTAAGAAAGAAAGAATAAGATACAAGACCATACTTTATTTATACCCCCCGCTCTTGACATCTAAGGCCCCCTTTTTGGCCTGTTTATTATGATATAAATTACAGATCTATTCTTGGATAAACTACAAGTGTGGGCGGGTTACATTGTATATAACAGCTTTTCCTTCTTCCTCCCTGCCATACATATTAGAGCCACACAAACATCCAGTGAAGGGGCTCCGCAGATCTTTTAAAATCTGCGATCATAAAAAAAAATCCGCAAACTCCAAAAATCTGCAAAAATCAAAAGAAAGATGTCTAGATGTTTATCTAAATTTTAGCTCCTATCATTTCATGACTTAGTAAATAAAG
This sequence comes from Acartia tonsa, assembly GCF_053477335.1. NCBI lineage: Eukaryota > Metazoa > Arthropoda > Copepoda > Calanoida > Acartiidae > Acartia > Acartia tonsa. Next base: position 38,833,900 of record NC_137262.1, on the reverse strand, counting down.
CTTGCCAATATAAAGGACAGCTACGCCCCATCATAAATTATTTTTAAAAACAGACATGGTTTTGGTACAAAAGACTTGCTTAAATAAAATGGGTTAATTGTCTTTACATGAAGACATTTGATGGTAAGAAATGTAAATAAAGCAAGATGACAGAGAAATAAAATTAATTATCAATGCATCTGTGTATATAAAAAGATTAATAAAAACTGCATCATGTTTAATTACACCATAGTGTGCTAACATACATATGTTGTAAAAAACTTTATTATTAATTGAATCCTTTCTATGTTAATGCATATAGAAATTATCTTTCTCTAGATATAAATGCATGTTTTTTCCCCTTAATATTCCATTAGTTCTTATGCTATTCATTTGATTAATTGTTAAGATTCTTCATAAAAATGATACATAAAACATAAAAGTTTATTTTTTTATTTAGTTAGTATTAGACCAGTTTGATAATTTTAGTAATGGCCTAAAAAAAGTATAAAAATTTAGTTTTGTTAAAAAAGATTGTCATAATAATAGAAATTAGATTTCAAGTTAAAATAATAAGAAAAGGGAGTTAAAGGCCGGAAAAAGAAAACATAATAGCTTCCTAACTCACTCTCTTAAACAAGCAAAAAGCCCAGAATTAATTTTGCTTTACAAACATTGACTTCCCCTTCCTAAATTGAAGTTACCAATAACAAAAAGAAACATTATTGTAAACTAAAAATAATTTTGAAATGTATGAAAAAATACAAGATAAATAGGTAATATTTTAAAAATCTTCCAAATACTACTTTAAAAAATCTTCCAAATTTCTATTTTTTTTTGTCCCAAACTAGACTACTGTGACCTAAATATCTGTAAGAAAAATGTATGTAGTTACTTGTATGTGTACAAAAACTAGGACAGGATTCTGAACTGTTAATTAATTTAATGACAGGAGCTGAATGTTGTAGAGAAATCATCAGAAAACAACTCAACCTTGAAATACATTTAATAGCACTTCCAGTATGGGCATTAACAGAATTCTGTAAAAAAAAATATTTTAAACCTATATCTAAAGTAAAAAGGTTTTTTGCGATTTATTGTTACATCGGGATGTTTTAGATATTACACAGTTGCCCACGGATAAGGAAATTAAAACTATGTGTTTTTTTTCAATATGGTTCAGAACCAGTTTTGTCAATGAATCGTTTTCAGAACTATACTGGAAAAAAAATTACACTAGATTTCTTGTTTATATGATCACAAACTAAGTTTTACTTTTGCCACTCTAATATACACTTTAGCTGTCATTGCCCACACGGATTCTCTCTTTACATTAGTTTAACAATTTTACAGATTATTTGTTGAGTAATTTTTCTCTCCTTTAAACAAATAAATAACATTTGGGAGATTTTGTTTTGCTTTGCTATAAATAGAAGAGTAGTTAGGGTATTAGTAAGAACCCATTAAAGAAAATATAATCCTAAATAGGCAATTAACTTTCTTAGAAGAGAAGTTTTTACTCAAATAGAAAGAAAATTAAATTGCATATTGCTTTTAAATGATGTCACATTTAATATTGATTAAATACAAAAATTTCTAACAGGAAATTTTAAAGTTTTTGTTGATATTATCTAGAAATGATGCTTTTAAGATATTTCCATAAAACAGGTATAAAAACAGACAAATGTCACAAAGAAACTCCACAGGCAAAGGACAACTTACATCCTGTTATAAAATTAAAATTAATTGCACTATTTGCTTCCTAGTGGGTTTGTTATACTTTTTAAAAAGTGGACATTGCCTTTATATTTGCTTTGATGTTTTGAAAATATGGGATATCTATATATAAAATAATTAGATAGCCAACCCTGTATATCAAAGTTTGGGTAAAGCTAAACCATGTCATTTATAAATATCTATATTTAATCAAACTTTAAAATATTCACATTTTAAATTGAATTTAAATTTAAGGAAAAATGTTGTTGAAACTTATCCAATACTTTATTCTTTACACTTTACTTTAAAACTTTATTATATGTATTTCCTTTTTCTAAATGAACAAATGTCTTTTTTTGTAATGTATAGGTTAGTTAGTTTTCGTGCAACTAGAATCAATGTCACACAGCGGTTTCAATTCTGATGACAATAATAGATATAAGATTGTGTGGAGTGCTTCCCAGGAATTAGGGATGTACCATTGTACAAGAAAAATAACGCCTATACGAACTTTTTAAAACTTGGTACCTAGTTTTATTTTTTTTTTAAATACTTAACCACTTTATAAAATAATAAAATCTCCCTTGATTTATCATACAACTTTCTTGGCTTTCCCCAAGCTAACCAACCATTCCCTCTTAGAATTATTTTTATAATAACTTTCTCTCTCTCTTCAAATAACATGTGTGTATTTTTTGGAGTCAATGAAATAAAATTATTGAATAAAAGATGGTAAGGAGTAATTCAACATTGAACTATCTAATTCTAATAAACACCATGAAGAGAATTGTGTAATACAATATCTCTGATCCGTGATTGCTCTGGTGGCTGACATATCTGTGTCCTGACAACCTGCTGTCTCTGGTTGCCTGCCAGTTTCCTGGCCGGTATACTTAGACCCCCTTTTCATAACATTCTGTTACCTAAACGTCTAAAAACCATTGCCAATATTTATTGGAGAAAATTACATAACTAAAAAGGTGCACAATTTAACCTTATGGGAAATTATGTTAACTTTTTTGATGTATAGCTGTTTTATCTTTTAATGAAGCCATTAACAAAAACCAAGATGTCTGTACAGTTTAAAGTAAAGAAAATGTCCTCATGTGAATTAAAGATACCAAGGATATAGATATTGCACATGAAGAAAATTCATTCATCTGCCAATCAAAAACAAAACTTTTAACTCAAAACTATAAAAATTTACATTACAGTAAGAAGAACATGTAGTCTTAAGGGAAATTTTTAATTGAAGGAAAAGTTCAAGCATAGGTATCTCTGTCACTAAAAAAAAGACCAGTTGTTACCATATTTGTTGTCAAAATCATCCTTGGTGTGACAGTTTGATTTTCTCCAACAACAATAACTTAATTTCGTCCTAATCACACTAATTTTACACAATTTTGAGGGAAATTTACTTTAATTAAGAAAATTAAAATTATAAAAGAGGAAAAGAGAAAGATCCATGAAGAATAATTCAACAACATAAATTGAGTATTATTTTTCATATTTCGAATAATAGAAAAAAGATGATTGTTAATAATGTAAGAGTTTTCATTATTTTGACCAAATTATTTGAGCATTTAAAGGGTCCCTTAAGTAGCTTATAGAATTAAGTATTTCGCATGTAACTACTCTTTAAAATAAAAAAAGAGGTTAAATTCTATACCAAATATTAATTATATTTTAAGGAAAGGAAAACTGAATCAAAATTCGGTCAAATACAACCTTTTGTTGGACAAAATGTGTACTTGCAGTATTTATATTGTATATTGAATGTACATATATTTTACCTTTATTTGAAATACCCCAGGCTCATGTTAAATAGAACAGGAACTAGAATGAAGGGATAGATCATGTCATTAAAAATTATTATATTTATAAAAACCTTATTTATAACATAAAAAGTTGTTCTAAAGTCTACCAAATAAAGAAATTTTAAAATATATTTGTTTGAATCTTATTTGTGAGTTGGAAGGATTAAGAATCTAAATGTTTTCATGGCAAATTTTTGAAGTGTCTAGATGCCTATTTTCAGCAAGGACCAGTCCTAAGCTTCAATGATAATGTTTACCCTTCTTTAGACTTAAAATGACATAAATATTGTAGTTCATATTTCAATTCTGTTTATGACTGTCTTTTACAGGCATTCTAAATCTCTTTAATTTCAGAACTATGAGAGCAATAGCCTGGCACTATGCACCCACCACACACCTCTATCCAATATTTGGTATTCAGGCCTCTCCTTTGTTTACCATCACACACACACACACACAATCATTTTGGGCAATACAATTTATAGCCAAGAGTCAGGATACCCATAATATCCCACATTTTATCCCCCAATTAACAGGTGTAGCTTGGAGCAAGAGCACAAGAGTGCAAAACCAGTAAATCAAAAAGTTGGACTGGAAAAAAAATAATTGGAATCTGGTTTAATTATATGATACACATAGAAATATAACCAGGCAAAGCGTTTTAAATATACACAAAAAGAACATTGTTTAAAGATATGCCTTTTAAACATGAAAACAATTAAAATTTCTTAAAATAAAAAGTGTAAGGGTATAATTTAAAGGTAAATATTTGGCCCTTGTCTAGAAGACTTGCAAAATATGAAATATATATCAAAACAAATAGAAATTCTTTTGTTATTGATAGCAAACTGGGGAGCTGGAATGAAACCAATTTGATTCTCAGAAATACGGAGCAAAGATGCAAAATCTTCGGAGTTTTCATTTTCGTTTGACATTTTTCAAAGGTTTCGATAAATTGCAGGTAAATAAAATGAAAAAGAAACTCAGGGTTCCACAACCGCACATAAAAAAATTATTCAAGTCGACCTTTTTTAAAGTTAGCATTAAGCCACCGCGTTATTTATTGCAGATGGATGACATTAAAATATGCAACTGCACTGCTTTTAAACAGGGCGACAAAATAAGTCGGCGTCTGCCTAACCCAAAAGAAACCTTCCCGGCCCCCAGTTGTAAGAAATGGGAGTTTGTGTTGTAAAGAAGAATTTATTCTGATATCACCCACAGTAGAAGCATAAAATGCATAAAATAAATTAATTGTGCCGTTTGATTGTAAACAAAACAAGATTTCCTATGTAACGAAACAAGGTTTGGATACCCAAATCTTTTCTTCATTATTTGCACAAAAAAAGTCTATTTAAATTGTCTACTTTTACAGCTAACAAGATCCAAACACAACATATTGTAAACAAAGCTAATTCACATAAAATGTATATTTGTAGAAATTAAAATGGAATGAAAGTCAGATTAAATTTTCTAGGGATTGGGAAGAAAGGTGTACTGTAAGAGCGGGGGGGGGGGGAGAGGTGGTGGCTTGTGGGTGTCTGGGTCTGATGCAAGAAAATGCATTAATTTAATCAAGATGGTCAGATATATTCTACTGAGTTATATGTGCCTAGCCTCAGATTTGCCAGATTTTTAGTGCAGGGAAAGTCAGAAACTCCATCTTTATGACCCATATCTTACTTTATTAACAAAAATAAATCTAATTTAATTAAAATCTAGGGATCTGCAGTAGGTTAATTGGCATACTCTTTAACCTGTTGGTTTAGCAAAAAACAGCAAAGTTGTTACTCACAACCCCCCCCCCCCTCCCAAAGAAAAATAAATTTGACAGCTTTACCCCCTCACCCTATACCAAATGTTTCTGTCTGCCTAAAATATCTTTCTTTCAAATTTTGTAAATTTTTCCTCATTCGTGCATTGTAAAAATGGCCAAGAATTGAAAAAGAAAAACTCCCCTAGTTAAAAGCAATAACAATTTTGCAGGAATTGATTGAAAAGGGAAGCAGCTAAAAGTGCGCTCTCCCTTTGCAATAATCATTTTAAGCAATGGCCAGAGGGATAATGCGTTATTACTTTAAATACTTTAAATATCTTAAATAGATGGGTATTAGTCTAAAGCTTTAAATTGGATAATATTAAAAACTAGTTCATATTTACTCAGAAATAATAGTTATACATTCTTATGTATAGGAAGACAATTATAAATTTTTATTTTACTTTTCAAGCAGAAGGTTTTGTGATATTTTTATAATGGAACAAAAATGTCAATTATGATATTACTATGTCTGTCTATTATTGTACTGTCATTTTCTTTTTATAAAAATAGCATGATAAAAAAAGGAAACTGTCTTTTCTTGCCTTGTTATGTATCTAACAACAATGATTATAATCTAATATCAATTAGAAATAATCTGTTTTTACTAATCTCATCAAGATGACTTATTTCAGCAAAACATCCATCAATCCTCCGCCCTAATCCAAACTTTTCATAGAAACATTAAAAGTCAGCTTATGATGGGACAAGAAACCACCTTAATATGGGAGTTGCTTCTATATATTCTTTATACAGAGAATGAAAGATCTGGCCCCCATTCATCATGGAAAGTAGAACAAGAAACAAAAAATAATGCAGCCACAATTTGTTTATCATAAAGAGATTGAAAAGAAAACTGTGGATGGATGGATAGAAAAAAAAAGAGATGGTCTATATAAAACTTTTTTGTTTTAGATATCTTAGGTATTTAGCACAGTTGAGTTTTGTGTTTAATCAATTGACAGTTGACCAAAATGTACCTATATAATTTTTTTAAGGAAGCTTTTAAAATGGATAAAGATTAGCAAAACCATGCATGTTAAAAAAGTTGCATAAAATCAAAACTTAGTTGGATAAATTTTCTTAATAAATAAATATCATAACAAAAATTCAAGACTTTTTATGTATCAAGATGCTGCTTATGTAGAAATTTCTATAGGGCAAACTTTAAAATAATTTCAAAAATAAAATTTGCCCTACACTGAGCCACTGTGCAATAAACATTGCTCTTAGCAGATAAAACCAAGAAAAGTAAAACTAAATTTGGAGATCAAAAGAAAATCCAAATATAGTTGTAAACTTGCTCAGACCTTTCAACTTGACTTTTTCTGATGAAATGGAACAAAAATAGTAAATACCAAGAAACTATAAAGGAAGGGTGGAGAGAGGGGTGGGGGAAGCTGTGTAAGTTTACAGCCTAAATCAAATAAACAACATCAAAGGAAAATATGAAATGGTAGTATAGTTAATGGATCTACTAAAACTTGAAAAGAGGGGAAAAGTAATTTGTCAGGGATAGGTAAATAGAATAGGTAAATAGAATTAATTAATTATACCTACATGATTTTATAAAAAATTAATAGGTACATTTAAGCTATAGAAAAGATAATCTCCTCCAAAATTTCAAACGAGTATATTAAATAAATAGTATTTAATTATAAAAAGATATATATTAATATCATTATCAGGGTCTAATTATAGAACTTTGAATTGAGGAAGATAAATTTATTTTCCAATGTCCTATCCTTGTATTTCTTTAATTTGTGGATTTTTATGAAAAGGAATCCAAAGGAATAAAAAGAATTATTACTTTATTGTCTGCAAACAAAATATAAAGACATAATCCTTCCAGATAAAAGTATAAAAACTAAAATATAACTCTAATAGTCAACAAACATAATATAACCAGGACAATTATGTCTATTAAAATCGCAGCAAATATTGATAACTGTTGCACTTAATGTACGCACGAACAGTACTTCAAATATTATTTTTCATATGTCTATAACGAACATGTGGATATATCATTAGTATGGAGAAGCTGCGCTACTAAAACGCAATAAAATGGACAAAATATTTATACAAGAAATATTTCCTGTAAAATGCATTTTAAACCTACCATAAATAGCAATATTCCAATTATTACCATTCAAAAAAGAGAAATCGTTTTTCATAAAATAACAACCAACTGAAAAAAATGAAAAAAAACCTACAAAAAAATTTCAAATCTAAATACATTTAGCTTAGAAAATATCAAAATTAAAAACTAACACTTTGAAAAGTACGCTGCCCTAAGTAAGTTTGTCTTAATAATCAACTTATGCATCGAATGTGGTTTTGTAGTTATCAGCTTTGTCATTCATTATGTTGTGCAATTCAACTGTGGATATAAGTCAGCAAAAAAATGCCGATTATTTTCTAAATGATAATAAAAAAAATATAGGTTCGCGAGTATTAATAGTCAATATATGTTTCACTGAAATTAAAAAAAATAGCAATTTTTGAAAGAATCAATTTAAGAATTATTTTAATTATACCTATTCCAATACCAAAATTATTCTTCCTTTGATTTAATGGACTTATTTTAACCTTTTTTGGACTAGAGTGATTTACGCAATTTAACTGAAACTATTTTGGGCTACAAAAATCTTTCCTCTATAAAATGGAGTAATGTTCATGTTATTTTCAACATGAAAATATCCCTTTTGATTTTTTGGCAAAAATTATGTTTGCTAATTATGACCCACATGTATTTAACCAGAAGCCTAGCAGAATACAATAGAAGGATGGCTGTATGAGTGAATGAAGATGAACATGCATAAAAGGTCTGGATGCAAACCATTATGCAGACAAGTACTGTCAGGGTGGGTCAATTAGGACAGTACACGTGTATCAGGGTCTGACTTGCAATTGAACAAAACCGGACAATTTGTTTATTACTGTTTAATTATTTAATATTGTTTACTACAGAAAGTTTAATATCCTAAATAAGATGCAAAAATAAGCACAACAAACAGGTAGTCTTGCATTTGGTAATTTCTTAACTTAAAACCTGATTTACAAAAGAAAAGGCAATAGAAAACAAGTTTGCTTAATATGAGGGGAATAGATTCTCCAAAGTTCCATGTCCTGATTCTCCCAATTTTAATCCTACATTGTCTCGATACTGATTGTGGTTATTGTCATAGTGCAGTGCAAAAGCAAAAAAGGTAACATGTCATTTTTATCTAAATCATGCTTTAGAAATCTATAAGGCAGAGCTTGTTAGGCAAACTAAAAATCTTAAGATTTAATGTTACATAAATGATCTTAAACGTGTTACATACAGCACAAAGTGAGGAGATTTTATGTAAAATTGTTGGCAAGCGACAGGAAAAGCTCCAATTGATCTAGCAAATTATTTGGGCCCTCAATTCTCTGACCACTTTACTTGCACAGTGGTCCATAAACAGATAATATCATAAATATTCAATCCTTTTATAAAATTAACAGGATATCTATATGTCTGTCTGTTTCCGAATAATCTCAAACCACCGAACCGATATGGTTCTCCTTTACAATGTAGTTTCTTTTAGGTCCTGGAAAGGTTTATGACTATTTTTGGGGGAGAGTACCATCACCATCCGAAGAGATGTTACCCCTAGAAAAAAAATTACACCCTCCCCCCAATTTTTGTTTTACTAAACATTTAAATACCTAAAATTAAATATGGTGTCGACTCCCCCCTCCTCACCTTAAGTGGCTCTAAAGGCCTCTAGATGCGTAGCCGCTGGTTATAAGAAAAGTACATCTATATCTTTCAACTTTTTTGATATTTTAAATCTTTTACGTTCAAGTCCACTGTATTTTGTACTTTACATAGATTTACTAATTTTTTTCTTAAAGTGAAAACCTCCGCTTTCAAGAAAGGTTGATTTTTCTGCGAAAACTATTTTTAAAATTTTCTATGAAAAGAACCATTAATCAGTCTAATGAACTCAAGTTAAAATAAACTTTTAATTTAAAGTACTTCAATATTTAAACTTTAAAGTAATGTAGTTTTGTAGATTAAGCATTTTAAGTAATATTTAGAGATATTTTTAACTAGTTTTCCGATAGTCTTCATTTAACACTAATGAGAAAACATGTATGGATTTTATGTGTGCTATTATTGTGTAAAAAATACAAATTCATAACAAAATATCTGTATGCTATATCCTTGTTACCGGTTATAAAACATCAAACAGGAAAATCTACAACTAAATGACTTTGGTTTCAAGCGGGGATGGAAAGATCAATAGCAGGTAAATTACGCAATACCCTTCCCCCTTAAAAGCTCAAAATCTAATTTCAAACTTTTATTCACAAGTATGAAGACGATATAATCATTGCCTTTTTGCCTATCCCTAAATCCCTGAGTTTTAAATATAAATATTCAAAGAATATTCAGTGGTAATTCAACCAAACAATGAACAATGCAACTGCACTCGAGCTCTAAAAGGGGTATTTCCATGATAAGGGATAGATAACAAAACCTCCGCATTTTTGTTAGGTTACCTGAATATGCGGGCAATTTTTATATGAATTAATTTTCACTTTAGGAATATCTAGCTGATGTATGCATCTTTTTAATGTTTATATTTAAAATCAGCATGTAGATCCATTTAGTAATGTAACTAGGTATCTTTTTCTATTTCAATCTTACCTAAAACAAAATAATAAAATTATATTTTATAGACTATTAAGATATCTTATTTGTTCATGGAGCTACCCCTTCTTAATGATATATGATGTTTAAATTCTAAATACCAACAATTCAAAATAGGTCCAGCTGACATAAACCCAAACATGCTTTTAACATAATAACTGCTCTTGGGATGAATTTTGAAATATTGTGCTCTACAAAAAAAAATAGTTTGACATAATTGCACTGTGTGCATTAATTGCATGCACAGGGACAGATAATCAGCCATTTTAATCATGGTATGTCTGCATAGTACAGATCTGAGCTTCATATTCATATATTACTAGCGGCTTCAGCAAAAAAAGGACCAAGGAAATCTTCTGAAAAAAATATGGGGGATTTTTTGTTTTTGGGGGGGGTTGAGGGTGTCCAACCCCCCATGAAAATGGCCTAAAACCACCACAGGACCAGAAGGTATATTCCCTGAAGAATAGAATCCGATCGGTTCAGTGGTTGCCGAGATCTTAAGGGACGGACAGTCAGACAGACATCATTCTACTTTGTATTATAGATAAGTAGATTTGGGTAGAGATTAAGGGTACTCCCTCCCCATTGTAATAGTAAGAAAAACAAACTACATTTTTCAAATTTCTGAACATCTGTCTCCTATCCGTGATTAAATGTAGAACTATGCATCTTAAGAATTGCTGATATTCCGCCAACTTCATAACAAAATGAAATATCCATTTTTCCTTGCCTATAACCCAGGGACAGAGATTTAAATTAGTTCAAATCAAGACTTATTATAAGTATAAAGGTACTTTTTGTCTGAAACTTAATATCTCAATAACTATGAACTGATTTTATTTTCTATTTTAAAAAGCTTCATATTGGTCCCTTGATGGTTTTAGGCTATTTCATTGTCAGATTTGAGTCATGGGTTTTAGGTAAGTTTTCTAGTCCCTGATGTTAGTTATATTGAAAAAGAACATATTCTATATATTTAGATTTTCCTATGCACAGTGCAGCAAATGTATGTTTTTTGGACATTTTAACTATGTTTACTAAAAGCTTTATAAATCGATCAATTCTTGGGATAAATCAATGCATAATACCAATTTAGATTCGCCAATGCATTGAGAAAACAGTAGATCCAGTTTTTTGGCTTAGTTCATTATGAACTTTATTATTTTTTCAACGTCAAAACAAAGCCTTAAATTAATAATAAACTTTTGTTTAAGGTTACCCTTTTAATAAAGTAACAGGATCTGTGTACGTCAGTGTGTACTGTAGGATCTCTCTAATCGCTGAACTGATATTATTATCCTTTACAATGTAGCTTCTCATAGATCCTGGGAAGGTTTATAACTATTTTTTTTTTTGGGGGGGGGGGAGGAAACACCCTCACAAGAGAAATCGCCCTAGAAAAAAAATACTTATCAACCCAAGCGAATTTTTTTTCTTCAGATTTTTTTTTTAAAAACTAAAATAAAAATGGGATTGGTTTAATTCATTCCTCCCCCCCCCCCCCCACTATCTCAAGTGCCACTAGAGGCCTCCATGGGGCGTAGCCGCTATACTAGTTATAAATATAACAGAATGGTTGTCTTAAGAAACATTGTAGTCTAGTCTAGTGGTTTGAACCACAACTATTCTTCAACAGGGGGTTGTCAGTAGGTCTATCTATCCCTAAAATATTAGCAGTAAAACTATTATACTTCGTTGTTTGATGACATATTTCAAAACTTTAAATGCTTAAGCTTATTAACTTAAAAATATCTTATGAATCTCTATATAAAAGTGTCAAACTTGTTGATTTATTAATAAACTTCCCAAGGAATGAATTTCTTTTACTGTCTGGTAATTATAGACTTTATCATTCTTGCTAATTAATATGCAATACATTAAAATATATTTAAAAACCTAAAATTAAATGTTAACAACCCTTTTTAAATAAGCTAAGAAATTGTTTGCCTGACTGTATAGAGATATATTGCAAAATGCTCATGCAGCTTCTTAATGTCAAGCGAAAGTTTTAAAATAATTTATGTATAATTACTGCTTCACCCTACCAAGATAAACTCCCTTGAAAAAAAACTTTTTACCCCAATGCAAGTTTTAAATTTAAAACAAAATCTAAGGAGAAGTCGTGACTTGAATGATAAAACATAACTGAAAATATCCATATGTAGAAAGCAATAAAAATATTAAAGAATTGGACAAACAGACGAACAAGTGAGTTACAGTGTAGATGAGCCTTAAAGGTTAGTCAGAGGTTTCAACATAAAAAAAATCTACGATCTATACACATACACAACTAAAGAGATAAATTTTACCATTATGTCCATGATATAACATTAAATCTAAAGAAGCAAGGAAATAGTATTTTTTACAGAGAATTTCCATGACTTTCTTAGCATTCTTGACGGACAAAGTGAGTTATATAAATGATGCTTATATAATTGTTATGGGAAATGTTAAAACAAAGATCAATTTTCTATCTTACATAGCACCTAAGAAAAATATTTGACATTTGAAATTATAGGATTATCTTCGCTAATATGAATGTTAATAAGTATATTAGGTATAATGAAAACAAAACTTTTTTTCTTCAAATCTTTGCGGGGATAATCACCCTTCCCCTTCAATAGAGGGGCCTAAAATATTTCCTTTTGTATTTTCATTGTTCTTGTAAAAAGAAATAGGGTTATATATGTTTGTTTTTCTTTGCTACGCTATATATAACTGTTAATATAAATTAACGAATGCTTTGAAAAGGTCAAATATTACACACTTTCTCACTAAGTAGGGACTGTATAAAAATATGAATATACGAAAAAAAGCCTCTTGGGTAAATATTAGACCCACTTTTTTATCATTATTATAACCTTGCTAAATTATAAATGTATGTGGGAAGGTTACCCAAGCGGCTTTTTTTGAGAAATAACCTAAAGAACATAAAATAAATGTAAAAATGAAACGTATGAAAAAACAATCATTTTAGAAAAAATACCTTTAGTTCAACATAATGATATAAAAAATATGTCTTTTTTTAGGTTTTTTTATCTAGTATTAACATTGCCATTACTGATTTTAACAATAAAAGGCGACTAGAAAAATAATTTATATGTTAAAACATTGCTCAATTGACATAAGGTCGAAATCTTCAAATTCCTTGAATTTAGATAATTTATTGTTTAGGTAGCCAACTTCAACGAGCTGGTACTCAGTCAATTTTAAATATTTTCTAAAAATTTCAACTGCTAGTTTCATCATTATGCTCATATTATATATTAATTAATAGATAAGGTTCAAATTCGATAGTTGAAAATTTTGAAATGTCCAGCTTTGCTGCACTGTGCTATGGGAACTAAAAACAAAAAAAAAAATTGCACCCTAACTTAAAATGATTCTAATTTGTGAAAATTGTCCCCATTCCTGTTTATAACCAGCAGAATGCCTGAATTTTCATGCAGTTTTTTGTTGCTTGGCTTGTTATGTCTTTGTTAAGGAACAACAAGGACAAATATGTCCTTTGTTGGTGCAGCAAAAAAACAGGTTAGCAATACCTTACTTAAATACTAAATTATTACATATCCCTATATTGTATATTTATTGCCTTAATTGAATATTATGTAAGCAAAGACGTAAAGACAATGCAAGTTGTATAGGAGCTGCGCTGTGAATAAAATGAAGATTCTTGCGAAGGCCATTTATCATGTTTGCAATAAAGAGGAATCTTATTTTCTACGATATAATACAATCAGGGATAGGACTAAATCTAAAACTAATTTGCCTTCTGCTTTCATGCCACAGTTCCTTCATAATATAGCAAAAAATTAGAGAGATGGGACAATGGGCTGTTTAATGTTTATTAAACTTGTCCCCAAAGTTATATAATAACGTTTTCTTATTCGTTGGCTTAACAACTTTTAGAACTTTAAATGAATTTTGATTGGTTGGTTTATTAAGTTCAGTGTTTCAACGTTTATTTCACTAATTGTAATCTGCAGTAACTTTAAGTACTAGTATTGGGGATGTACTTCAATTTAACGACCATTGTCTTATTCTTTAGATCCCTGCCAAAAAATATGGTACGAAAATATTGTTCTCAAAATATAATTTGAGGCAAAATATTTTTACTTCAGGTGCCCCATCTCTGTTTCTAAATAAAATACTTGGGCTATACTTGTCTCAATTTATGAGAAACATTTAAGCTAAACAATTACCTATACCTTTGCATAAACTCAATCAAAATTAATATAATACCTAATCTTAATTGCTTAGTATAGCTTGTTTCATGAATTTTGATTCTAATAAAACAACACTATTATACTTTGCTTATTTAATTGAATGAATGAGCTGAGTAAATACAACATAGCATATGATAAACCAACTCCCATAAGGCAATAACAATTTCATATGACAGAGCCAAGATTTATGGTACATGAAGTAAATCAAAATTACAGCATACACTGATCTCTGTGGAAAAAATAAAGGACACATCTTATGCACATCTAGGGCTAAATTGAAATAGCAACCCTCTTAAACCTCAACCCCAATTCCAGATACATAAATGGATTCCTGTGAATTGGAACAAATAGTTTAAGTGAATAAATTGTTAGTTTTTATGTCATAATGAAATAAAATCTTGTTTTGAAACATATTTTCATTTTTTTTTGTTGCATATTTGGATTGCCTTTAGATAAAAATAATCTTTATTTATTCAATTACATTATTCCTTGTTTTATAATCATTTTATTTTCAGTAGTTTCCTAATGCCTACCCTTTTGATTGTAGCTCTGGTTTTATTAATCATATATCAACACTAGTAGGATATAAAAAAATAACTCTATATTAAGTCACAAATACACGGTAATCCATACTTGTACCTAACTATTATGAAGTTTCCTTGGCCTAAATCTATTTGAAGCATATATTTTTCCCCAATAAAAGCATGCGCAAAAAGGCAATTCTGTGGCAAGAATGATGCAAGCAAACTTTAATCTTTATAAGGATCTTAATTGAAATGCTAACATCACAATAAACAAGAACAATTTTCTACAAAGCTGCCAAATGTGTAATTACTATCTAGATGCAGGGATGGCAATACGATTATACTAAAACACCATAGGACCCTGCAGGGTTAAAGTACTTCACAATCACATGAGCTAGAAACAAAATATTTTAATAAGAAATAAGAAGAGGGGTTTATGGATGCTCCTATGGTCGATTTATTGGAAAATACCTATTTATTATTATGAGCTTGTGTTAATGCCACTAAGATTAATAACCTATCCATGTGGTTTGAAAGTTAGTGCCATCAGTTTGTAACTAGACTAGACAGATCATGTCGGAAATACGATGGTATCATTTTAGTAACTTTGAATACTTAATCTCGCCTACAATAAAAAAGAACCAAAAATGCACAGGAAACACAGCTCAATATCATAGACAAAAAATTTTTTTACTTCGGCAAGTTTACATGCATTGCACGCACCCTGTGTAGCCTTTATTATTTGTAGGCCATATGGTATCGGTTACATAAGGCAATACAGCCAACAATTCAGTTGCAAAATAAACCTTCCTTAGTTTTTCCGTCCTGATCCGACTAAACAGACACTGTTAACCGCTTATGCAAAGAAACTAGATCAATAACATTAATCAATATTTAATGGTTTAGATTGAATGTAATTTTAGGGACAGCGAAGTCTTGCATCATAAATGAAAAGACATAAAACTTGTTTTCCTTATTAAGACTAAATGTATTGTTTTTTACAAGAATTAAAATCAATACTTAAATTTCTTTAGGTTATACTGAAAGTTTAAAAGTGAAATTAAGAATGAATAATGGGAAGGGTAGGGTAGGCACCTTTCATGATGGTTTGCTTACTTTAATTGAAAATATCATGAAATGTACTTTGTTATAAGAAGCAGAGGTCAACAATAAGGAAAATGAGAAAGGGGTAAGAACATAAAATTTTAAGGTGGGGCATGCAAGTTTTTTTTCTAAAGATTAATTTAAGTATCTTTCTATTATAAGAAAAACAACGTGCTTTAGCAAAGGATTTATTTAAGATCTTAAACTTTTAAAATAAAGTCACGCCACGCCCTTGGAAAGGAGGGATATGGAATGAAATACTGAACATTATTATGTGTAAACAGTTTAGACTTAACAGTCCAGCAGGGGGTCAACTGCAGTCAGTTGAAGAGGCGTGTAATTGTGGAGGGTGGGGTGGGGGGGGCAGGTGGTTGGTGCTCAGGGTCAGTCAGAGGGTCAACTATGTGCTCAGCATTCACAACAAACACAGCTTTCTCGGACAATTTACAATTTTGCGCAATTCTCATGCCGGGGGATGCCAATAAAAACTTGATCCCTTATCAGATCCTACGTCACGGCACCATTTTTTTCTTCACTCCTCAATCATTTTTTTAAACTCAAGTTGTTTGTGTCGAAGTAAGTTTTTTATTGCATATGCAAAAAGTTAAAATGAGTGCAAAAATTGCAAATATGCGACATGTAACAGCAAGAAGAAAAAAATATTTAAGTATAAATTGTATATTCTTTTAATTCAATAAAGGTGTAAAAATGTCAATTTTACACACATGCACAAAAAAAAAATTGAATGACACCCTCTCTGACACAAAATGTCATTCAGCCCGAAAATGAGGGGCCTATTATGCAAAGTGGCTTGGTGTGCCTATTAATTAACATCTTGACCCCAGGGTTGACCCCTCCTCTCCCCGTCTAAACGTTTTTTTGGGTTAGATGGAGGGAAGGACAGAAATATTGAATTCATAGTTTTCTGGCACGCGGCTAACAGCACAAATTTGAAAGAAAATATTCAAAATAATTTACTAAGCCTTTATGTTAATACCTATATTAATTCTATCAAATAAAAAATCAAAATAAGTTTTAAATCAGTTTCATAATTCTAAAAAGAGTAGAGTTTCATTCAATTTTGTATATGACTGGAAGTTATTCAACAAAACAACCAAAATAATCATTAAATTATAAAAAAAAAGGAGTTAGGTAGTCTAATTTAAAGATAGAAGATGATTGATGAGAAAATAAGGTCCTATTTATTAAATTTTCAGTCTAAACAGATAGTCACTTTAAAAACTAAAAGTAATGATTCGTAGTTAAGAAATTTATTAAAAAAGTGAAACTTTGGGTTTCCTTGTACAACAGAGAGTACGTGTACAATGTACATAAACTCACTTTTCAGCCATTGAAATGCGAGACTTTCCTGTATTGAACAACACAAAATCAACCAGAATACCAAATAAGCCTAAATAATAGGTAACTTGTCGACTAGCCTGACCAAAAATACTATTCAAAGCTATTTCCTAATTGCAACATTTAAACAACATTTTGAGTAAATTTCATACAAAAAATAATGAGTTGCGAGTACTAAAAACTGCTCAAATCTTTCGCCAAGTAAATTCTTTTTATGCAAGACAAATTTCGAGTAAGGCTACTCTGCATTTGTATACTACTGCAGATTTAATAATATATTCATGTTGCTTTTTCAATTCCTTATCTAAAAATGTAACTTCATTTTATGAATGATCAAAAAATACAAAGGTATCAATACAAAAGGGGATGAGAAAGTATGAGAAAACTTTTTTTGTGCAGCCGCAACGTGCATGTTGTTTTCGATCGGACGAACGTACAGACATACCCTGGATATAGAGCATCTGCGCTCCTAGTAAGAAGCTTAAATGATTATTAAGATGAAACATCCTTATACTAAAGTAACAAGATGTCTATCTGTCTGTGTGTTTGTATCGAAGGATCTCGCTAACCGCTGAACCGATCGGGTTCTCCTTAACAGGGTAGCTTCTCATAGGTCCCGGAAAAGTTAATAACTATTTTGAGGGAGGGTACCACCACACTCCCAAGAGAAATCACAATAAATCGAAATTTTTAATTTAAGTATAGAGACTCCTACGTGACATTGCGAGGTATCGTAGAAAGAGACTCCTGCGCAACCTTGAACGCAACAAAAAAAAACTAAACATTTAAAGTGCCACTAGAGGCTTAGGCGCTAGTATTTTATAAAGAGACTGTAAATCAAAAGCAAAATATTCCTAATATCAAATGGATGTAAAATATGTCAATATTTGTGTGTGTGTGTGTGTGTATTTTTGCATGTGTGTGAAGCTTATGTATGTTGTATTTACAAAGCCACATGAAAATTAAATCCTTTTTTGATGTTCGTCATCATATTGAGCGAGATTTTAGACATAAAAAGATTTCAGACTTTTTACAATTCTTTTTTTTTCTCTTTCATATCGTATTAGTGAATTTTCAAATTCAAAATATTTTCAATTCATGAAAAAAGAAAAGTAAATGTTGTCTTTCATGATATAATTAAAACAAAAATCCACGAAAAATGACCACAAAATAATCAAATCCTTTAGGTACTAGAAGTTGTTTCACTTTAAGAGATGTTTTTTGGGGGGAGGAGGGGGGATTATTCAATTAACACAAAATTATAATATCACAACATACAAAATATTGTGCATTTTAAATAAAGTAGCTGGGCTATTAAAATGGAAAGAGCAACAGAAAGTTAAAACCTGCAACCTATTGAAATATGAGAATAGTCTGAATTAAGTCTAAACATATTTAACTGGCAAAGAATGAAAGCTGTGCTCCAATCAATGGCCAGAATTGTAAATAAATAATGAGGCAATCAAACTACTACACTCCAGGAAGAGGGGAGGACAATAAATGGAAATAAATCTTACTTTAAGCTTTATTAAGTCACCGAAGACAGGATTATCAATTTAAAAACAGAAGGTTTTGAATACTATGTAGAACTTTAAATACATAATAACTGGGTAACTGTAACTGTAACTGTAATATAAAAACCCATGTTTCAATACAATCATTACTGAAATGAAAGTATCAGCTGCGCTAGTACAAATATTCAAGTATTGTGCTCTAAAAGTTTTACTTCATCCGTATCGAAGATATAAATTGAATTACCATAAGTCTGTTTGGATTTCAAATAGAGACACAGATAAAAAGAATTTTGGAAAAAGGGAAAAGAAAGTCATTCCTAATATCAAAACTATTACCTAAGAAAAAGATTCAAAAGAACATGAAAAAAATATTCGGAAAAGACAGGAAACATGCTTTATTTGTATTCATCTCATATAAATCAAGGAATGGAGTATACTTTGAAACATTCCAGAAACAACGTCATAAAAAGCAACAGGTATAGCAAGGCACTAATGAAAATAATATCGATACACTCAATTTGTTAGTATCAGTTCTTGTCCTTATACTAAAGTAACAGGATGTGTGTCTGTCTGTGTGTACCGAAGGATCTCGCTAACCGCTGAACCGATCGGGTTCTCCTTAACAGGGTAGCTTCTCATAAGTCCCGGGAAGGTTTTTAACTATTTTGGGGGAGGGTACCACCACCCTCCCAAGAGAAATGACAAAAAAATCGAAATTTTAAAAAAACGTTTAGGAGACTTCAACGTCAAATGAAGAGGTATCGTACGTAAAAAATTATAGTAGAGACTTTATCAAACAAAAACATTTAAAGTGCCACTAGAGGCCTCTAGGGGCGTAGCCGCTAGTAAGTATTAAAGTAACAAAGTACTTTTAGCAGGGATTTAGAGGGAAAAGACAATGGCAAGTAAATTAATGTTCGTACCCAATGATGATACACAAAATTACCCCTTCTTTATATTACAAATAGTGGATGAAACGTTTGAACACTCAACTTCATGAACCAACTAATCTAAATTCAATAGAAGCCCCCAAGTTTTTAAGTGAACGATTACGTTATTATAAAACTTATGGGATTAGTGTAATAAGCAGCCCAATATCCCCTCCCTCAATGGCTTATTAGTGATGTGATTTAAAATCTATTTGCTATCAGATTTTAATTTCATCATTCTTATCCATGTCTTCAGTCTCATGATACATTTCTCTTTGGCTCAAACTTTAAAATTGATATTCAAATTGAATCAAAACAAATATCTGTAGAAAAGAAAGTTACTAAAACTTATATAAACAACAAATAATCCGTAATATCTTTACCTCCCCGGTTTAGCTTTTGTAAGATAACTATTATCCCCATGTGATAAATCAAAATAAATCTGTTGCGCCCACTGAGCTTAAAATATAAATCCTGAAATAACTTTATTCAGCACAAAACGGTGCAATGCATTGAAGTTTATAATTCTAAAAGTATAAAATTGTAATTATAATCAATTTATCTGATTCATTAAGCTTTCTACCTAAACCTTATTTTATTTTTTAATGTTTTAATATCTTATTAATTTTTAAAGACCACTTAATTTAGCATGATAATATTGTTAAATCCGTTTTATGTTATCAATATGATAGAAACTAAAAAAAAACTAAATATATTTCTCATCCCAATTCATTACGTAGAGGCAGGACAATTATGTCCATAGATTCCAATAACAAATTGTCCACATCTTCAGGGGGGGGAGGGAGGTAATGCAACCATCTCGTAATCAATGATTAAATGGCACTTAGAATTCGAATTGTAATCTGAAATTTTTCATGAGTAATCCTTGGTAGGTCTATTTTCCCTAAATCGAACAAAAAGTTGGAAAAGTAACGGCTGGCGACTCAGCCGTTAAGCCGTTTTTTGCCTATTTTCAGGGCAAATTCATCATGAATTACGTAGGAATCAATTTTTTATAACGATTACGAGATGGTTGCATTAACCCCCCCTCCCTCATTAATGAAGACTTTTTGATATAATATGTATGCTTTGACAGTTTTGCGACTTTGTCGTTATATACGAAGCTCAACTTATATAAAAAAAATTTACTTAGAGAGACGGTCAGTTTTCAAATCAATCGTTTAGCGATAAACAATTCGGCGGATATAGCAAAGTTGTATGGTAGCTGTGATACTATTTATAACAGGCAGTAAACTTTTATCTTACCTTTATTTTCTTGTTCCTGTATCATATGCTTGGCGGCCATGGCCTCTACGTTGGACCTGTTCCGCCTGCGCTTACCCTCGCTGGAGGGGTGCTGACCCGGCACTATCTCCCCCCTCACCGAGGAGTCACCGCTGGGCCGTGGCGTTCCATAGTGGTTACCTGCAATTAAAAACAAAATAAAGAATTTTGCAGATTTTTTCTACAGTTTTTTAATTCCTAGGTACCAAAAATATGCTTTTAATTTTCTTGAATTTTTCATAAATTAACTTTTTCAATAGACATAGAAAAAGCTTTAAATAAAATTTAATGTATTGATGTACAGTATTACTACGTACTAATACACTAAAAAAATTTAAATAGTCCAGAGCCAAATATCTTTAAATATCTAATTATATACCTACACATCAAATTAAATATAGTTTTATAACAAATTTCCTCAGAAAGGGTGAACGTAATAATATAATTGAAATTAATTCTAATAGATGAATTATAACATATTTAATAGAGACAAGATTCAACTTAATATAAAAGAAATATTCATTAATCATCTTTTTAAGTAATTCCTAAAAAAAATTTGCTGTTATATTTTTACACATCCTTCAGTTTTTTACAACATAAAATTTTTTTAACCATTTTCTATCCTCTACCCAACCTATACACCATGACACCGTTCTCATTTAAAACCTACCCCAGGAATAAAGGGTTAAGGATTCAAATCTATTATAATTGCATATGGAAAAATGTCATCTGAAGAAAGTAGTCATTTATTTTAAGCAATTTAAAAAGCCCTACAGGGTTAGGGCTCACTGCAAATAACAAGAGACTGCAGGGTTAGGTATTTCTCTAGCAGATAACGGTATCCAACGAAGGAAATTATTCATAAAGTATAAATTCCTGTTCTTAAATAATGTGTTTATCAATGCCTAATACTTTAATTCCATGGTTAACACCCACCCACCCACACCTCCTTTACCTCTTTTTTCCTAGTTCCCACCTTGGTGCAGATATGTCAATACAAAAAGTTAATAAAACTTTAACCTTTCATTCCAGAATTCCAATTTCCAGCAGCAGCTAAAACGAACGAAGCTCATATATTTCAGCACTTTTTTCAATAAAAAAACGAAGAAATGGGGGGTGGGGGGATAATTTAGAAGTAAGTGAGAGTAAGAACAAATGGCACACTATTTGGAAAACACAATCACCCGGTTATATTGAACTGTAAAGATAAATATTACAGAGCAAGTTGACATATAAGTTGCACTAAGACACACAAACTCTCACCATCAATGAAAAACTACTACTGCGGCTTTTTAAAAATTCGGTTATATATAAAAGATAAGAAAAATTTACTATTTACTATGCTTAAAGATTAATCCGTTACACATTTGAATTAAAATATCAATCAATATATATTTTAATCTTAAAACTTAGGATAAGGGTTAACAGAAATTAAATATAAAATACCATCATCAAGAGATCCTGTTTTGCCGGAATCCTGACTAAGAGAGTCCGTTGATCCAGCTTTAAGGGCAAGGAGGGTTGTTTCAAGTTCAAGATGTTGTTTGATAGGAATGAAGTGTGTCTGTTTATACTGTACAGTTGCCTCCAGAAGTGACTGCTCCTGGAAATTGAGATTTTTAACATACTGAAAGATTTTAAGAAGCAATTTTTAAACAAAAGGAAAAATTAATTTATCAAATGTATAAAGAAATTAAACTTGGTGTCGGGCACTGACCCTCTAACCCCCTTATTTCTGAAATGTATTCAAAATAAGGGGGTTGTTTTTTTCCTATGCCACGCCACTGCGGAGCGTCATAATATTAAGGGGCTACACAGTATTTAATAAAACATAAACTAAAGGGGGGGGTGCGTAATGACATAAGCTCTTAAACCGTGAGCAAAATGGTCTAAATATTGAGCTAGACCCTTCAAACTTGGTATATAAGCCTAGTCCTATAGGTATTACATCTAAATGGCAAAAAAATCCAAAAAATTTTATTTTTAGGTTAGGTTAGGTAAGAAAAACCCTGCGGAAATGGGGTTTTTAGGCTTTTTTTGGTCTATTTTGATGTGGAAACTTGCCTTAAATTGTTTTTTCTTAGGGTTTTAACTTAATTACACTGTATCTATTCATATGGACATTATTTAAGATGATTCAGCAAGTCGGGGACCGACCCCAGGGGGCTAGGTGTGTGGCCTGCAGGGGTTAAGTTAATTTTTCCCAATATATTTGTTGTGATACATCAAATTATAGGTTTTTTAGGTCAAGGAACTCAAATTCAGAGCTAAAATAAGCATTAGACTAATCTGAAGCTAGCCCCAGCGGGCTAGGTTGGTGGCCCGCAGGGGTTAAGTGCATTTATTCTAATATATATCTTGTCATATATCAAACTATAGGTTTTTTAGGTCAAGAAACTCAAATTCTGAGCGAAAATTAGCATTAGACTGACCTGAAGCTAACCCCCCCCCCCCCCCGAGCTAGGTTGGCTTTCTGCAGGGCTTAAGAGCATTTACCTAACCTAACCTAGAAACTTACTTATATTTTTACAGGTTTTTTTCTTGAATAAACTGTGTCTATTAATGAGGACTTTATTTAAGATGATCCAGCAAGTCGGGGACCGACCCCAGCGGGCTAGGTGGGTGGCCCGCAGGGGTTAAGTGCATTTTTTCAATATATATGATGTGATACATCAAATGATATGTTTTTTAGGTCAAAGAACTCAAATTCAGAGCTAAAATAAGCATTAGAATAATCTGAAGCTAACCCCAGCGGGCTAGCTGGGTTGCCCACAGGGCTTAAGTGCATTTTACCTAAGCTAACCTAGAAACTTACATTTATTATTTTTTTTAGGTTTTTTTTCTAGAATAAACTGTCCATTCATGAGGACCTTATTTCAGATGATTAAGCAAGTCTAAGACCGACCCCAGCGGGCTAGGTGGGTGGCCTGCAGGGGTTAAGTGCATTTTCCCCAATATATATGTTGTGATAAATCCAATTATATGTTTTTTAGGTCAAATAACTCAAATTCAGAGCTGAAATAAGCATTAGACTAATCTGAAGCTAACCCCAGCGGGCTAAATAGGTAGCCCACGGGGCTTAAGTGCATTTTACCTAACCTAACCTAGAAACTTACATTTAATATTTTTTTTTTAGTTTTTTTTTCAAATAAACTGTCCATTCATGAGGACCTTATTTAAAATGATCCAGCAAGTCGAAGACCGACCCCAGCGGGCTATGTGGGTGTCCCTCAGGGGTTAAATGCATTTTTTTTTAAAAGTATGTGTTGTCATACATCCAAGTATAGGTTTTTAAGGTCAAGAAACTCAAATTTACAGCTAATAAAAGCATCAGACTAATCTGAAGCTAGCCACAGCGGGCTAGGGGGGATACCTGCAAGTTTTTACCTAACCTAGAACCTTACTTGTTTTTTTATGTTTTTTTTCTGGAATAAATTGTGTCTATTTATAAGAACATTATTTAAGATTTAAGACCCCAGCAGGCTAGGTGCGTGGCCCGCAGGGGTTAAATGCATTTTTAGTTGTCATACATAAAATTATAGGTTTTTTAGGTCCAGAAATTCAAAGGGGTAGTTTCACGAAATGCATTTGAACTTAATTTAGTGAACTGCATATTTTTTCCTGGTTAATTGGTTAAACTACATTTATATGGCATATATTTGAAAGAATTTCAATTTTGATAGTACAGTGTTAGCGATGGAAGAATTTAATATTAGTATTATGTGGTATACATTAAAAATTTTTTAATTTAATGTATACCACATAATACGAAAAAACTAGCATCAGGTTGCTATTGTGTTTTTTTTAGCTCCAAATTGACTTTAAAAACCTATAGTTTCATGTATAACAACACATAATTTGGAAAATTTACCCCTGCAGGCCACCCACCTAATCCGCGGGGGTTAGCCTTAGGTCAGTCTAATGCTTAAAATAGCTCTGAATTTGAGTTTCTTGACATAAAAAACCTATAATTTGATGTATGACAACACATACTTTAGTAAAATGCACTACACCCCTGTGGGTCACCCACCTAGCCCGCTGGGGTCGGTCCCCAACTTGCTGGATTATCTAAAATAATGTCCTCATTAATAGACACAGTTTATTCAAGGAAAAAACCAAAAAGAATAAGTAAGTTTCTAGGTTAGGTTAGGTAAAATGCACATAAGCCCAGTGGAAAATCTACCTAGCCCGCAGGGGTTAGCTTCAGGTAAGTCTTATGCCAATTTTAGCTCTGAATTTGAGTTTCTTGACCTTAAAAACCTTTATTTTGATATATAACAAGATCTATATTGGAAATAATGCATTTAACCCCTGCGGGCCACCTACCTAGCCCGCTGAGGCTAGTTTCAGATTAGTCTTATGCTCATTCTAGCTCTGAATTTGAGTTAACTGACCTAAAAAACCTTTATTTTGATATATAACAAGATCTATATTGGAAATAATGCACTTAACCCCTGCGGGCCACCCACCTAGCCCGCTGGGGTCGGTCCCCGACTTGCTGGATCATCTTAAATAAAGTCCTCATGAATGGACAGTTTATTCTAGAAAAAAAACCTAAAAAAAATAAAAAATGTAAGTTTCTAGGCTGGCTTAGGTAAAATGCACTTAAGCCCTGTGGGCAACCCAGCTAGCCCGCTGGGGTTAGCTTCAGATTATTCTAATGCTTATTTTACCTTTGAATTTGAGTTCTTTGACCTAAAAAACATATCATTTGATGTATCACATCATATATATTGTAAAAATGCACTTAACCCCTGCAGGCCACCCACCTAGCCCGCTGGGGTCGGTCCCCGACTTGCTGGATCATCTTAAATAAAGTCCTCATTAATAGACACAGTTTATCCAAGAAAAAAACCTGTAAAAATATAAGTAAGTTTCTAGGTTAGGTTAGGTAAATGCTCTTAAGCCCTGCAGAAAACCAACCTAGCCCGGGGGGGTTAGCTTCAGGTCAGTCTAATGCTAATTTTCGCTCAGAATTTGAGTTTCTTGACCTAAAAAACCTATAGTTTGATATATGACAAGATATATATTAGAATAAATGCACTTAACCCCTGCGGGCCACCAACCTAGCCCGCTGGGGCTAGCTTCAGATTAGTCTAATGCTTATTTTAGCTCTGAATTTGAGTTTCTTGACCTAAAAAAACCTATAATTTGATGTATCACAACAAATATATTGGGAAAAAAGAACTTAACCCCTGCGGGCCACCCACCTAGCCCCCTGGGGTCGGTCCCCGACTTGCTGAATCATCTTAAATAATGTCTATATGAACAGATACAGTGTATTTAAGTTAAAACCCTAAGAAAAAACAATTTAAGACAAGTTTCCACATCAAAATAGATCAAAAAAAGCCTAAAAACCCCATTTCCGCAGGGTTTTTCTTACCTAACCTAACCTAAAAATAAAAATTTTTTGATTTTTTTGCCATTTAGATGTACTACCTATAGGACTAGGCTTATATACCAAGTTTGAAGGGTCTAGCTCAATATTTAGACCATTTTGCTCACGGTTTAAGAGCTTATGTCATTACGCACCCCCCCCCCCTTAATAAACAAATGAAAATCTACCACATCATTTTTCAAGGGGGGGGGGGGGTTAATGCAACCATCTCGTAATCAGTGAGCAAATGGCACTTACAATTCGAATTTAGATCTGAAATTTTACATGAGTAATCCTTGGTAGGTCTATTTTCCCTAAATCGAACAAAAAGTTGAAAAAGTAACGGCTAACGGCTCAGCCGTTTAGCCGTTTTTTGGCTATTTTTAGGGCAAATCTGCCATAAATTATGTAAGAATCAACTTTTTGAAACATATTTTTGCTTTAAATCATGTGAAATGATACAAAAAAAACATTTTTAGATTTCTAGTAACAGCAACTAGCGGCTATAACCGTTTGGAAACATTTTGGAGCAGCATAGAGTATTATGTGGAGAAAGGTTTCGTGATGATTTCCCTTGAAAATAGTTTTAAAAATGGCTAAACTGCTGAGCCGCCAGCCGTTAGCCGTTACTTTTCCAACTTTTTGTTCAATTTAGGGAAAATAGACCTACCAAGGATTACTCATGCACAATTCCAGATCAAAGTTCGAATTCTAAGTGCCATTTGCTCACTGATTACGAGATTGTTGCATTAAAAAAAAAACCTTTCTTTAACAAAAAAAAACTTTGAGGGAAAGCGCCTAAAAATTAATTAAATAAAATATTTCTAAAAAATCTTATAATCATCCACACAGTATTCCTGTAAAATAGTCTGTTGGGCAGCTATCATATCAGCCTGAGCAGTGTCTACTTCGTCATAATTGTCATCAGTCACTGTTTGGGTCACTTGTCTGCTGCCAAATCATATTATTCATAAATATTAAATAACAAAAATGTTTCCTTTAAAGTTTTTATAATTACTTAAAACCAACAGATTAAAAATGATAACCCCTAGCTTCAAGAAAATGGTTCTTGAAAATATTACCTAAAGTTATCAAAATATGTGTTTTTTAATTCCATTAAAATATGAGAAATTATTAAATAAATAATGTAATTATCGGTACAGCTAAAACAAAAGAAATGATTTCATATAAAATAAATTAATATATTTTAATATTATTCTCCAGAAATACAGAAGGGTGAACACTGGGATAGGGAATATCTTAAGGAATTTTATTCATTTTTTTAATTAATAAAATTAGAAAAAATATTAACTAAAATAGTGTAAGAAATAGATGATATTTTTAAGGTATTTTATTTTTTATGTTTTTGTTGTTTAAAAAAAAATCTGTCCTGTCTCTGAATAAAAAGTAGGGAAGGGAGGGGGGGGGGAGAATCAGTGACTCCTATGTTGCAATGTTTTAACCTAAATCATAAATCAACAATTGCTGTAAATGGAGCAAATATAATACAGCCATTAATAATACTCAAGACAGAATATATTGTGAACCTACACTAGAAACAAACAAACACAAATTGAGATAAATTAATCCAAAAAGGAAAAATAATATTTTCATTGAATCAAAAACAAATGTTGGTTTTAGAAATATTATTATGTTATGTAAGCAAAAATAAAGTGTAGACAAAAGTTTTGTTATCGTGATGAAAACTGGAAACTTTTTCTTATTTAGAGATTAGGTAAAAAGTTAACCCTGTTTCCCCCTTGTTAACTTTTCCTTCCCACAAAGTGCAGACAGATACTAAATAATGGAGTGTGAGTGATATTTACCAAATTTTAGACATCACAAAAAGTATAGTGGTTTAATAGATAACATGAAAAATAAAATCTTATGGGAGCATGACAAGAAAACAAAGACACGTATGTTCATAAGAAAGACATCATTTAACAAATTTAGCAAATGTGAAATTTAGTTAGCTATAGCATAGAGCAACTGATACCTTGAGTACAAAAGTATGTGGAGAGCGGCATACTATACAAACGAAGAACTTAACATTATTTTACACATCTAACAATTGCGGTTCTGCGGCCGTACAAACAGATAATAGTTTAACAGTATCAACTATAAAACACAATAAATGCTTTTTACTTAAAATAATATGTTCCTGATATGTGTAGTACTTTCTGTAATAAAAACACTACTGTTTGAACTCAAACTCATTTTCTCATCCACAGGCGAGGCCCTTCATCATAGGAATAACTTGCGTTGAGAAAAATATTTCATAGACATAACTTTGTTGTCTGTGTTTGTGAAACTTTTGAAAAGAAAACGAGGCCTAATTTTTAACTTTAGGAAAAGATTTGTGTTAAAAATTGAACCAACAAATATCTCATCTTTGAGACTTTCAATGAAAACTTTATTTACGAGAAAAGTTTTGGACATATCAGCTGACAATTTAATGTTGTAAGAGATAGACAGGAGACAATGGTACCCGGCAATGCTATGACAGGCAAATTACATACATTTGGACTTTACAAAAAAAAAAGCAGCTTGAAAATAAAATTGTTTAACTGTATTAAGCGATTGTTTTTGCATTGAACAAACAAAATTTAAACTAGATAAGTTTGGTTAGGTTAATTTAAGCTAGCCCCACAAAAAGATTAGTTCTCCTGCAGGGATTAGGAACTTGGGAACAATAACAGGTGGGTAAAATTTTAATAGAACCGTTCTATCCATAATTAAAACATAATTACAAACTATTTGCTAGTTGCTTTTTTGTCGGGACATTTTAGTTTAGATAATGTATGAAGCTTTTTTACTTAAAATAAAAGCAAATTCTAGCCTAGCTGACGACGTAAGCTCTACTGTAGATCTTTAAATATTCATTACAATGAATTTACATTTACGAAAATAAAAAGTTATTATATTTTTTTCTACATGAAGATAATAAATGATGATGTTCTATTACGGGCGAGGCAAAGCCTTTGACGTCTTTCCTTTAATATTTACGATGCTAATCTAATAATTAGTATGGGAAGACAATAGGGAGAGGGTGGGGAGGAAAAGAAGGGTGATTAATTATATTTGTATAAGAAAGGCTGCTAAAGAATAATTGGTTTTCTACATTAACCTAATTAGCAGACTAACATGTTATTATAAATGGTTGTCTTGTATTGTTTAGGATTACTTTTAACATGCTATACACATCGGAAGTTAGTCTAATTTTTTCAAACTTAATTAATTATCATTGTGAAATTTCCTAATTCGTCGAGCAAATTGAACGTTGTAGTACACCCCTGGATGAAAACCATATTTTAATAAAAGTTTGCCTTTTATCAACACACAAAAAAACTTTTGTCAAAAGTTTGATGCTCTAATCGTCCAATCTACATATTTGTTTATATGCCTCATCATTTGAACCCTGTTACTGAGATATGACAAAACTTTTCGGCTCATAAGGAAATAGTCTGAATAAATTGTGTAAACTTTGCCCAATAAAAACTTATGAATTTTTCTCAAAGATAAATGTATGCTCGAAAAGAAAAGATTTGCTGGTCTATGCTTCGCCAATAAAGATTAAACCAAATATAAACTTTTTATATGCTAATGTTTGTTTCATTTAAAATTTATATTTGGTATACATTATTATATTAAAATACAGTTTTAATGCCTTGTTGGGGAGAAGGTAAACCATTTCTATTCGGTGACCCAGCCCCATCCAAATTTGTATCTTCAAGGACATCCTTTTGACCGCTAACAGGCTGACCGGTCAAACCAAGCATGACACCAGATTTGTCCACCCCATCCCC
Source organism: Acartia tonsa (assembly GCF_053477335.1). Taxonomy (NCBI): domain Eukaryota; kingdom Metazoa; phylum Arthropoda; class Copepoda; order Calanoida; family Acartiidae; genus Acartia; species Acartia tonsa. The sequence goes on along the minus strand of NC_137262.1, from coordinate 38,803,759 downwards.
AAGGAAGTCGGCTGACAGATAATGCTTAAGATTGCGGGAGCTTGTTCCTCTTTTAGGCTCATTTCTATTGTCTTCTTTGTAACTTTATGATAAATAAATTCTAACATTAGTTTGAAATAGGTATGTACCTAATAACATTTTTAAAAAAGAACTTCAAATCAAATATTTATTTAAAATAGGTTACCTATCTAATTGTAAAGTTGAGAAATATTCTCTAAATTGGCCTCTAGGCACCTGAGATTAAATAGTTGTCAGATTCAAAATATATTAGAATCTAAAATTATTTCTAATTAAATACCTAAGATACAAATGAATATTAATGTAATAAGCCGATTCATAGGACGTCACCTGACCATTTACATAAAGATCATCTTGGAATATGGAATCTGTTTCTGTTTCTCTTAAACATGACACATATGATAAAATTAAAATTAAATGTTAAATATTTTTTAATAAAATTGAAATTATAATATAGACAAAAATTGGGTTTAGAATATTCCGATTGTTTTAAATTTAACTTCAATTTCACAAATGTCAAAAATATGAAGGAAATTTTATTGAATTTTGAGTCTGAAATTGAATATGTATGAGACTTTGGTTTTGTGCATGGCTTGGCCATAGGATTCAATGTCTGTACTTTGGTTGTGTGTTTGAAAGTTTATTTTGATTGTGTGTCTCATAGGATATCTAACCAAAAACTAAATAGACGAAATCATTAAGTACAAGTGAGACTAAAAAGATGTGAAGGAAAATGTTTTAACAGGTATAAAATCAAACAATTTAGTTAATTGGCCATTAATTTTAACAACATAATCATTATTGACCACCTTATGATTTTAGACAAATATAATAATTGTGCATGCCTGCAGGATTTATCCTCCTTGGGAGCTGAAATATTCTGGTAGTTGTCCACAGGTATAGGATGTTGTTGTTGTTGTTTTGATACCAACTCTGGTACTGATTTTGCTACACTGATTATATTACACACACATTGTATACTTTTATGGTTATTTTAGATCAAAACGAAGCTACTCCACTTAAAATATAGATATTTGACCGTTTGCCTCATTGAGTGTGTTATGGTTTAACGGTTAACGGTTATTAACTAGGGTAGAATCATTTAATTTATCCGTCAGGCAAAAATGTAGCTAATTACAAAATCCTATTTATTCATAGTTTAATGATTAATAGCAAAATGTTAAAATATAGGTACAAACATTATGATAATCCTATTTCATTTATAAACAATTTGATTGACAGTATATAGACTGAAAGGGAAAAGCTAAATAATATTTAATATTTATATTCTCTTTACTAATTCATCAAAATTTGATTTAAGTATTACAATATATTAATTTCCTAACGTTAGAGTAAAAACTATGTTTATCGTGGTCTAAGCCACCCTCAATTTTCTTCTTTTTACCCTTTCTTGAAAACCATCGTGGTAAACTATTCATTTTAATTTTTTCTTCAAGAAATAACAAACAAGTGAATTAAAAAAGACAATTTCCACAAGTATTACCTAGTAAGTAACCAAACAAAGGTTTTTTTAATGTTCAAAATAATTAGAAAATGTTTAATTTACTGTACAATGTACTTTTAAACATTATAAGAATAAGGATTAATAATAATTAGGTTAAATAAAGTTTAAGACTAAAAATACGGTCACTTTTTAGCTTCGTTGTAATCACCACACAATCAGCTGATTGATGGGTTACTAATTACAGGGCTGCCGCATTTTTTGTAAACATAATTCGCGGATTTTAAATTAATTATTTAATTGGTATTTTATGTAAGATGAATCGATAAAATAAAAAGATGGATAAACTCGTTCTTATTGATTAAAATTAAATTCAAAAATCTAAATTTATCATAAACTAGCAGCTACGCTCCCCATAAAGCCTATAAATAATAGTTATGAACCTTTATGTAGCTTATCTATATAAGAGAACCATATTGGTTCAGTGTTTAGCGAGATACTTCGCTAGGAACCCACAAACATCATTTTAATTTTAATGTATCAAGGTAAAATTAAAAATTATTAAACGCGGCAACCCTAACATATTTTGACACTTAAGTGTACACTTGACTTTAACATGTAAACAAAGATCAGCTGATTGAAATTAAACAAATTGAGGATTTATAAAAAAAAAACATTATAGCGTAAAAATGATGACAATTAAATTCTTTCTTCTACCTTTTGCTAGATATATATTTTAAAAAATATTAATTATGTTGAATCTTGTCTTTATTATTAATATTAGTATTGTAGCTACTATTTATAAATACTTTTTTATCAAAAAAATTCACTTACCTTCATATTCACCGCTTTCCAATAGGTCTCCAGATTTTTCTAGCGCAGAAAATTCTTCCCTGAAAAATATGGAATTATTAACATCAACATTTAATGGAGAAACTGTATGTAAAGAAATATAATGTAAGTGGCTTTTGGGTTTTAAGGGAGGGAGAAAAGAAAATTGAAATGTATTTAAAGCTTCACTAAAAAAGTATCTCAATCTGAGCGTACTTGAATATCACTATACATTTTAACCGTCGGTTACGCCTTTAGAGTCCTCCTGGGGCTCTTTAGGTAAATGTAGACATATATTTATCTAGGGGTGATTTAGTTGGGAGGGTGAAGATACCTTGTACATTCCCACAAAATATGTATAAACCTTCATTGAAAACCTATAAAAGCTCTAGCAGTTAGCGAGATAAACACACAGACAGACATCCTGATACTTTTTTATGGTTAATCTAATATTACTAATCACGAGATATTTTTCTTATAAATTACATGCCACATATAACCAGGAAGAACTAGGATTTAATCAAACTAAAACAATCTTTCCCAATTTTCATTTTCTTTGTGTAGTATTATTTCAGGTTCCAATAAATCAATGTCCAATTCCTCTTAGATTCTATTTAGTTTGGAGTGTAGAATGGATATAAGAAATATGTTATTTTCTTTTTAATAACCTATAGAAAATTTAACTTCTTTTATAGATAATACAGGGAGAATTTTATGAATAATAGAAAATATTTTATTTGAACTTATGATAATTAGTAAATGTAAACAAGAATCAGTGTAGACGTCCAAATTTACAGTGACGGAATACCATAGCTGTAGAGTAGGTGCGCTACTAAAGATTTTTAAAAGAAGCAGAATACTTACTTTGATAGAAAAGTATAGTCGACGCCGTTCTTCTCGTCGTCCCTGGGTGTTCTGGTGGTGACAGGTACGGTCCTGGCGTACAGGTTGTCCCGGATGGTGTTCTGTAGGTCGTGGTCCACACCACCCTTCGGGAACCGTGTGTTCAGGTACTTTCGGATGTCAGGGTTAATGGAACCTGAAATAAAAAAAATAATTATTAGACCTTAAAGAACTACACTTTATTATATGCCGATACATTACAGAGTAAGCTAAGAAATGAATAGTATATGTAAGCATAATAATAGATAACAATCTAACAATGCTACTTTAATTTAATCTCTCTCATTGTATCATAATCATAATGCCTATTTAGATTAAATCTACATATGTGTTATGTATGATAATGGGTTGTTAATTAGTTTAATATTGAACCAAACTTTGAATCCTGTATGCCTCATCTAAACCCCAAGACAAATAAATAATCAACAGTCTGCTTGATTTATAATGCATTAAGATTAAAGTGGTTAATTAGTTGTGTGATAATATGCATCAAAGTTTTAATAAAATTTGTTGCTTAATATGCAGGTTTTAAATTTAAATATAAATGAAATGAAACCAGTAAATCTAGGGATTTAGTTTAGATTTGAAGTTTATATTTTATAAATATAAATAGTTCCATTAATATTTAAAAGCTTTTTTTGTGAATGCAGGCAGAATTTTAAACAACCTTTTGAATAAGATGCATTCATAGATTTTAGATTAATCAAAGGATTAAACTTTGAAAATCTCCAATTTGAATTTGAGTTTGGACTTTGTTTTGCAATTGAAAACTTTTAATCATTATTTTAATGTAATGAGGAATAATCCAATGTTAGGGCAAGTATTGATTTTAATTTATTGAATAATCAAGTATCCAAAAAGTTGATTGAATATCTAGTTCGTGCTTATGCATAATTTTAGTTTGCAGGGTTGAACGTTTTGTGGGATGAAATTAAGAGACTCTGTTCCATAAAAAGCAATAAAAATGTCTTTTACTTACAAAGATAAAGCAGTATTGTAAGTGAATACAAAAGCTAATATATTAATATTATTATTCAGACAAAATAATGTAATAAGTCAGGAGTAAGGTAAACAGAAATATTATTGATATTGTGTTAAACTAAACTTAAATATTTTTTAGGATACGAGGTTTGGTGATTTATTTGTTAACTACCTAAATTAAAAAATTTTCATTATTCAATATACCTTAATTCCTGCTATTAAGTAATAGTATTTGCTAATGAACATGTTAAAAGAAAAAGAACACCCTGAAAGATATCCATAAGAAGTATTTGTGTGTAAATAAGAATTCATCTCCATTCATCTAGATTAGTCTGATGCATCTGTCTTTTTCTGTAGTAAAACATAAGCTTCCATGATGTTATACTTAATGCTCATCTTTCAGGGCATAGAAGATATTATTTAAATAGGAAGGACGTCCATAAAAGCAAAGCTCTATAAAAAGGAATGACAAACAAACATTAACACTTGTAGAGTGTCAGAACTAAATAAGCAGAATATAAATGTATAAGTATATGCAAAATTGTAAGTAAATTTGTTGCAGAATTACTCAAATACAGGATACTGCTAAGGACATACTTAAATTTTTAGGACTTGATTATAGAGATGCTTTGCTTATAACATTGTACTTTGTTTTTCTAACCTGTCCGAATTAACGAAAAGAGTTAACCGTTCCGGACATATGGACGGACCGACCCTAATTATAGAAAAGCTTCGCTTTTAAAAAGGGACAAAAACATGTGGTATAATATTGAAATGCAGCTACTCTAAAACTTCACATAATTGCATACACCAATGATAGTAGGTTGTTTTTGTGAAACTTTTAAATAAATCACCCCCTCAATAACTTTTACTTTCAAGGCCCTTACTCATCTCCAATACTAATCTCATTCATTTCTCTTCCGTCTACAGAGAAATAGCCTTAATATTCTCTTTTTTGTTTAGCTTAACGGAATGTGAAAGGAATTAAATGCATAAAATTGAATATTTTGCAGTTTTGCTAATATTTTATGAATTAAGATCTTTTGTAGTTTTATTTTTAGCACGGATTCCATCATTTATCCTTATCTTATACTAATTGCAATAGATATGTGTTTTATATGACTAAAATGAAGCTGTTTGAATCACAAAGGAATATAAAAATATTATTCCAGCTCCATGCACGGAATAGAAGATCATATATTTTTATTACAAGACATATACCACGAGAATAAGTTGCAGAAAAAGTGCACAAAAGTTAGATGGCCCAAGAGCGATATTTTTCTTACGGCCCCGAAATTACCTGTCATTGAGACAATTTCAAGTAAATTGGCAATAGTTTATATACGGGCAAATAGATTTGTTAACATTAATTGATCTTGTTATGTTGTATGGGGAAAGAGAAAAGGGAAATTCAATTGTGCACTGCCAAAATGTAAGTAAAGTGCAATCCTATAAATACATGGCAAATAACATAAATACAACAATAACTTTATTTTTAATTTTCTCTAAAAACATTGCTCTATATTCTGTACAATTTATTTTCCAAGCATTAAAATGTTAGTAAAGTTTAGTGAAGTGCTTCTGAAAAATTATTCTCTAGAATAGAATTGAGTGAAAAGTTTTCACTTTTTCTGTAATAAAAGTTTTGTAAGTGCATCCATTTTGTCTACAACTAAATTCTAAATTTTCAATATAGGTAAAGGTACAGTTGACCAAAATAGGGCCATAATAATAAACTAGAGAGAGAAAATGTCTATTGGTGTAGTGTATTTTTAAATGTTCCTTTTGTTATCTAAAGTCATTGCCTGCCGACTATCAACTGAGTAGCTCAACAACGAAGCATATACATTTCCTATTTTTTTTTGTATTGAAAATAAATAGAATTTACATTGGTTTAGATTTTATTTAGAATTCTTGAATTATTTTTTTCTTCCTATTTAATTTTCTAATATTCCACAAGCATTGTTAAACCAGGTATAATAAGGATATGTTATCTTAAAAAATATTTCTTTAACACTTAAAACTAAGACCTCAAAGAGTTGTACATTCTAAAGCAGAAAATAGGTAGATAGTTTTTGCTTTGCTGTATCCTTCTATTCCCTGACACTAAACTTCCCGGAATATTGCCACCAGCTGAAAGGTTCCTTCCTAGAATACAAAATTGATTTCTTTTCAATCAACGGCTTAACAATACCTCTAAAGTATTCATTTTTCAACCTGAGTAATAGCCTGGGTAATAAATGCTTGTAGAATCCTTTTTTACTAAAGTCCTATCCAACCCCCTTCCTACCCTAACCTCTTAAATATTTAAAAAGAAACTTGTTAATAACCATGCGGGTAGCTTTAATTCCGCGATAGCTAGCAACCAAAATAGTCGTTGTTAAATTTAAATGAAGGGAAAATGGTTACGGCTGGTCCACTGATCATAAAGGGGATTTTGAAAATGCTTGTCTACGCAATGTTGTATATTGCTCACAATAAATACCTTTAATGGCCATTTTGCTACATAAAATGTATGAATGTAAATTTTGTTTCAACAAAGATCACATTTTAAATGAATATTAACTATTATTATTAAGATTATTGTCCCCCCATTCCCTGCAAAAGTAGTGCGACTTAGATTTCAGATAAGTGAGAGAGAGAGAAAGATGAAATATCGCTACTGCAAGAATGGCCATTTACTTAAGTCAAGATAACAAACGGGAGAATGTTAAAAACTCAATGGATATTCTTTATTCTCATGCTCAAACAAAAGCCTCAAGAATATGCTGAATAATTGAGTAGTTACTGACAGCTTTTAATCAAATATTCAATAGACCAAATATATCAGAAATTTTCTTTATTTATTTAAAATGTAAGAACATAATATATTTTTCATAAGAAATATATGAAAGCGTCAATATGTGTGATATTGCTTGGTTTTGTTTGCTGAATATAGAACATTCAGACACAACAAAACAGGAATGAAAACTTTCATTGCAACTGTTTACTTCTATAAATCAATATTTCAAGTATAAGGCGGGGGGGAGGAGGGGGGGGGGGTATTTTTTATCAAACTATTATAATTCATTTCTTGAATAGTAAATTTAGTCATGTACTATTCGGATCTCTTCATTTGGTTCGTAACTATTTTAGAAAATCCAAAGATTTATTATAGAATTAAGAGAGCTAAAGAGTTGCTTTTCTCAATTGTACAATATGTCACCGAGAAAAATATTTTGCAAAAATATAATACCACCAGAGCATAAGTTTGACACTTGGGCTTCCGACTACAAACATATCCACAAGAAAGATAACAGAATATTGTTAGAAATTTTATGAACAAAAGTTTATTGAGAATTCCAAAAAATATTCAGAATTTCAATTAAAATATTTGTTTAAATGTACCTACATTTATTGTGATCTAGGACATGTTTTTTTTTCATTCTCTGCAATTTTCTATCAACTTTTTTTAGAACAAATGGCTGTCCCGCGGGTTGGAATACACTTCTACTTATTGGAAATCTGTATGCTAGCACTTGAAGATATATATTCTTCTCATATTTTATTCTTTCACACAATTTGCAAGGATTACGTTTATGTTTGTTCGAGTTCCAGCAATGAAATGTACTAATAGCCTTTCTAGTTCTCTTTCCTTTTGATGGTTAGTACAAGAATAAAAACTAATCATTAATTTTTATTTATAGTTGTTTATTCTCTTTGACTCCTTTTTTCCTAAAAAAAAGTCAATTATCTGTTTTCTTCAGTTTTAGTTGAAAAGAAAAGAATTTATGACATTATCCCAAGAAGAATTTGGGCCTGTTAAGATCTCAATGCAAATTTGATGTGCCTTATTTGCATGCGCTTAATTGCACCAACAAAACTGGAAATGCGCTATGCAAAAGTTAACTGCAAAATGGTATGGTACGTGCTTAGAAATTGGTATGCTAAATTATCTCCTAAGAAAATTACTTTTCATTTTGAAACTAAGCTGGAGTATGTTTGATATGATTAAAGTTATTTTTTATTTAAGTTTTGAACATAGATATATTTAGAACCGAATTTCATTTAAAAAGATGTAAACTTTTGATATAAATCTTTATAAAAATGTAAATAATCTTCATACTTAAACATTCTAGAGAGGAGTTGATTTACAATATTTAATATTTGCACAAATACTTAAAGAATTCAAGAGGCTAATATGACAAGGTACTTTAAAGTTATAAGTAGGAAGATTTTTTTTTTAAGTTTTAAGTAGGAAAAGCATTACATTTATTTGAATTTACCGAGGTAGACTTTTCATTTGTTTGTAAATAAACAAAATAAGTAGGCAATAAAAGCAATGAAGTAAAAAATGAAATCTAATTTGAATGCATTATACAGCCAAGCCTTGGATTAAGCTTGGAAATGCTGCCATTAAGGATAAAACAGGACTTTCCTCCTTATGCATAAAAATTACCTCTATTATGATTGTAAAGTGAGTATTAAGCTTCATAACAGACTTCATTGCATAGGGATAATGGGAGACACTTAAAATTATGAATATGTAATGTTTTAAGAGAGGCTTTAGTAATTTTACAGACTGTATAATGTTTTTTTTTTATTGCAAAGTATTATAGAAAGTTTTACATGGAAAGGAATATAGAAAATTTCATTTTTTTAAGTAAGGGTAATAAACTAGTTCAGTCCTCATTTTCTACATTCTAATAAATACATAAAATACCTTGCTTATGATATTAAAAGTTTAAAGTGCACAAAAAATATTTCAGCATAAATTACAATATAACATTATCATTCTTTTGAATACATGAAATTATTATTATTAAAAAAGAAAAAAATACTATAATACCAACTTTAATTTATATCCTTTCATGGAACTACCCTTTTGAAATATTATGAAACAAACTTCAGCAAGGATAATTATTTCTTCTAGACCAAGGAGAAAAAGTTTCTTCCTCTTCCAGATGCACTTGGATTTCTACAAAGCATTTGATTAAACCCTTTCTCTTCTGGGTTCAGTGCACAATGGGAAAATGCAGAATTATGAGGTTTTTGTTCTATCTGCTTTCTTTCAATACATTTCTCTTTCTAGTCAAATAAATATCATCAGCAGAAATAATTATGATATATTATAAAATGTTATCTAACCTAGATTAAGAATTATTGTAGAAAAGTAATATAATCCTGGTGGGGAATATAATCATTATATGATAATCATCCTGTATAATTGTCTTTTGGCTGTAGCATAATAAATATATTGTTTTATCAAAAGTTTGTTGGGTATGAGATAAAACTAAAGACAAACAAGGACACAAGACATATTTGTAGAGTCCAATTATATACAGCACAGGAGTCTCTCTGTATAAATATCTACAACATCCCATATTCATTGCTGGATATAAAGCAAACATATAAAATTATCTGTATCTGGTTTCCTTTTGCACACACACACCACACATCCTTACAATGGTTGAAGGAAGGTAAGTATTGCTTTTTTTATGTGCAAGAAGAGGTACTTTAGTGTTCTATCCATTGACCTAAATGCACACATTCATGTTATTACATTGTTCTGGAACAAGGTGCTATGCAATAACAGAAAAACAAAAGAATATAATTATTACAACAGCATTTCATAGAAAGGATATTTATTTAACAAATACATTTATGAGTTTACTGTGAAAATAAAATATTTTTTTCCTGAAATAAAGACATCAAAATGATTCTTATGGTTCAACATTGTATGAAATGAAAAGAAGTAATTCCACAAATAATGAACACCAGAATCAGGATTACTCAATAAATATCAAATATATAAAAGATTGTAATATTTCAGTTTATTCAGAAATTTCCACAGACAGAATCTTTTATTGAAAATATGATGAAGCCTACATTTTGACAAAAGCTAAATGTCAAGAAATGGAAATGGAAATTTTTAGAATTTTCAGTTTACCTACTTTCAAATTAGATTTTTTTGACACCTCACCAATTCTAAGAATTATGTGAATAAAGATTTCCTTGTGTAATAAGAAAATCATCATTTTTAGGTATAGTTCTTATTATAAAAAGGTTTATTGATTATAATGCAAATACCATTTTTGTTGTTGTTTTAAGGTGGTGGGCATGAACTATGTTAGTAATGATTAATAAAATAATTTGAACCCATGCATTTCCAGGTATACAACAATTTAGTTTTTGAAGTTTGGAATATGTAAGCACAATAGTTTGCATGATAAGCACAATTGGTTAACCTCAGAAAATTATAGATTATAAAAAATTTTGGATGAACATATTTCTTTTTATGTTATAGAATGAATGATAATATTTCAACATAAGAATATATACCTATTAGAGTAAACAGATAAATTTTATGAATATTGCCTCTATACATAGTTGAAGCCCTTCTGCTTTGCAAAGCATGTTTAGATCAAAGTGATGTTTAGCTTTGAAAACTTAAACACATATCCTGGCTTCCTGAGGTCAAGTTCAGCAAATTCAATGTTCCTAGATGTGTATATGAATGTATTATGCATGTTTACATTGCTATGTAAAACTCTGTTTAGATGCCTAGATAAACAAGGATAAACATGGATAGAAAAGTATAAAATAGTAATTTTTACCTTGAAAAATATGTCCAACTTAATAAAGGTACAAATTCTAGTAGAGAGAAAAATATTCCTTTTTATACTTAAAATATTACCATAATTAGTTTTAACTAAGTTTAAATTAGAAAATTTACAGAAAATTCTTTAAGAATATGATATACATCAACCAGTAATTTCATTAATTTCAGTGTTGAAAGGCCTTTGAATTACTGAGATTAATCTTCTCTAATTAATTCCGGAACAAAATGGAGCATAATTATGCATAATGGCTGACACAAAAATTTTACATTCAAACATAATTATCTATGTTTATAAGTTAAAATTTAGGTTACTTTTTAACATTTTTTAATAATGTATAATTGTGCTGGCGTAAGTTTTACATTTCCTGTATAAAGAGCAAAAACAGTCCATTCATATGTAAATGATATTATTGATTTATCCTATTTACATACATAATGAAAAAATAATATCATAGATTATCATTGTAAGGTTATCTATGTATTTATCATTACTTATATTCAATTTTTTAGTAATTATTGCTAGCTTTTAAACATAATTCTAACACTGCAAAGTTAGAATTCATGAGTTTATGTACAATTCATTCTAAGGTAAATTATGAGACTAGATATTTTAAATTAAATTTTGGTACATATATTCTTTACAGACTTAACCTAGACCAGAATAAATTGAATGTATTGTCAGAGAAAGAAAAAGATAAAATGTGGACAGAGGCTAATAACATTGGAACATTTACTAGAATGGCGTAGGTTATTTAGCCAATACAGGTTTTAATTTTAGAAGGACAAATAAAGTAGAATAATTTTGTTTACATATATAATATTCATTATAAAACACCTTCATATAGTTAAGTGAACTACATGTTATAAAATCTTTCAAATAGAAAAGTAAATTTTCTAGTAAATTTCCAACTAAGAGAGTAAGGAAAAGAAATATAAAGGTAGTCAACAGATTTACTTCCCTAACTTAGCCAGGTTATCTCAAATTGGAACCAATAAATCTGGCATTACTTTGCCTGTTATTTTCTTGTAAACCACAATCAATCCCAAGAAAATACAACCTCACACACATGAACCCACTCAAATCCAAAAATAGCTTGTAAAAGCACACACAAAATAATTATCTTACACACAGACACACACAAAACCTAGTTTTCTATTTTGCTTCTTAGATTTTGGACAATATTATTTGAAATAACAATATTTAAAAGTTTCTTACAGAAGCTTACTAAATATTTCATCTTTTTGTTTTATTTGAAAAAGATTTACTTTGTCTGTATTTGAATTTAGTTTTCTAAACAGATTTATACATTTTGATATCTCATGTTATATATATTCAGAAACCAAAATCACTTTGAGATTTGTTTAACAAAAAGCGTTTATCATGTTATTTTCTTAGTGGGTGCATTAAAGCAACCAATAAGCTCTATATATTAATTAATAAAAAGATTTATTTGCACTGCGTCAATCAATCAATGAAGTTATCAGCCATTACATTAAGAGTTTAGCAAACACTTTCTTGTTGTATTAATGTATTAATAATTGAGCAGCTAAAGAAGTAATCTTGACAGCACCAAAGCAATGTAAGGATCTAATCAGAATATTGTTTTCAGGTCACTAGTCTCAACACTTACATAAATATAGAAAAGAATATTTGTAAATGCTAGGTAAATAGACATATAATATAGAAAGATTACTTGACCTTCATGCATATGGTATCATAGATACAGGTATACAGGCCTGGGCTGTTATCAACAAAATGAACACAATATCTAATAATAATTGGTAATTTTTACAAGCTGAAAAGCTGGAGACAAAATATCACAATTCATTTAAAATATGGTAATTTTGTAGAAGTTTTTCAAATTTAGTAAAAAAAAAACTTCAGAAAATGTACAAAAACAAATATTGTTTTTTTTTACACTGACAATAAGACATTGCAATGTACTGATGTAAAATTTATGTTTATTCCTTTGGGCCACCAACAAACTGTATTCTCAACATAATCGGCACAATCCTCTTATGCTAGGGATCCAAATACACTACCCAACCTCCCCCTAAAGTGTAATTCTTAATATAGAACTTTACTTCTGACTGTGTTAAGGTTAAGAATACACACAAAAGTGTTTTGGGCTATCTTTTACCTTATAACTTTAACCTGAATATGCGGGAGGGGTGTTTAGCGTATGCCTACTTGAAAAATATGATATTTGGCTGAACATTTTGTAAAGACAAAATAAGAACAAGCAATGCTGGATTTATTATGTATGAAAGGATGAATAAATTTTATGTTGTGGATACAATGTCAGAGGAAGGGATATAATACGGTTTTTAAAAAAAACATAGCCATAGGTAAAGAAAAGGTCGAAGAAATTAAAGTAGGGATTATATTGTTTTTTTTTAGCATGGCAATATATCTTTAATCCCTGACAACACTGCAGAGACTCTTGTCTCTTGAGATATCACTTTACATTTTAAAAGCTTTTTTAAAACCATTGTTCTGGTATCTTTTATTTCATTCCATGCATACAATTTCATTAATAAATTATGCTCCTCGTCTCTAGACCTTGCAAACAAAAATTTTTAATGTATTAATCAACTTTCTTTGTTTGCAAATAACATTAAGTCCAGAAACCTAACCCAGACCAAAACAAAACTTTCCTTTACACAAAAGATAAGAAAAATGTAAAGTTTTTTATCACAATAAAAAATTTTGATCAGGGACGTCCAAGCTTTTTACTTTGTGGAAGTAAATGAGTGGTTTCGAAATTTTTTATTTTTTTGGAGGGGTAGGGGGGGGGGGTGTAGGTAATCTCATTTATTTTTAAAAATTTTGAGGAGGTAAAATAAGGGGTTTCAAAGTTTGAGGGAGGTAAACACCCATTTACATCACCCGCACCCAACACCTTGGAAGTCAATGCAATTGATCTTGTAAATCCTTATTACTCTTTTAAATGACATTTACGTGTGGCTTTTTCACAAGTTACCAGAAATCTTGCAATATATATTTTACAAACTTTTTTTCTGCTGCTTAATCAAAAGTTGGTGGCAAAGTAACATATATCATGGCCACAAAATGCAATCCTGCAAAATATATTAGGTGTTCACCGATTTCATGACCAAACTTTTATTGGAATTTTATGGAAATATACAACAATATTTAATTGAATTTGCATTTAAAAATGTTTGTAAATGTTTTTCGAAGGTAATAAATAAGTAGACTTAGAGAAAATTAAAAATAAGTAGCTTAGAAGTCAATATACTTCAACAATCGAAAAATTACCTTGTTTTACACAAAATTTAAAAAAAAATTAATATTCAATATAAATTGTCAAAATTTGTATAAGATAGTTTGTCTTTTTTGTTGAAAAATCCACGTTAAGAAGCGATTTTAAATTTTAATACCTCAGAAACTTAAATACGAAAATATTACAAATCAGCTGCTAAAAAGTTATACCAAATCATGGGTAGGGCCCTTGCTGTCAACGCCCCCCTTTAAATTGAAATTAGAAAGGCCTACATTCCTCTTTTTACCCCCACATGATTTCACACACCCCTCTTAAATCGTTGTGCACGCCACTCTGTGCCAAATGTTGTGGAAGCATTTCAATCACAAATCGATTTGAGTTCGGCAGGTTAAAAAGATGAGAAAGGAAATTAAACTGAACCAAATCAGAATTTGAATCTTGAATATAATAATGTTTCTCTAATGCATGCCTTTCTTATAAAAACTATCAGCATAAATTTGGAAAATGCAATTATTTATTGTCTTGGATTGCACTGTTATAAAAATGTAGATTTTTTATTAAGAAAAAAATTATATTATAATAAACTTACAAATTTGTATTAAACGCTTTGGCATAATCAAACTGCTACTAATACACTTATTTAGTTTAGAAAGATAATTTCAATGATTTTTTCAAGGCATCTATTTTTAAGATATATAATTCGGACAAGAATAACATGATATTATAGAGAGCAACTATTTAAATATAAACAATTTAATAAATGAAAATTTAACAAGATGTGAAGTCAAGGACGTCTAAGCTTTTTTCAGTGAGGGGTTGGGAAAAATAAGAGTTTTCAAAGTTTTGGGAAAAGAATAATATGTTTCCCAAATTTTTATTTGAAGGGGGGTTAACACCCTTTATCCCTCCCCCCCCCCCACCACCCTGGTCGTCCTTCTACTAGCAGTAAGTTGAGACAGGAAAGTATATAAAATATCAGGGATCTTAAGGCATTAGACAATGGCCGGTAAATTGATGTACATCCCCATTGTTGATACACAAAATTGCCCCTGCTGTAGATTATAATAAGTGTTCAACCGTGTTGACACTCAACTTAATGAATCAACCAATCAAAATTCAAATATAAGTCCCCAAAGTTGTAAAGTCTAAGAATAAGAAAACATTTTTATAAAACTTTGGGGACTAGTATCTCCCAATGTCTTCTCTTTCCCTGGTGAAGAATACATGTAAAAAGTTAGAGCAATAAGTGCAACTTTTCTTTATATAGTTATGCTAGTTATACACAGTTCTAGCCTAGACACGCCTATACCTGGAAGAAAACGAAAGTTGTCTGAATGGGCTGAAAAGAAAAGTTTTAATATCGCTTCACTACACAGGGATACAGGATAGGTAAATGTTTTTACCATATTTAAATAATAATATTTACTCTTCAAAGTAACAAGATTATAATTTCATTGACTTTTCCCTTAGCCCTGTTATTCTATTCATCCAAGCATGGAAGAAAACAATATTAAGATTTTTTGCACTTTTTGTTTTCTTAATAGTTTTGGTAGCCAGGCTGCTCTAAGAATTAATGAAGTGAAAGTGAAAAAACGGCATGAAAGAGGAAAAACAATTAAAGAGAATGTCTTGTTTTTATTATGATGATTTGCCTGTTAAAAAAGCTGTAACATACCTGAAAGAAAAGTAAAATATAAGTTCTCTTTTTTAATACATTTATTTATATTACAAGCACATTTTTCCTATAATAAATTTGGTATTGTTCACCCTTTCCTTTTATATTTTATCCTGAAAATAAATGATCATGTAAGCTCAAAATATCTAGAAATTTTCCTTTAAGTTTAAAGTAATACGTGCTTGACCCTTTTTTTAAAACAATATAGAAAAAGTTCCATTGAAAATAAACCCTTTATAAAAATTCGCATCATTAATCATAACTATGATCGAAAAGGTATTCTTATTTCATCACACATAGATGTAAAGGAATATATTAAATTTGAGAAACCCTAATTTCTAGACAACCATAATAAATTTATGGGATTTTGGCTATTAAATCTTTTAACTCTTAACAATAAATTTCCTATATATTATTCCTTAAATTTTCTATATTTCCTTGTTTAAATGTTGGCGGAGTTTTTTGGTGTGTACAATTTAAGTTCTCGAGGATTTTTCCAAATATCTTGATAGAATTTTGATTGGATGTTAAAATATACATTCTTACACACACCTTCTAAGAGTATCTAATGATTAACCAATTTACGAATATTCAAATTTTATTCTTTTAACACTGTGTAAAAATATTAAGACCTTCAAAGAACATATTTTAAATTACAGTAATTTATAAGTAAAAGAATTATTTTAGAAAAATTTAGTAAAACACCATCAAAAGTTTGAATTAATAGTTATCACATGATTCATAAAACTTTCTTATTCATTTTGAAAATGAGTAATATATAAAATATTGTTGATAATTCTATTATAATATTGCTAAAAATAACATTTCTCTCTTTACATGCACTCGAATATCATGTATCACTTTAATTTGATATTACAGGGTTAAAGGAAACAATAAAGTAAAGACAATAATGCCCAAAAAGGTTTTTTTAAATTTTAAAAGTTTTAAGCTTTTTTGGTTATATACTGTCGTCTGAAAGTTGGCATTCAGTATTTCTCAAGTCTTTATACATATACCATATACTTTTGCAAACTCCTAATTTTCTTTTTAATTTGTTAAAAGATACATGTCTTTCCTTTTGTTGTTTCTTTGATGAGACATTCAAATTTCTGTTTTACTTAACAATTCCTTTAACCCTTTGTTTATGATACAGATAATTCATTAAGAATGCTTTCTTGTGTAATATGAACTCATATTTTCATTACAAAGCAAGTGTAATTAAAAATACAAGGTACACTAGGATGAGATTATATGAAAAAGTCGAACTATGTTTGTAAATTAGTGCCAATCAAACAAATTAGTTAAAAGCATTACTTACTGTTCCTTCGAATACAGAGCTCCTAGATGCTAGGGGCATAGCCGCTAGAATTATAAAATCAATTATAAAACTTCTTGTTAGTAAACAGCAGTTTTATAGCAACTGCTAAAAGTGCTAAAGATTTTTTTAAACATTAATCCTTGACCATTTTGAACTTGAAAGGTTTCGTGAAATTGAATCCTTCTAATATATTCTTTGAAATTAGAATAATATTGAATAAATCAATAAAACTTTTGAGAAAGAACTATTTACTTTGGATTTTTCAGCTTATTTTCCAATAAAACAAGGATGACAACATCCATAAAAGCGAAGCTCTGAAATGGAACATTAAGACAAACGGACATTAAGACTTGTATAATGTCAGAACTGAATAATCAGAATGCGAATGTATAAGAATCAAAGCAAAATTGTAAGTAAATTTGTTGAAAAACTGCTTGATACAGGACAATGATTATGGACATACTTACATTTTTAGGACTTGATTATAGAGTTGCTTCGCTTTTAATATTGTACTTTGTTATCCTAGGAATCAGTATACCAAAAATCAGACCAATCAGATAATTAGGTCACATACAAATTTGTTGTTAAAAATGTAAAAAAAATCAACATGTTTAAAATGGACGTACGGACATTCTGGTAATGATTATAGAGTTGCTACGCTTTCTAACTCGTACCTAACTATTACAGGAATCACCATGCAAAATTTGAAATCGATAGGACAATTATAACATGCCTAAATTAACGAAAAAAGCTATTTAAAAAAGTAAAAAAATCAACATGTTTAAAATGGACGTACGGACATTTTGGTAATGATTATAGAGTTGCTACGCTTTCTAAATCGTACCTAACTATTACAGGAATCACCATGCAAAATTTTAAATCGATAGGACAATTATAACATGCCTAAATTAACGAAAAAAGCTATTTAAAAAAGTTAAAAAATCAACATGTTTAAAATGGACGTACGGACATTTTGGTAATGATTATAGAGTTGCTACGCTTTCTAAATCGTACCTAACTACTAAAGGAATCACCATGCAAAATTTGAAATCGATAGGACAATTCTAACATGTCTAAATTAACGAAAAAAGCTATCCGTTACGGACGTACGGACGTACGGACGTACGGACGGACGGACGGACGGACCGACCCTAATTATAGAAAAGCTTCGCTTTTAAAAAAGATCAGATGACTGGCAACTTTGCAAAGAGGGTAAAATTGATTTAAAAGGGATAGTTATAAGAAAAATATTTGGTAACCCTATCTATTTTAAAAGGTTAGGTTTTTATACGAAATTTAGGAATCCCCATGTAAAATGTATTACTTGGAAATTATAAATTTAAAAATTAAAAATTTGATTAAACATATAAAGATTAGTTTGTAATTAAAAATCAACATTTTGAAACTAATAAATTTAATGTAAGATTTGATATTTTAATTTTAATATTATATAATGAAACATAAAATTAGTTGAAGGGCTCTTATGAATAGGCACCATGTTGCTTATATTAAGTTAAGTATGAATGTATTATACCTTCTTCTTCTACATATAGAATAGATATTATAGTTTCAAATTACAGACTGTATTAACTTTAAACAATATAGGTATGTATCAAAACATGTCTACCTTTATATGTTAAGTCAAAAAAAGGACAATCTAAACAATGTTATTTCAACATTTAACCTTTATATACATTTGATATACAAGTTCAGTTTCGATTTAAGATCATTGGCCAAATTATTATTTTAGTAGGTTTAAATAAATTTAAATTTTTTCATCTCTTCATTATTTAAAAACATTAAGAATATTTTTTTAATAAAACACCAGTTTAAATCTTTAAAAGAATCCTTACTAAACAAGTTAAATGAATGATATCAATTATTACTTGTTATTACATTCAATTAGTTTTAAAAAGTTAAAAATTACTATAATTTGTAAAATTGCAAAACTTATTTTTGAAAAGATTAGTTGGTATAATTAAATTTTCTTTTTACCTGGAAACACTTATCTTTATCTTAAAATTCACAATTATCACTTTTTAAAAAGCTAGATAGTTAAAATAAACCTTCTGTGAAGGAAGATAAAATACTACTACTCTACTCTTCACAATATTAATATAAACACTTATAACATTCTCTCTCCTTCACTCTCTCTTTCTAAAAAGAATTCTCCGTTCCCAAAAAAAAAACTGAACCTCTCTTGTTGTAACGGAGCCATGGCTAGCGGAGAGAGAAGCGTAATATCTGTTTCTCTCTCCGCCAAAGAAAATATAATCTCCGTTGCATGTATTTATGTATATATACTCCGTAAACCAGTTGGGAAGCCGGACAAATTAAAACATGTTTCATGAAATTTACTTCCTTGAATCTGTTATACATTATTTTTAGATTAAATCAATAAAAACAAAGATGACAACATTACAAAGTGGCGCAGCTCTAATTTTGAAAACTAAATACATTTATAGAACACTACAGAAAAATTAAGAACGTGTAATCAGAATTTTAAAAGCAAAAGTTTTCTGTAATTAGGATATTATGTCTATCCGTACGTACGTGCTATCGATTCCAAACTTTAGATAATGACCACTGTAATAGTTAGGTAAGATTTAGAAAGTGTAGCATCTCTATAATCATTACAAGAAAGTCCGTACGTCCATTTAAAACATGCTGACATTTTACTTTTTAATTCTAATTTTTTTTATGATATTATCCTATTAATATGATTTTTGGAACATCGATTCCTAGTAAAACAAGGTACAATATTTTCAATCCTAAAAATATAAGTATGTCCTCAAGCAGAAAAACTTTTAAAATCATCTATAGATATACCTATTGATAAAAATGTGTGTGCTGCAAGTAGGTCAAAAGCATCCACAGTACTGCAGTGACAGGTGACAAGGTATGGAAAGTGTAATGAATATTCCAATAATGGAATCAATGGGAAACAGAATAGATAGAAAAATTAGACATATGATAGGTAGACTGTTCATTCATTGTTATGTTTTTCAAATTGCGAAAATAGTTTAAGGTAGAGTTTCCTTTATTACCATTTTATTTTCTTCAATGTCAGCAATTAAAATATAATATTCCACACTAAAAAGTAGAAAATCACTCTATTTTGTCTTAGATAATGATTATATGTACAGTGGAAAAGTTTTAACTCTTACTCACTGATAACTCTATTACATTCACAAAGACAATATGAGACATTATATCTGGAATATTTTAACCAAATTTCTACGTGCACTACATTGAAATCATTGAACACAGAGAATTCATTACCCATTATGGGCTTATGTAGTTTTTATCATGGTAATACAAAAACAAAGATATGTTTTTTTTGGTACAATCTTCATTTGATCATAAGCTTTACCACAATTAAGGGGAATAGGTATATGTTCGTCCATATAACTGATAGCAGTGGTTGTAAATTAAGCCATTTCCAGATTTATCCTATGATTTTAATCCGCCTAAGAAGGTTTTTGTGGATATTCCTAAGGTAATAGGTCCTATTTTTGTAAGCATAAGAACACTTAAAAATTCAATATCAAAATTACTGTCACCTTTTTATTGCCATTTCCTATTATTTGATTTGTTGATCTTTATATTTATGGATGTTTTTAAAAGCGAAGCTTTTCTATAATTAGGGTCGGTCCGTCCGTACGTCCGTCCGTCCGTCCGTCCGTACGTCCGTACGTCCGTACGTCCGTAACGGATAGCTTTTTCCGTTAATTTAGGCATGTTAGAATTGTCCTATCGATTTCAAATTTTGCATGGTGATTCCTTTAGTAATTAGGTACGATTTAGAAAGCGTAGCAACTCTATAATCATTACCAAAATGTCCGTACGTCCATTTTAAACATGTTGATTTTTTTACTTTTTTAACAACAAATTTTTATGTGATCTAATCATCGGATTGATCTGATTTTTGGTATATTGATTCCTGGGACAACAAAGTATAATGTATTAAGCGAAGCAACTCTATAATCAAGTCCTAAAAATGTAAGTATGTCCATAAAAATTTTCCTGTATCAAGCAGTTTTTCAACAAATTTACTTACAATTTTGCTTTGACTCTTATGAATTTATATTATGATAATTAAGTTCTAACACTATACAAGTGTTAATGTCCGTTTGTCGTACCGTTTCAGTGCTTCGCTTTTATGGATGTTGTCATCCTTGTTAGAAGAAAAATATAGAAATGATTCGATTTTGAAAACGAGTTAGTAAATACCGCAGATTTGTTTGGCGCATAATTTTATTTCTTTAACAATAATATAAAATACATATTTCAGGATATGTTAAAACATATCATAATGTAAAAGGATACAGTCACAAAAACAAAACTATTTCCCCAATTATAGTAGTTTGAATTTTAATTAAGATATAATTCAAATGAGGCAAACGGATAAGTCAGTCAGGAATGTTTTATCGAATATTAAATTGTAGACCAAAAGATTTTGTTGAGGTGTGACATACCCTATTGGTACGCCTAGGTAGGCAGTAAACCAATATTCTATCTTGTTTCCAAATAGGTATTCAGATAGAGTATTGACATCTCTGCGGATTTCTATCCTGCACAGTTAGAGAGAAAAGGGTTAAAGATGGAATTTTTATAATTTTAAGGGTTGCGGGAAGGGAACTGTAATAGCAACTTATATAGACGACAATTAAAAATTTGTATATTGTAATAGTATGGTAGTTATTTGTTAGTACTGCAATAAATATATTAAGGTAAATAACACAAATCTCACATATGCAATGCTATGACTCATCAGAAGCGCACATACACATTAGTAACCTTACGGTATCTTTCAAGATGTAAGGTTGTGAATACAAAAATACAATATTTTAAGAACTGTAATATGTCAGAGATGTCTTTCAAACAAATATAAATAGACATAATCCTTCTTGTTCTTTTATTGATTTCTTTTTAAACTCTATAAATATTCCACAGTGACAATATATATAATAAATCGAAACCCTTTTATTTGCCAGAGCCCCAAACTTCTACAAGACGTATTGTTGATCTTTTCAAAATTGAAATATTCTATTTGTATTTTGTATTCATAATATTTCATTTGTAAATTCAATAAAGACATCAAATTCAATTTTTCTTTTCACCAAACAAATGTCTGGAACATTTTATATCAAATATTTTTAGTATTTCATATTATTTTGCTGCTGAAAAAAATGAACACATAAATTCTAATTCCATTATTTTGTAAATCCATTATTACGCAACAGAATCCCTCCTTCATTTCTTACCTGTAAAAAAAGATTAAAGTTAATATCCTTTGGTTTATAGCTTTAGCTTTTTGTGGGATAAAAACTCGACGTAATAACCAGAGATAGATGGATTGTTAGGAAACGACAGGGGTTAAGCATATGAAAATTATTTGAAAATAAGGAGGCGTTTATCAGTGCTTAAGAGGCCCTTTGTCTGAAAGCACCAAAATAATGACACTGATCTTGGTTTATTGTTAAACAACATCCATAAAAGCGAAGCTCTGAAAAGATATGACAGACGAACATTAACTTTTGTTGAGTGTCAGAAATGAATATACAAAATATGAAAATATAAGGTTTGACAAAATTATACTAACGTAAATTTGTTGCAAAACTTCTTTAATACAGAATTTTGTTTAAGGACATACTGACATTTTTAATACTTGATTATAGAGATGCTTCGCTCATAATATTATACCTTATCGTAATAGGAATCAGTAATCAAAAAATCAGATCAATCGGATGTTTTTATCACATAAAAAATTGTTATTAAAAAAGTGAAAAAAAACATGTTTAAAATGGACGTACGGACATTCTGGTAATGATTATAGAGTTGCTATGCTTTCTAAATCGTACCTAACTACTACAGGAATCACCATGCAAAGTTTGAAATCGATAGGACAATTCTAACATGCCTAAATTAACGAATAAAAGCTAACTATCTCGGACGGACGTACGAACCGACCCTAATTATAGAAAAGCTTCGCTTTTAAAAATCAATATAAGATATTACAATGCAATGTCTTCTTTGAATTGGTTGTTATATTAAAAACATAAACCATATTCTTAAAATTTATTCGCGGATTTTAAAAATTAAATAAATATAAAATTATATGACCTATTTAGCATATTCTAATAACAAAAAAATATTTCTGCAGTTCTAATGCATTTATCTATCTATCCTATAATCCCTGAGTAATGATATATATTACTTTATTGTTTTCCCTTGCATCAATCTCCACACTCCCATGAGAAGTGAAATGACCCAGCCAAAGAAAGGTTTTTAAATTATAATGTAGAAATCATACAAAGAGTATATACATTCAATAGATAGGTCAACCTAAATAGAGGATAGTCTTGCCTACCCTTTAAGTAACAGGGTGTCTGTCTTCTATGTGTTTTTGTCTGTCTTTACCGAATGATCTCGCTAACTTTTGTACCGATATGGTTTTCCTTTACAGTGTAGCTTCTCATAGGTCGTGTGAAGGTTTATAATTATTTTGGGGGAGTGTACTACCTAAAATTAAAGTGGGGGAGAGTTCGACTCTCCCTCCCCTATCTCAAGTGCTCTTAGAGGCCTCAAGGGGGCGAATCCACAAGTATAGAATAAAATAAAATGAAAACACAATTCCTTTATAATTCATAAAAAGTACCTATTGCCTTTTTTTTCTCTTGCCATGAAAAGGAAAAGTGTTTAGAAACTGTTCTGCCAATATTTGCTTAGTCCATCACCTTTTTGTTTGAGGTCAAATGAGTTCTGGTGTGAAATATCAATCCTGTCAGCCCCGAGCACTTTTTCCAAGGGTATTGTACATCCTCTTTTATGTGTTTTTAATTTGTAACTTTTAGTCTTCATTGCTACACTTTTATCATTAAAAACACATTAAAATTACACAATGTGAATAAGTCATGGAATTGAATCTTTTTGAGAAGAATTCATACTTTTATGTTATATCAATAGCTTCCTTTTTTACAGTACAAATTAATCTTGGTGAAGTGCAATGTACAGTACAAAAAAAGATACCATTTTACTATAATCATAAAATGAAAAATAAATTCAAAATTTGAGTTTAACATTAGCCTTGTAAGTTTAATTAGTCTATGCAACATTTTTCTCTTTTTTGTTGAACATAACGTTAATTAGCAAAGTTAAAAACTATATATTAAAAAGTTTTAGTAAAAAAACAAATGTTCTTCATGTACTTGGTAAAATTTAGGAATATTTAAAATTCTTGGGGAGAATTTCTCATTTGAACTTGAAATTGTGTAATATAGCAAAACTTTTATGTCTTTATTTAAAGAGAAGCTCTTTCATCTTAATTTAATGAAATAATTTCAATAAATATCTGAATAATAATCATTATTAAGGTAGCTATTTTAGTATTGTATTTGTTGCTTTTTTACACACTTATGATGTTTTAAGAACCCATTTGCCTTATATTTACGGCGATATTTTGTCCAATACCTATTTTGCTGTAATGCTCTTTTAATCAAGGCATTGAGAATTAAGTCATTTGTTGATATAATAAAAGCACCAAAAACAACATATAGGTTTACTAGTGGCAAAACGAAAATCGAAAAAAAACTGCAAAACAAAATATCACAGTTTCCCTTTCACTATTGCATATTGTGTGGAAAAGAAATAATATGACAAAGATGCAAAATTTCACAAAATTCCAGCAGTATTTCTAGGCAGAAAAATGGTAGGAAAACGTGTTAATGGAGCGAACAATCCATTATGGCTGCAATAACTTTGAGAGTTTTGAATTGAGAACAAAGATAAACTATCTTATTTCTTTTTAAACTATATTAAAAAAAAACTGCTTCAAAATATATTTTAACTAAAAAAATCCTGTCATTTTCAAATAAGAATTTTAATGACTTCTTGGCTTGAAAAACAAAAGGGCAAAGTCTAAAACGAGCTCGCAAAGTTCAAATGCAAAAGGGTAGAACAACATAGTAACAAAAACTAAAACCTTTACCTCTTTAACATTAACAAAGAAAGAAAATATTTAACTATTACAGAACTTTATTAAAACAATATCAGCAGCGCCAGTCCTAGCTGAATTTCTAAACTGAATTATAAAGTTTATAAAAAGAGAAAGGATCCAAATATTGAAATGTAAACAAAATATTGATGTGTCTGAAAGTCCCTCCATTCCATTTTCCCGCCCAAAACCTTCCACAATTTACTGTCTACCTGCCCCAGAATCCTGCAGAAAAAAAAGTTGGTAGAATCTAGGATTTTTCGAGCGGATCACCGAGCTCCCAATTTATTATCAATTGTTTCCAACTAATAACTAACCCTTCAGGACCTAAACCCCGTGGGACTTATCGTTACTTCAAAAGTGCATTATGAATAATGATGGTGGTCTTTTTACTATTGTTGAAATATGGGATCTTTCCAAAAAGTCCAATTCTGCTTAAATAGCATTATTATATAGACATTGAATTTGAAATAACAAGGACTGAAATGTTAATAGACATTGATCCGAAAATTACAAAACTAATTAGGCAACATGATTCAAAAGGAAATTCTAAAAATAGACAATTTTAAAATAGGTGAAATGGAAAGTTTAATAGTTGATATCATATGGTGTTAACTTAAGAAAAACAGACCAGTGCAAATATCAAGTTGCTACGCTTCTTTACATCCATAGATAATTCTGTTTGTTTTATGCGAATTTTATTTTTCTAGGATGCTATTGAGGGGGGAATAAAAAAAATCGAATTATCTAAAGCCCCGAATACACATATATCATGTTTAAAATATAAAATCTACCCTATTTTAACTGTAAAATGTACATATGGCCAGCAAATTGATCAATAAAGTAATAAAACTTTAAAATATTAGGGCTTCTTATTGATCGAAAATTTACTAGGATTTTACATCACTTTGATATTGCGTGTTTTAAAATATTTCTTTTACAAAAAAAAACACTTATCCATCGAGACATTTAAGTAAATTTAAGCATTGATTGTACATTCAAACAATTATCTGTAGTGGCATAGCTACTCTATGTTTTTAAATGTGCTTCTATTCATCAGAAAAAATAAGAAAAGATTAATTATCTCAGTTGCAATGAAAAGTAAAGACATTTCTTCAGATTCCTCTTACTATTGATCATCTAGGCTCTGAATATCTTTGTCCGTACGTTTATTACTCCTAAAAATCATATGAGAGAAGTGTTATTTTTTCGCCTTCTATTAGAGATAGATATTAGATATAAGTAAATAGTTTCTTTGCATATTTCTGCTTATATTATTATTATATCATCAAAGGCCTTCCTTCCCATTTACTAATATTATCAACATTGTTAAATCTTTAGTTTCGCCAAAATAATCTTTGTATTTAAGATTGAAATTAAACTTTACTAAATTTTTACTCCTTGTTTTGTATTTGTCTTCCACTACTGACACAACTATTTCTCATCTAACATTTGACAAAATTTAATAACAGACCCAAATTACTTTCCATTTAATACAAAGTATAAAGTTTATGAGAAAATTGAACGGTGACAGGGATATATCAGCTAAAGAAAATTATTAGTTTTCTGCTCGTCAAAATAATCATAGCATTCAAAAGCAATATTGAAATTACGTAGTAAAATTTTGATGATATTGGCAATAAATCACTTAACCTGACATTTCTTCAGATGGATTATTTTGCTACTAGTTTTTTTTTTTTTTTTGGGGGGGGGGGGGGGCTGCCATTTATAAATCTAATAAATTTATAGTATAGATGTATAAAGAGCTTACTATTTGATTTCCAATTGCAAAGACCTAAAGCTCAGCAGACGAAAATAATTTCATTAATCTTTGCTTTCTAAATTCAGCTGTTTAATGTTTTTTTCTGTTTTTTGAAAAAGAAAGGGACAACTTTTTGTGAAAAATTTTCATTTCAGTCTAAACTTATGAGAAGTATTTAAAACTGACATTATCAATTTCTCACAACTAGGCTCCTGACTATAAAATTATATTCATAATCATCTTTTCCGATTTACACTACTGTATTTTTAAACCTAGTTATTTGTGATAAACAAGACATTTTTCCTAATGATGTAAATACTTTCTTGTAAATCATAATTATCAAGTTTTTAGTGACACCTAGCGACAAATATAGAACTAATAAATTGCAGATGTTCCCAAATTTATTTTTTGCCTGAATTTACGTTGTTTTCAATTATTTTTCCGTAAAGGGTTGAGCTATCCATGAGGTGTTGGAAAATTATCTATGTCCTTATTTTAAGTAATTGGGTTATTGTCAGTTATATGAAATGAATAGCTAATTTTCAAAATATTTTTCAACAAATAAACAGTATTTAAACAATACAAAAACGAATTTAACTAGGAAAAAATACAGAAATCATTAAAGGTCATACATAGACGTCCAAGTACAGGGTTAAGGGGTGTTTACCCCTTTAAACTTTGAATCTCTTATTTTACATCCCTCAAGTTTTTTAAAAATACGTTTGATTACTCCCCTTGAACGTATAGAACCCCTAATTTTACCCCAATACAAAGTAAAAAGCTTGGGCGTCCTTGTGTTAACATTAGTTTACAATTTGCTCTTTGTTCTTTTGCCAGCACCCGGTTGTATTTACATTTTTGAAAGATTCAGCTGATCTGAAAGACCCAACCCAAAGTTAGTAGAAGGCCTTTGAAAAGGGGTGATTGTTACATATACTATTTATCGCTCTATATATATTACTTTAATATAAATCTGGCAAAAATACAATAGATGTATTTTCGTCACTTCAGTTCAAAATGTTTGGATTTAATTACGGAATACTGAATTATAGCTCTACAAATGACAAAAATATTGAAACTCCTGGCAAAACATATTACTTTTTTATTCATGTGTCTTATCCCTATCCAAGGAATTGAAATTGAAATGAGAAGCTAAGAAGGAGAAACTTTATTAATTTTAACTTTATCGTAAAAAATGTGTAATCGCTTTGCCAAAGTTTTCAGAGACAGAAGAGCAGAGCAGATATTGAAAAGAGATTACATCAGTAAACGTTGTGAAAAGCGTAGATTCTTTACAATTAACCGAAATAAAAAGTGTTTAAGTTGTAGTCATATAGAATTTATTAAAGCCTTTTCAACAATAAATAAACTAGGTAGGTAATGCGCAAAAAACAAATTAAATATTAATTTTCTTTCATGATAAAAAAATCTGCTAAACACTGAATAAATATTTTCCCATACTTAATATTCATGAAAACTACACGGTAGAAAAAAATTTAATCATAAAATTTCAAATAAAGGGTGTTAAAAAAATAACCGATCGCTCACAATTTGAACCACCATAAGTACTTCAAATCTTGGAGATAGACCAATGTTTAGAGTTTTTGATGGGACATGCAAAGACCTTTCTTTAGACACCTTAACAAGGTTTCTAACTCAATCTATGCCAATTTGACATAAAAAAGACATTCCCATCCAACTTTGAGGCATGACGGCTCTGTCTATTCCTAGTTCTTGATGATTCCCAAGTCTTTCTTTTTGATGCCAAATTTGCTAAGATTGTGTTAGAAACCTTGTTAATGTGTCTAAAGAAAGGTCTTTACAAGCCCTATCAAAAACTTCAAACATTATGGGGTCTATCTACAAGATTTTAATTACTTATGGTGGTTCAAATTGTAAGCGATTGGTTTTTAAAAAGACAAATTTGTAATAAAATATGCACTTTCGGCGTAGGGCAAATTTCTCTGCAAGGGCCAGGTCTTAAGCTCTAGGAAGCTGGAAGGGTGAGTAGATTCAAAATTCAATATTGTTTTCTCATTGTCATTGCTTGGGCATGAATTGTATTATTTTTTATTAATTTTGGACCAAAACTGTAAGGTTTATATTGAAAAAAGTGAAGCGATTGGTTTTTATTTTAACACCCTTTATTTCCAAAAAATTAATTATATCTTTTTTAAAGCCATAATCTAATTCTATTATATCAAGTATGTACTAAACTAGTTAATTTCTCCATAGCAAGGAAGCTTCACATGCATACTGGGATGGTTTTTGACTATCTAATATTTTAATATTTAAGCTATTTTTCTGCTTTGAAAGCAGATCTAGTAGTTAACATAAAATAGAATAACTGAAAATATACGCAATAGAAAAAATTTTCCGTCTGGTTTCTAATTACTCTCTATAGTATAGTATACTACAGTAATGGTAAAAAGCTAAGAGCCCTTTTACTCATTGACCATGAAACCCAATATACCAATCAAATAGTAATGCACCCATAGATGACCTTTATAGCACTTCTTAAATTGTACTATTTGTGTGGAAAACAAGTATAGTAATTTCCAAAATTATCAAGTGATTAACCTATAAACAAGAAGCCTTTTTTATTTCTAGTAGGAAAAAAGGAACAAATACACAAAAAAACGAAGATTTGTAAAACTGATTACAATAAACGAATAAATTACCAAAAACACCCTTAAAGTATTGTAATTTGGAACTATATTGTACACAATTTAAGGATAAGAGTAGAATAAAGGTTTATATTTAATAATATCGAGTTAATTATTAGTTTTGGTCTCTTTAAGCCAAAGCCTTTATGAGGGCTAATTATGTCAAATAGTAACTATACAATTTACAAAATGAGCAAAACTATAAGATCAACGAAGGTCATTAAAAATGCAGGCCTAATATAAATGAGAAATAATAGAAGAATGTATGTAAGAGAGGGAGAGAGAGAGTGGTTTATCCGATACATACAATATACGGACAACTAGGTTTATTTACAAAATATGTAAACTCATTTAAAATAAGAAAGTACGATTTAATAATGGATATCGATCAATTGGAATAGTAAACTAAAAGAGCATCTAATTTCGAAGATGTATATTAGAATTATTATTTCTAAAGTTTTTAAAAATTTGCTGTATAAATCTTTGAAATAAATCTTAGTGGCCAAATATAGATATTGAGTATTCTTAATTGTATATAAGATGAAAGGCCTATACTATATGCTTCTGCCGTTATAGAGGAATAAAGGGATATGACAATGGCATTTCAACTCACAGCCCTTTCCTTTCCTTAAAGAATATAGACCACTTAAGAGCTAGACAGCATTGGAAGAAAGAATAATTTCTAATCCATTTTCCTAACCCTGCATCTCCAGAACTAGATATACATATTGTAAAATAATGATGGTATTCATGTACTTAAGAATTGGGCAATCTAATAGGGTTAATTCGAAAATAATTTCAACATAAAAAAGATTAATGCTTAAAGAAAAAAAACATTAGATTTACGAGAAACTTGAAATTAGGGAAATATGTAGTAATTTAAATTAATTTGAAGTTCAAACTTTGTATTTTGTAATATTCATTTTTAGTCCAAAATTTGTACTCACATTTATTTTACCTTATAAATGTTATGTCGCGGTGTACCAAGATCAATTAAAAAAAATATTAAATAGAAAAAAACAATAAGTCTTTAACTTTGTGTAAAATATTCCTTGTTTGGAAGAAAGTATTGTTAGCATAATAAATAGATTATAATGCAGCCCACCGTTCCGGGCATTTACATAGCTTAGCTGTATTTAGTTATACCAGGGATATGAATAGGTAAATGTCTTTCTGACCATATTTTAAGACAATTTAAGACAAATAAATCTGAAATATATTTCATCTCGGTAATATTAAACAGGGCTCGGCAGCCGCGCTTCGGTCGACTGTAAGCCTCAGGGGGAAAAAACCTTTTACAATGTTAAAAATTAGCTGAAAGTCTTAACTTGACTAAATATAAACTTCGAAGTAATATAGGTATCTATTTCTTATTTTTAATAGAAGTTAATTTAGAAAATTAAAAGTTAAGTTAAAAAACAACTCAACAATAAGCTTTCTAAGATGTCAATTCTATTATAGAACCATCAAATAGCCCTAGAAATCGCCAAAAGTCATATCCATCCATACTTCCATCCATTCATATACCTTAGCTTTACACGAGAATGTAATTGCTCTGTTACAAAAGTGAACCTACTCTACAGCCAATACATGAAATATTAGTAAATCTATCTACCAATGCTATAAAAGCAAAAGTAAATCCGCTTTTTTGGCATTAGCATGTTTTATGCAACTTTACAGAAAGCTTATGTATCAATTTTTATACGATGTTTGCTATTAAAATTATATTTACGCTGCTTTGAATT
The DNA here is from genome assembly GCF_053477335.1 of Acartia tonsa. Taxonomy (NCBI): domain Eukaryota; kingdom Metazoa; phylum Arthropoda; class Copepoda; order Calanoida; family Acartiidae; genus Acartia; species Acartia tonsa. Next base: position 38,772,556 of record NC_137262.1, on the reverse strand, counting down.
CACATAATCAAACCATACCCCATTACATTACCATAATAAGTTGTAATTGGCAGCAATTTAATTCCTTTTTTTATTTGCTTTAAATAATCTATTAAAACCATATAAAGTGTGTTACCTTTTTTATGTTTTATTATTATTTGGCCACAACTTAGTTAAAAATGCTCACAAATCAGACCTTTTTCGACCGAAGATACTCAAATGGTTCCTTTACAAGCCCAATCAATCAGTTTTAAGATATCTTTATATTTCAAGGAAAATTTATGAAAATACTAAAAAAAGGCGAATTTGGGTGTTACCTTTTATATGCACAGATACCATAAAATCAACAGAAAAAATACTTATTTTTACTTTTTTCTCATTTTTAAAGTTTGATTCTGTTAAATTGGCTATTCTTGAAGGGATTTATGCATTAATTATACTGAAACATAATATTGGGCGGAAATTAATGTATTTCAAAGAAAGAAAATTTGGAAAATAAGAAATTCGACCTCTATCACTTCAAAGGACAGCTGCCAACCTCCAGTTGACAGGATGTAGTTAAATACTTGTTAGCAATAATAATTAGCCCAAAAAGTAAAACAAAAAGTTTTTTAATATAGTAAAAAAATGATAATCTAAATCTTAATTTTGGGGATGATGATCTTAAAGACGCTCTTGCTGTTGGTGAAGATGACCCAGATGGTATCAAAATACATGCGCATTATTACAACATATCTATTAAACTATGGTTCGATTTTTGTATTTGTAGCATTCTTCAATCAAGAGAAATCCCAAATCATACAATCATGGTTTTTAAATTCTCCAATTCATAAGGTAAATACTGTATTTTTTAAAAGATGGTTATGTTTCTTGTTCAACTTTTAATTTCAAGCTGCTACAAATACAAAAATTGGACCATAGTTCAATAGATAAGTTGTCATAACGCTCATGTACTTGGATACCATCTGGGTCATCATCACCACCAGTAAGAGCGTCCTTCAGATCATCATCCCCAAAATTAAAAGATTTAGATTATCATTTTTTTACCATATTAAAAAACTTTTTGTTTTACTTTTTGGGCTAATTATTATCGCTAACAAGTATTTAACTACATAATGTCAACTGGAGGTTGGCAGTTGTTCTATGAAGTGATAGAGGTCAAATTTCTTATTTTCCAAATTTTCTTTCTTTGAAATACATTAATTTCTGCCCAATATTAGGTTTCAGTATAATCAATGCATAAATCCCTTCAAGAATAGCCAATTTAACAGAATCAAACTTTAAAAATGAGAAAAAAGTAAGAATAAGTATTTTTTCTGTTGATTTTATGGTATCTGTGCATATAAAAGGTAACACCAAAATTTACTTTTTTTTGGTATTTTCATCAATTTTCCTTGAAATATAAAGATATCTTAAAACTGATTGATTGGGCTTGTAAGGAAACCATTTGAGTATCTTCGGTCGAAAAAGGTCTGATTTGTGAGCATTTTCGACCAAGTTGTGGCCAAATATTAATGAAACATATAAAAAGGTAACACACTTTATATGCATTCATATGCAGCTGTGTTTTCTAGGAAAGTGTTTTTTTCAACTTCACATTGTTGACTTTTTTCGTCCTTACCTGAAAATAATATAGTCATTAAATTAAATAATAAAAGATAATGGATTATTATTAATTGGATCTTACACCAGATTTTCATGTTCTATAATACAGTGAACTCTGTAGAGGGCTAAAAAACGATCCCCCCATCCCCCTCCTTTACCCCATCCCCTGTCCTCCTTCTGGACAAACGGCCCGACCAATAAATGCGAGGGGATATTGCAAACTAAAATTGACGACAATTTTTCATCTGTCATAATATCCACGATTATTCTATATCCATTTAAAAGACAAATCTGTACAGTATCAAGCATAATTCAAAGATGTATATTATATACAATATATATCTTATATTACATTATATCATGTTTATAATATATTATATACATACTAAGATATATAAATGCATATTATAATCATACTGCTTGGTGCAAATCATGGATTCAATGGAAATGGAGATTTAAATCCTTGCAATATAAGCATCATTACCAAGGATATTGAAGACTTTCATATAAGCGTCATGCGGTCAAATAACATCCCTTTGAAGTAAAACATTTGTTGGTAATGGCTTAACCTATTATTAGTAGCTTTTCAACGAAGCTTTTCATTGTGCCTATAAAAAAATGACGTCATACTAGCCTACCAATGATCAAATAAAGGTATACTGGCCTGGCCTGCTAATTTAGTCTGTGTATTCGCCTATCATTGGTCATTTGTATTGTATGACGTCATTTTTTATAGGTATTATAAACAGTTTCGTTCATAAACCTTAATAATTCAAAAAAATGTCCTATCCCTGGAATCCCTGTATGGTGCACAACTGTATGTATAGTGTATGTTCTAGATTATAAACATAAATCCATGTTCCACAAAGGATATCTGTCAGCCCAGGACATGTACAATAGGTATACATATCTTCAACATATTAAGACAATTTTAGTCAAACATAAATGAAAATGTTTTTTTTTTCAAAAATCTCCGAAAAAATGAAAAAAGTGCCTAATGAGTAATGAGCACTGATAATTCTCCCCCCCCCCTTATTTGAAAATAATTTTAAAATTAAGGTTAGTAATTTTCTTCTTCGGTATAACCCCTGCGAGGCTACCCAGTATCCAATACAACCCTCATTTTGTTCCAAAAATAAATAAGAGATGGGTCAGTGCGCTACAAGGTACTTTGAATGAAAGCACCAATTGAATATATATTTTGAGAACAAGTTACAACTTTTTATATTCTTAAAACTATTCATTATTTCTATTTTAGATAGTTCAAAAGTTTTATTAGAATAGAATGTCCTGATGTGTGTATGTGTGTGTTCGTTTGTGTGTGTAAAGATAATCTGTTGTATTAAAACCAATTATAATCCCCCTTTTGCAGCTTTTAATATCCAACTACAAATATATCTCTCATAACTTTAGCCTCTTATTTTCATAGATTGGAACGAGTTTTCTAGAAAAAAAAATTAGGGGGGTTAAAAGTCATGTGGCTTGTCACAAATTAGAAAACAACCAACATGAGAATACAAAAAAGGATTTATTATGGAGAAATGAAAGGTTATGAAAAGGTAACCTTTAAACAAATAGAAAAACTTTTTTTGAAAGAAAGTAGCAAAGAAAGAATGATTTTTGTATTATCTTTCTAAATAATTTGAGCATATTTTGTACATTTTTTCAAATAATTTTTTTATACAATAAAAAATTTCTAAATTTTGTAATTGAAAATTTTAGAAAAACTTGAAAATATTCTTAAGTCTTATCTTTTGAAATGTGTCAAAGATTTTTGACATTTCTTTCAGAAAAAAAAGTGTTTATTATTTTCTATGTATTTATATACAAAATATGATATTTCTATTATAAATATAAAGAAAAAGATATACTTAAAGTCATATCATAAAATAATCCATGTAGACAAAATGATATTTAATGGACTATACGGGACAATTTTATACTGCTGTATAAATGTTCACTTTAGTCTAAGAAAATGCGTATTACTACAATTTTATCCTTTAAATGTTGTTTTTATGTGCATATATAAATTTAACACAATTTTGTAGATGGGAAATATCTATTTTACATACTTTAATTTTTAGGTAAACAAGCCGTTTCACTTTTATTTGAATTATTAATAAAAAAAACAAAAATATTTTTCCTTTAATAATCTCTTTCGAAAAAGAAACTAAATGAGTACTGAAACTTAAAGCAATATTAAAATATTTTTTGGAAATTTTTAATAATGTAATATTGGAAGATTTTATACAATAAAAAAAATCCGGTTATCCTATTACCGATTCATTGATATTTAAAAGCGAATATAAATTGCCTTACAAACAATGAATTACATAATGACGGATAAAGATGATTAGAAAGTAGCTGGACTATCTACAGAGCATAATTTAAATAAGAAAGGTTGCAACTGGAATTGAATTTCATTCAGTGTTTATTAAGATGCTTATACGATTAAGCATGTAGATTTCTTGGTAGAATTTTTTGCAAATAAAATGTTTTTTTTATGACAACTTTAAAAAATCAATGTATCAAAAAGACAAATGCCATATTGTTGAACCGACTTTTTATGCTTAGTATTCTAATTTTTCCTGCTGCCTTTTAACAAAGTTTTTATGTAAATTGATTTTTTTTTAGCTACCAACGCTTTGAAATCTGAGAATAAAGCGCTGGTAATGACAGGCTGTTAAAGCTTTTCTTATTTTTTTTTGTATGAACACTTTTATTAATCCTCTCTTTACTACAGCTATGCTGCTTGCCCAAGGAAGTAAATTATCCTAACAATGAAAAGTGCATTTATTTCAGGTGTTCATTTAAAACTGCTGAATAAAAGAACCCATGAATAAATGAAAAACACCATACAATTATACAAGATTAAATTAAAATTTAAATTAGGCATTTTAAAATCGTGTTAATTTTTTTATTTCTTGAATGAGAATCTAATTGAATAAAATTTTATTATCTTTTAAATTGGTTGTTTTCCACAAAATTAATGTATTCTATGTAAACATAATAGTAAAGTTCTTAATGGAATTGAAATCTTAGGGACATTAATCTATTATTTTTTTTTAAATTAAACATTTAACTTTTACTCTAGTTTTCAAAGAAACAACACTTTATATATTTTACAACCCACCCCCATCGCCCCCATTGTTTTCAAATATTCACCTTATTTGTTTAAGATTAACCTGGATTTAGATTCAAAATTTGATTTTTTAATAACTTTCAATTATAACTCGATATAAAAGTTTATAGATTATAAATTATTTTTTTATACATTAAAAAAAAGTTTTTGATTTAAATCCATTTTTGAATATTTTTCATCAGAAAATAAACGATCTTCCAAAATGAATTGTTTTTTACATTTATTACTTATTTTGTCTAAAAAGAATATATCATAAAGCAAAAAAACAACAATTCTTAGAATAGGGCATATTAAAGAAAAAAATTGTTTCTAATTGAAAAAAGGATGAATTGGTTCATAGAGACTTCACAAGAGTTTTATGAAATATTAGAGAAGAACTATGTTTGAGGTCTTAAGCTGTATAATACATAATAAATCTAACATAAAAGTTGACCAATCTTGCTATATAAGTATTATACCCAACTTTTCATGTGATTTGCTTTACAATTTCCCTCTTTCAAAGCATGGACAAGGGAATGATATTCTGACAAACATTTGTGAAGGAAAATTTCCCGAAAACCCCCTTTCCCTTTTCCTCCCCTTCTTACCCACCCCTCTTCACTTACATAAGAAAACAAAATATACTTCCAGATACTTTAAAAGGTTTCGTTATTTTTTTTTGTAGAATTGATTGTTACAATAGCTACCCCTACTTTCAAAGAGATAACAACAACCCAAATGCAACATATTATTCACTAGCAGCTACGCCCCCTAGAAGCCTCTAGGGGCACTTCAACCAATATTAAATTTGAGTTTCAAAAGAATTTTTAAAAATATTTTTGGGGGGGAGGGGGGTGAAGACAACCTCCCCAAAAATAGTTTAAAACCTCCCCAGGACATATAAGAAGCTTCACTGTAAAGGAGAACAATATCGGTTCAGCATTTAGCGAGATCCTTCGGGACAGACAAAAAAAGCTTACTACTTTATATAATAGGATAAAACATATGTAAGAAAGTATGATGAATGATTGAGTGAGCAATTTAGAAAATAAAAACTGAATATTTCCATCCAAATAATTAATTTAAACAAGCAAAACCAAGTCCACAAAAGTGGCAAACAATTAACTTAAGCATAGTTGATAGAATTATACTATATTAACTGATTAATTAATATAAAAATATGGTACTTGATCGAAAGACGAACATACGTAATGCCTTGATTGTAGAGTAGCTTTTTTCAACTTAAAATGAATTAAAATGTGTAAACTAAAATATTAGAGGATTTTAATCCACATTTACTAATTTGAAAAAAATTTCTTTCTTTCTCATGAACATTTTTGTAAGAGATCCTATAAAACTTATCAATAACATCTCAATATTATTGAGTTATAAAAAAACCAGTTATTTTTCTTGGTAATATATAATAAATCAATTTGAGATGGGTCTCATGGGTAAATAATACTTCAATTTGGAAAAGTTTTGACAAAGATATTCCTATAATAGAACGTTTAAATTAATAAAATGGTATTATTTTTTAAATTGATAATTTCCACTTTTACATTTTTGGTTTTTATTAATATACTAATATTTTTTTTATTATGAAAATCGACTGCATATGTAAAGAAACAACTCTGCCCTTTAAAAAAAGATAACCCTTGCTTAAACATAGCTCTAAAAACATTAGTCATTAGTTGAAAGAGCTGTAAGAAGTTTATTTTTCTAGCACGCAGTTTAACTTTTAGAGAACGGCCCCTATCAAATTGGTGTTTGTTCAGAAAAATAATATTTTTCTAGGAAATAGTAATTAATTGATTAAACTTTTTTTTATCTTTAAATCCGCTTGGTTGTATCTAAAACTTTTTTATGGCAAAAAAAATTTAAGATTATTGTTTTTATTATAGTATATGTATACCATGATAATACATTAATAAAAGATTTTCTTTTTGATAATTAGTATTAAATGAAGTTTTCAAACTGAGTTATCTTAAATATATTTCATAACTCTTTTTATCTTATGTATGCGACACTGAACAAAACTTTTTAACAATGATGGAATACTATTTCATACACAACATACAATGTTTATATATTCAGCAATTTCTCAGCCCCCCACAAATCACAATGTTCTAATATTTACAAAGAAGGTGTATCAAGTTGATACACCTTCTTTTAAAAAAGCAACAAAATATTCAGTTAGGTGAAAGATTAATTATTTACCGCATTTAGTCGTATTAAAGACTGTTTTTCGCGGATATTAAAATGAAATATTGAGAGATTAGAGCCATTTTTGTTCACCCCGAAGGTCAAATCACTGGGTTAACAAAACTGGTATTAATTTTATGTTTTTATTTTAATATTCTCCGAAATATTGTTTGTAATATGATCCCATACATGATTTTTCAGCATGGCTGAGAGCCGGTTCTAATTTAGAGAAAATTTAAGCTATACTGGAAAAACCGTCCCTTAGTTTCTGAAGGCAATTTGAAAAATCTGAAAAATTAGTCCTTATTTTGCCACTAAATCTAGATTTCTTTGTAATATTTTTATTTTATTTTATCCTTTTATGACCACTGTGGAGTGCCTAAAGGACTTTATCCTTGCACTATTTATAGGAGTTGCTTAGATCATCTGATTGTAATTTAAGCTTTTCATTATGAAGTTACATTTTTTTTTATAGAAAGCTTAATATAGAATTTCTAGATTTATGACTTGACTAACTGCAAAATATCATAAAAATAGTTATATACATGAATAAATGTGATTTTGTTGCGTAAAAATATTCAAAAAGGCATTTAAATTTGAAGTAAATAGGTTAATATTCTTTCTCGTATTCATTCGAATCCGGTGGATAGGAACCAGTTCTCATCAATACGAAAAAACTATGTCTAGCATCGTATTATATCCAGTTTTCTACGAATATAGAAATGTACAATGTACAGTTTTTTTAGCCGGTGCCTCCGGCACCTCGGGGCTAAAAAAATAGTTTTAATCTTATAATTGTACATTCTATATCCGCGGAAAGCCGTTTATAATACGATACGAGAAATAACTATTCTCGTATTCATTTGAATCCGGTGGATAGGAACCGGTTCTCATGAATACGAAAAAACTATGTCTAGCATCGTATTATATCCAGTTTTCTACGAATATAGAAATGTACAATCATAAGATTAAAACTAGTTTTTTTAGCCCCGTGGTGCCGAAGGCACCGGCTAAAAAATTGTACATTCTATATCCGCGGAAAGCCGTTTATAATACGATACGAGAAATAACTATTACCAGCCAATCAAATTAGCTAGTATGTTTCCCTTAAATAAAAATATTGAATTGTTTTTTTTTGGCAATTTGAATTGACCGATAAGTTTCAAAAACCTTTTATTAGTGATTTTTTCTTGCCTATTAAACTGAATTTCCTCTTTGTATTGTTCTAAGTGTAGTTCATATATCTTATGTTGTTTACGTATGTAAGGGCTCGGCAGCTGAGCGTAAACTACTGGAAATCGACTTCTTCTTACAAAAAATCCTGTTCGTTTTATTGCATGTAAATTTTCTGTATAAATTTGCGGTTTATGCGTGGATTACGTGCGGCCTTTAATCCCTGTATGTTAGTTTAGGCTATTGTTAGATCATATTTCTAAATATACCTTGCTTACAAGTGTTTGACTTGCTTTTTCAGGGGTAAAAAGCATTAATTTTATTACATAAGCTTGTCTACCAATTAAATATTTATGTTGGCTTAAAAGGTCTTTAAGATACCCATAAACGGCACCATTAAAATAGCCAAAAGTTGGTTTTAAAGTGAAAATGCCAAAATATAGATGAAAAAATTGAGAAAATCAAAATACATCCTTTTATTCTTGTTCATTTATTTTGTTTATAGCTATGTTGAATTGGAAATAATCGTTTTTTTAATATTAATTTCAACAAATATTTAGCAATCACCCTGTTGTTTTAATTTTAAGTACGTAAAGTGTGTGTTTTATGTTTATAAATATTTATGTGTTATGCAAAAATGCCTAAATTTGTTGAAAGAGACATAAAACATGATTTAAACATTAATATCCATTTAAACTTTTCCAAATTTTTAAGCCCTCCTCCCATTTTCCCTTTCCCTTTTTGAACTTCCCTGTTCTAATTTTTTGACACATTTTTCTATACCTATGCATTTTTATGTTTAAAAGAAATTTTTCACAGTGCAGCTAGTCTTTAATTATTTGTCTATCTAAATTACATTAAATGCAAATAAGGGTTATTACTTGAATCTTGCACCAAATTTTCATGGTCTCTAATAAAGTGAAAGGTGCAGCGTGCTAAAATAAAATTTCACTCCCCCCCCCCCCTAATGGATAAACGAACTGAAAAAATGAACAAGTTCCATGAAGATAAAATGACGACAATTTTCTCCTGCCATAATATCCACGTATATTCTACATCTATTTAAATATCATATGTCATGTTTTTATAAATGCTATAATAAAAGCTAAATTGTCTGATTAATACTTCGACATTGTCTACAAAATAATTAGTTCATTGGTTTAACTGGATTTATCAAAATTAATTAAGTTTTTTCTTCCTAATTTATATCCTCATCAATAAATCTCTAAAAAGAAATTCTATACTCTACTTATAGTCAGTCTGGTTCGCAAATTTGATGAATCATATAAATTGTTAAGATTGAGAGATAAACTTGGGACGGTACTTAGCTCATAACTCCCAGATTTTTGTACCAACTTATTAAAATTATAATATTTAGGTTTTCTCTGTACATATTTACTCACGCATATATGGGTAATTCATATGCAGAAAAACAACTTTTATTTGATTATTCCACAAACTAAACATATTTTTTTATTAGAACACATGAATTATTTTCTATTTTTATCTATAAGGGTAAAACATAAGTTTGTAAAAGTCATAACATAGAACAAAAATGAATTTGCCTTCTTTAAAAATCTAAACTAAAGGTGTATCTAATAATGACATATTAATTTAAACTTTATACTTTATGAAATTATGTACCAGTATCTCATGTTATTAACCAAAAGACCAGTCTAGGTTTACAATGGCAGCAAAAAGCAGTGAAAGGCTGTGTATAAAAAAAGATATTCCGGCTGATAAATACCTCATGAAAATGTTAACAACCACCCATGTATACAACTTTTTTTTATCAAAGGGCAGTCATAGACCTTTGCTTATCTAGAATAGTTATTTATCGCACATTATTATAGACAGCTTTCCGCGGATATTCGTGAAAAATTATTTGTAATAATATGCTATATATGATATTTAAGCATGGCTAAGAACCGGTTTTTATCTAACGGATATTAGTTAGTTTCGAAGCTATACTGGGAAAGTGTTCTATAAACTTATTCTGTCTAGTTAGTGTAAATAAATATGTATGTGTTACATAATTTTCCATGCACGCAACGAATGTATTGAAAAAATGTAAAAAGAGAATTTTAATTAGAAATCAATGCACAATCATTGAGATATGATACATTAAATTGTGCAACTATTAGACTTGATTGTTCTTGTTATACAATTATTCTATTTTTTAATCAAAAATGTTCCTAAATTTATTTATCTAAAGATTTTCCTATTCATAACTGAAAAGGTAAGAACCATTAAAACTGAAGAATGTTTATAAGAACCAAGACCTAAATTATAAATATCGAAGCAATTAATGTTTATACCCCAAATTAATCCACTCCAAATAAAGATAGAAGCGATTAAAATGTATAATTAGAAACCTACAGCGTCTTATATATATTAAAGCTATAGCAGACATACATACAACCGCCCTTATGCTTATGTTTTAGAACATTTTCAGAAGCGCATCTACTCTGTATAAGTCTATTACGTAGCTATATTTTATATGGAATATCATTTTTAGGTAATTATAAAACATTGATTTTGAACCTAAACTTTAATTTGAATTTTTTTATATACGATTTTTCTTATAAGGGTGGAGGTGTCCTTCACCAAAATAGTTATGAACCTTCCCTGGACCTATAGTAAGCTTTACTGTAGTTTCGACAGACAGACAGACATTCGGTTAATTTTATAAAGGACTTTAAAATTTGTTGTCTTATTTTAACTTGGTCAATAAGGACAACCATCTCCTTGCTTATGTTTAATTTGAAGGTTTTTATTGTTCTAACTTGGCAGATAGAAATTAGGCATGTAATAAAAATCTAATTTTTTAATTAGGAAATTTAGATTCTTCCTGCTATAAAATTTAAATTTATTTTTTTTACGCTTGTCTTATGTTTTGGTATATAAGATTATATACATTTTTAGATAATGTATCCAACAGACAACCAGCCCATTGTTTGCACGATCTTTGTTGGGCAGTTCTAACTGTGCATGGCAATTGCATCCGCCTGTAGACGGCAGTCACCCTTTTTAACTAATGGCGTCAAGCGCCAGGCATAACAGAAGTTGGTGCAATATTTAATGCCTCTAAATTGTTCCAGACTAAAATCCGACACTCTTTCCACAGAATTAAGGTACACTTTCATCTACGCAGGTTTTTCAGAGGTGGTGTAAAGTACAGACGGATAGACAGACATCTAAACACTTAAGCATAAGAATTATCATATAAATGATATATAAATGGATGAAAATAGCTATTAAATCTCTATTTAATGTGTGTACCAGGTTTACTTACATATAATATGTACATTATAGATGCTTAAATTATGCTTCTTCTTTGGAATAGTGTCCAGACTTACAAACAAGATCAAGATCATCCAAAGGTTTATAATGGAAGCTTAAATATTAAAAATCAAGTGACTATCACACACACAAAGGGTTCTTCCAGTTGCCGTAGTGTGTTTGATCTTAAAAAATAGAGAGTAATAGAGGGATAAAGAGAGAGATAGCGCAATAGATCAACAGAAAAACACGACTACTTACAGATTCGACTCGCTTCCAAATTAAAAAAAAACGATGGACATTTTGTATTTATAGAGAAAGAGAACTTCATAAGAGTAGCGTTGCAGAATGAAGTACGGACACAACAACTTTCAAAGTAGCTTCGCTACTAAAAAAATAAATATATTGGGCTGAGTCTCACATAATGTTGGTGTATGCCGCGTACACGAGTACAAGCCGTTTATTGTTTCCTATGGGCATATTAAAACTTATCCAAGCCATTGAGTGCCTTATTTACTGCCTCAACATTCACAACAGTTTTTAAATATAATTTTTCTTTTTTCATCTTTTCAGTAGCGTAGCTACTTGATAGATAAAGTACGTCAGTATGTCAGACCGACCATCTGAAAAACAAAGTAATTCTGTAATTTAATTAAAAATTGTGTAAAATTTTTGTGGTCTAAAATTGTTGTTACTTGATTTTGGGTTATAATCATCGGGTAGTTAAGAAAAATTAAAGGAAATCCTTTCAATCAATTTTAAAGATCTCTCAGCTAATTAATGAAATAATCCTAATTAATTTCTAAGACAATATGCTTAGTTTGCTAAAAATTATATTTTAAAGAACTGAGTTGTTTAGGCCCAGACATTACTTGCATATTGTATTCTGTCCCATACGCCCACCTAACCATTCCACAATGGATTGTAACATTTTAAAAAGATTTTCAACTTTAAGGATTCAAGAAGTCTTAAATCAAAGCAAAAACCGAGTTGTTAAGTTCGAAAGTTACATTAAGGGTTTTGAATAAAAAAATTAAACAGAAACTAATAAGTTTTATGAGGTTTTAGTGACAAATAAGCTTTTATAAAAGCAAACCAATTCCATAATAGTTCAACTTAATCCCTTATTTGCCACGGAAACGCAAATCACAGTCTATAACTTAATTCCTCTATACAAAAACAGATTTGTTCAATTTACAAAATTGTCCATAACATCAAATTTAGGATTTGGTATATATGAATTCCTTAGTTCTTAATTTTGATATGCGACTTGCAAAAAAATTATTTAACCGTGAAATTTTGTCCAATGAATAGCCAATGTGATTACAGTTTGTGATTTTTATCACAGGTCATAGATTTAGATTACTTGTTCATTATTCATCCACATCTCACACATACACACACACACACACACTAACACACACACACACCCAAACACCCCCCCTCACACACACGCACACACACACACCAAAACACACACATACACACTCAAGCACTCACAAGAACACACACACAAACCTTGATTGGTTTGAAATATCCTGTTAGTATGTTGGGACACAAATATAATTTTTTTTATCAACATGAGACTGTAGTCATAATGTCAATTGTTGATACTTTTGTTTAATATCATTGTAGTCTATACCAATCAGTAAAACAAAAGAATATAAAACTTTATCTCGTATTCATTCGAAAAAGATTAATACCCGGTGGATTAGAACCGGTTCTCATCCATATGAAAAAACTATGTCTAGCATCGTATTATATTCAGTTTTCTACAAATATAAAAATGTAGGTACAATCATAAAATGAAAACTGTTTTTTTAGTCTGTGAATTCGGCATCTCGGGGCTAAAAAACTGGCTTTAATCTTGTAATTGTACATTTTATTTTTATATCCGCGGATAGCTGTTTGTAATACGATACGAGAAATAACTATTATAGCTTAAATAAACTATTATATGTCAACTAAATGCCTTGCTTTAAGTAAGGGAAATTATTTCTAGAAATAAAACAAAAATACCACTTATTAATTCACATTCATTTTTTCCTACGTAAAAAGAAACATTCTTTTACATAATTCCACAAAAAAGTTGTTGATTCTTTATCATAACAATCTTTTGTTTTTCTTCTTTGTTCTTGTTTCATTTCATACCATGATGATAATATGATGATGTAGAAACTTACCTAAAAAGTTTTATTTACACATTAATAAAGGAATTAAAAAGAATTTGTTTATCTTGAGAAACCACTTTAATCCCTTGGGGAATTTTTTTTCATTAGGAAGTTTCTTTTAATTCATTCATACAATACGATTGAGTAACACAACTATTCTTTATATATATTCGTCCGACCGTCCATTAAAGTGTTTAGTTTAATGAATATATTTTCCTTTCCATTTGATTTATTGACTATACCTGTATTCCAAACAAAAAGTAACGTTTAATAATACCTTTACTAGCGTCTGCAACTAGCTTATACAAGCGTTTGAGCGTTAGCGTCTGTATGTGCACAGGGTAGTCTGGGTAGGTCAACCTGACCTTCAACTCCTGGCGGTCAAGTGACCCGGCCTCTATCCAGATGGGCCACTACACGTTGTTTGGTTTTGTACATGTGATTGTGACTGGATTATTACTTTTGTACAGAAAGGGGATAAAAATTAACTAAAGCCATCTAACGACCTAAACCTAAAGAATAAAATAGCCTAAAAACATTCCAAGACTTATGTCAAGCTTTCCTAGTTCCCGAAACAGTTTATTAGAAATCTTAAGTTACAAAAAAAAAAAAAATAGGATATGAAATGTCTTCTCAGTCCTATACAATTTTTAGTCAACAGCAAATTTATCTTTGTTATATCGAAAAAATTGTACAAAATTTTTCTAAAAAACAAATGTGCAAAATATATTTATTTGTACACTTGCAAAGTGGCAAGTACATTAAGACTTAATATATTTAGTTACACTTAATCTGGTGGTAATGCTATTATATTAAGATTAGGTAAACCTGAAGTAATATTAAAACTATACAATATACATATATGTTGTGTGTACCATGGATTTAAATGATCCTATATTTATTTCTGTACAATGCTTTTTCAAAAGAATCTTTTTTCTAGAATGTAGTTTTCAAACAAGTGAAATTTTAAAGATAGTGGCCTGCACAGGGTTTTGTCCGGAGGTTTGAAATAAAATGGAAAAAGGCAGGACTCTTAAATGACAAAATACCCTTTAGAACATTTATAATAAAAGTATATTAAATATACATAACTATTACTATTTGTGATGACTAACTAACAGGACAGACAGACGGACAGAACCTTGTTTATTTAAAGATATCTTACCCAAGGCAGTTTATGTTATTTAAATTTGACCTATAAATTTAGCATTGATAGATAAATAAATAAATACATGCAAATCTCAAATCCAAGGACATGATACACAGGGATGAAGGTATAGGTCAATAGCGAAGTATAAATGGATTTTGGCGTAAAATTTATTTTCGTTTTCACTAAAAAAAACCTGTTATAGTAGGGATTAGGGTGCTATTATAACCAAGCTATATTTCGTATTATTATCTTATTTTCATATTTATAGGGGAAGTTTATCATCCATTGGTCCATCCCCATATCCCTGGACATGTTTGAGGTAATGTTTATTTGCTAAATGCAGGGAATTTTATGAGGGTTAGAAAATAGACAGTTTTAAAAGTTTTAAAGACTTCTTCAGTAAAAACTATATCACAACACCTTTTTTGTAAGTAAGTATGTAATTCTAAGAACATTTTAGATACCTACTACTGTATTTTCCATACCCTGTTAAGGTAAATCAAGTTTTTGGAATTTCTTTACTTTATAGTAAAAAATCTTTCGTTAAATGTTAAATAAATATGCACTTAGATTTAAATAACCTGTATTCTACAATATGTTTGTAGGAGTTTATTATCATTTAGGCCACAATTAAAGGTTAACTACACCTCTTTAAAAAATACTGCAGTTTTAATAACAAAGCTACTCTATTAAATGAAGCTTTTCTTTTTAAATTTTTCTGTGTAAACTATTTTTATCGAGTGGTTTTACTTATCCTTGTTATAATTCTATTTTAAAAATCTAAGTATTGTAGTTTAACTTTTTTGCCTAGTTTTAATTATTGTTAAGATAATATCTTCTTATAATAAAATTTGATTTATTAGATAAAGCTTTTAATATCAGTTCCAAGATGTTAATTACTTATAATAAATTTGATAACTACATTAGATATCTTGGATCTACTGCAGTTTACGGTAAAATATTGCTGGTAAGCAATATTTCCAAAAATCTATGAATTTTAAAGGCTGCTAGCTGCCAAACGGCTGAACGTACAGATCATGCCCGCACACTATTTTAAGCGGCATAAGAAGGCCTACAAATAATCTGGAATAGCCAAGATCCAATTATGCACAGGGAAAGCTTCACTAAAGAAAAAATGCGTAAAACAGGTCTTTTTCGCGCATTTCTCGGCACTGCGAGATAATTATGCATTATTGATTTATGGCTATTCCAGATTATTTGTAGGCCTTCTTATGCCCCTTAAAACAGTGTCCGGGCATAATCTGTACGTTCAGCCGTTTGGCAGCTAGCAGACTTTAAAATTCATAGATTTTTGGAAATATTGTTACAGTGAACTGCAGTAGATTCGATATCTTTTTCCAGTATCGCTTCGAAACCGATTAATATCCGGCGGATTAGAACCGGTTCTTAGCCTCACTGAAAATTTTTGTATAGCATCGCATTATATCCAAACGAATATAAAAAGTGCAAAACCCAGTTTTAATCTTATAATTGTACATGTTATATTCGCGGAAAGCTGTTTATAATACGATGCGGTAAATAACTATTAACAAGTTATAAATTAGCAGAGAGAAATAGAGAATGACAAAAAAATAAATAGACAAACTTATAGACAGATATATTGACAAACAGACAGATGAATTGATAGGCCAAAGAAAAAAGACAGGTGGACTAACAAACAGATAAGACAGACAGACGGACAGCTTTTTAGACAGACAGATATTTGGGCATTGCACTACTAACTATCAAAGATAAAAAGTGCTTGAATGAAGCACTTTACATGAAGGAATGTGTTAATTGGAGCAATTAAAATACATTTCACTTTACAACACAAGAAGCCAACAATCTAATACAGAATAATCGGATAAAAATACCTAAATCTTTCAAAAAATTTTTATTATTTTTTTGCCACATTTTTTTTGAATAGTTGGTAGTTGCAAGAAGAACCATAAAAAAATAATGGCGCCCTATAATTTAGGATGCAAAAGGAAGAATTATTGAAGGGTCATTATGTTTCGACCATGTATCCTTGATTTTTATATCCTTTATCTTTGGTTCTAATCACAAGAAAATTTTTAATCTGTGAAAATAACACTTTCAAAATCTTATCAAGTGATAAAAATGCCCCCCTTGAATATTTAAAGCACTAATAAAAAAAAAATAAGTTTTTCAACAGATGATAATTTAAAGTACTATTGATTTTAACCATAAAGCAAAAATTTGAATATCAAACATATTTATACCTAAAGTAAATCAATGATATTAAATTAAATAATAGTGATACTAAAGAAAAATTATTATTATTAGACATTTAAATTTTTCAAATTACAATCTCTTTGAGAAATAAAATTATAGCCAAATTAAGCCTAATTCAACAAGAAAGAAATGGCAAATCCCAGATTATATTTGCTAACCTTTAACCTTATTATAATAGAAAAGGTGTGGCATTCATTCAGAGCTGGATCTTTAAATCGTTTTTATAGTGCGCTGAATCGGGAAGATTCAGAGGTGAACCGTAGGTGCGCTTGTGGTTAGCCACAGCTCACCTATAAAACATTGATTTTTATCACCTATAAAACATTGATTTTTAAACGGTTTTCGGCGCGGTGTTGTTAAATAGCTTGCGACACTCAATAAAATATCGATCCGCGCCAGTACAACTTTATTACTTAAGCAGTGTCAGTAAGGTATTTTATATAAAATGCCGTGTCAGTATGGCATTTTATATAAAACATTAATATATAATTTATTTAAAAATAACTATAAAAATGTTTTCACGATAGTTTTGCAATAAAATATTAAAGTAATTAAAAAAAATATTTATTTATTAGATAAATCATCCCGATTTAAACCGGCAACGCCACTCGGTGAGTGGCATTGTCGCGCCAGTACCGCACCACTGGGTGCGCCAAATCGCCCATGCCATTTCCATTTAAAGATTGGTATTTAAAGATTTGATGGCGCGCTGAATGAATCGCCCCGGTTTAAATCACCTATAAACGATTTAAAGATCCAGCTCAGGATACAACAATATTGTACCAAGGCAATTTGTAAATATTTATTTTACAAGGAGGGGTGTTGTTTTAATTCAGTCAGATACAAAAATATTTTTATAATTTAAAAAATTGTAAAATATAAGTTCTCTATAAAACACATATTAACCATTAATAATGAAAAAATACCTATATAACTTTTTTTGTTTTGCTATAATGAACCCACACTAAAAGTATCCTTACAAATTAATGTCTAAAAAAACGCCACACCTAGAAATTTTCTTGATATTTATATTGCAACTTATTTAATTCATTGCTTTAGCAGATTAGATAATCAAAAACTATTCATTCTTTAAAAAATACATTGTAACGAGGTTTGGTGAATATCCAAATAGGAAGATAGCTAAAACTACCCAAAGACACACTTAAGGGTTTACTGGCAATCAAACCGTCATTTCAGAGATGTTATATGCATAAAAATTTCATTTTTTCATATTATGAGATTTATCAAAACTGTGCAAAGTCAAAGAAAAAAAAACATAATTTAATAAAAATTATCAATTGTATCTATCTATAACCAACTGCAAGTGATGTAAAACTGCCAGAAATGCATAAAAAGTTAATAAAGCTGTGTGTAAGTTGTAACTGGTGTATATAATTGCAATTCCGTGTTCACCGAACAAAAATACAATTTAATATTAAATCTTTTTATTCTGATATTCAAAATATCTTTTTTATGATATTTTTTTTAGAAAGAAGCCAATTTAGACCTTTTTTTACATTTTAAGTAATGAATATTTTTCTAAAAACATAGAATATTCCCTTATGAATGGTATTTTTCAAAGGTATATGGTTTGAAAGGTTTCGTGATTTTCAGACTGAGAACAAAAAAAATTAAATGAAGGGACAAGGGACCAGAATTCTGACAAACAATTGTATTTTTTCAAACACATCTCCTTTATTTCTTTCTTCTATAACCACTTCCATTTTTTTCACTCCACAACCGGTTCTACCCCGAGTTTAACCAGAAAATCATATGCATTTTCAAGTTGAATTGAATAGTAAAAGCCCCTAGAAAAAATGGGGTTTAGTCCCGTATGTGCCAACGCCTCTTACGGGGCGTTGCGTCATACTTTCACAGTAGCTTTTGTTAGGTTAGGTTAAGTTGGGTTAGAGCCCCCCGCAGGGGCTAATCATAGAAGAAAATCTACCGTGAAAATACGACGAAACGCCCCTTAAGAACCGTTGGGACTACACCCGAAATATGTAAAAATGTATTTTTTCATTTGATTGAAAAATATGGTTTGTAAGTAGAAAATTTAAATATTAAATCATAGGCGTCCAAGGGGGGGGGTAATGGGCCATTTGGCACCCCCAAAATTTTGTGAACAATACCCCCCCCAAAAAAAATTACCCCTACCTTGGGGGTGCCGTAGGCACCCCCAAAATAAATGTTCTTTAATAAAAAATTTTGGGGGGGGTATTTACCCCCCCCAAATTGAATGTTCTTAAAAAAAAATTTTACTGAAAATTTTTTTTGAGGGGGGGAGGGAGTAATCCCCGCCTCCCCCCCCCCTAAAAAAAGTCATAGTGTGACTCGAGCCTTGAGGTGTAATATATTTTATGTTCCTCGTTTGGTCTCCCAATAGTTAATGAAAAGTATATCCTAAATGGCTTTTGATAGTTTATTTTAGGATAGGTTATATTGGTTTAGGTGATTGCCCCACATGGTTAAGGAATTGGCCCCCCGCAGGGGCTAGAAATAGGAGAGAAGCTTGTGTGAAAAAAACGAAGAAACGCCCCTTAAAGAGCGTTGCCACAAAAGGGACTATACCCCAATATAGTCCAACCAGTTAAAACAGTTCTTAACTATGATAACAAAAAATTTAATAGTTTGATCATGTTTTATTTGCTTGGGCCTTTATAAGGGCTAAAACCATCCCGGGGATCTATGATGTAATTGTAAAGCACTGAAGATTCCATAAAATAGATACCTAACTAAATTAAATATTTCATTAAGTAATGAAAAAGAATTTCTATAGGCGATTTCTTTTGGGAGGATGTCAGGGTGTCTCAAAACTAGTTATAAAACTTACCAGGACCTATAAGACGCTTCACTTTAAAGTATAATCATATTAGTTCATTGGTTAGTGAGTTAATTATTGTATTTTTATGTTCTAAAGAATGAGATACTACTATATATTTGAATAGTAGTGGCGCCCTTAGCATCTAAGAACTCGTGTTTTCTAAAAGGTAAAAAGGGAGGAGAAAAATAGCCTAAAACCACTCAAAGGATTGACCTATAATAGTGTGGAACCATCATGGGATCTATGTGAAGCTTTCCTAAAAAGGAGAACTCAGTATTAAAAGTAATGAAATCTGAAGCTATAGTCAAATAAACCTTACTTACTACTTTATGTTATAGGATAGTACTTATTAACTTAATAGATTAGGTAGGTGCTTTTTTTACATAATTAAATTACCCCCCAAAAAAATTTTACCCCTGGGGTAAATTAGTTTGGGGGGGGTAATTACCCCCCCCAACAGATTTGGGGGGAGTATTTACCCCCCCCAACAGACTTTAGGGGGGGTAATTACCCCCGCCAATCAAATTTTACCCCCGGGGTAAAAATTTTGGGGGGGGTAAAAAAAATTTCGACGCGCTTCGCGCGCCATTTTACCCCCCCCAAACACGAATTACCCCCCCCCCTAAAATTTTTTACCCCCCCCAAAAAAAAAAGCTTGGACGCCCCTGTATTAAATTATGAAAATCGTATTTTAATAACAAAAATATACTAAATGATAAGTGTTAATGTTAACGATGTAGTGAGTGTCTCCCCAGAGATATCTTATGTTCTTAGAAACAATCTCCGCTGACTGACGGAGAATATATTAGTAGACCAGAGAGAGAAAAAAATCTGGGAAATTATGTATAAGATATCTGAGAAAAAAATGTAGAAGGATTTTTTTTAAATAGAAGCTTTTCTATTATTAGGGTGTGTACATCCGTAAGTCAGATAGGCTCTTTCCGTTAATTTATGAATGTTGCCATTCTTGCTTTTACATATTTTTGTCTATATAGAAGTCATGATTAGGATTGAAAGCCTAAAATTCACTTCTTGGGAACTAGAAATTTATAAAGCAATATCCAAAAATGGGCGCAGCAGATATTTTTAAAGAGTACTTTAAATTTAAATTTGCCCGACACAATTTTGGCTTCATTATGATAATACTAAATCTATTCAAGATTTATAGATTTTGTTTTGAACACTCTATTCACCTATTTTATGAGACAATATTAAATATATTAGTGTAGAATATATTACCCCTCTCACAGATATGATTTACTTAAAAATCCAGTAATAGTACAATAGACAATGTGTTATATAGACCCTTCTTAAGATTATTCTGTTTCCCAATATGCCGTTTCAATTGATTATCATTAAGATAATCTCTATTTTTTTCTAATCATGGTTAGGGACAAGAATCTAACCCATCATCTCTTCATCTTCTACTATTATCTCCCCAACGACGAGCGAATGTGATACGTTAATTGGTATACTATCATAATAAAAGAAAATCACATGTACAAATAGCCCTGC
The DNA here is from genome assembly GCF_053477335.1 of Acartia tonsa. Taxonomy (NCBI): domain Eukaryota; kingdom Metazoa; phylum Arthropoda; class Copepoda; order Calanoida; family Acartiidae; genus Acartia; species Acartia tonsa. The sequence goes on along the minus strand of NC_137262.1, from coordinate 38,751,278 downwards.
CTTAAGATGTCCATGTCTCGGATGCCTCGGAGGAAAATTATAATAATCGTTCTCAAAGCTTAAACTGTCAGTATTTAGCAAATCAAGCGGCTGATCCTCTGGCAGCAAGGGTAGAGCAGCTAGCTGTCGGCCTGACCGCTGCTGCTGGCTGTTTTTGCTGGAGGCTGTGTCTGTTTGTTGGTTGACCTGTAGGATTGTGACACGGTTGGATTCTGTTTTACACACTACCTCGTAATTAACTGTTGTATTCTTCTCCTGTACCAGTTTCAAAGTTTTAATTTATTCTTTAAAAATCTTTTTGGTTCAATATCTATAATAAAAGTAGAACGATGTATGTCTGTCTGTATGTCTGTCTGTATGTCTGTCTGTCTGTGTGTCTGTTTGTTTGTAAAGAAGGTTCTTGCTAACCGCTGAACCGATCGGGTTCTCATTAACAGGGTAGCTTCTCAAAGGTCCCGGGGAGGTTTTTAACTATTTTGGGGAAGGGTACCACCACCATCCCCAGAAAAATCGACAAAAATAAGAATATAAAAAAAAACGCAATTATCTAAAAAAAAGACTAACACCATCTATCGGCGAAAAAATATTTTTAGTAAATAGCGGATTTTAGAATAAATTGAAAAGAAACAATTTTACGTGTCCATAGAGACCTCTAGGGGCGTAGCCGCTAGTTTTTTAATAAAACAGTTTCAATTTTTCTGATTTTTCATTTTAAATTTGTTTGAAACCATTTGTTATTTTATATTAAATTTAAACATACCACGGCTGGTTTTTTATTAAATGAATAAGTTAGGGTACAATGTTTGGCACTTTCGATATAAGTAAATGATAATAAAAAACCCATAGAATGCGATAATAACTTCAGAAAAATCGAAGAAAATAGTTTTCATACTTAATTAACGTTTTTAAGTTTTTCTTCAAAAAGTTTAGATAAGATGCCTTTAAAAGTCGTCTATGATTTTGTCAGGGATAAAAATGTAACTTTAAAATAAGAATTACAACATATTTTGTCAATTAGTACAAAGTAAAATTTTGAACATTTTATTGATCAGTATATTTTTTAAAATGTGAAGTAGAAACCTGAATATTTTATCATGAAAATTGTGTTATGATTTGATTGTCTGCTAGATTACAAGAAAAAAGATACTGACAGTACTTGTTGGTTCTTTAAAAAAAATTAGGTAGATTACTTTCAGAACCCCTCTTTTTGCAACGTTATTTTAATAGAACAGAGACGTAATCTTAGTGTACTCAATATCTAGACAGCCAACCATTGTTTTAGAATTGTTCAATTTTTTTAACTTCTGATAAAAACAGAATTAATGGTATTTTTGTAAATATTATACCTCCAAGAAATGGCTATACTTCCCAATCATATGTTGTGTGATATTTAAGAGGAATTATTTTGATATAATGTCATTAAAATATTCGTTGAAAAAAGTGCTATTCTAGCTTATACTTTACATTTTAATGTGTATGATAATTCAAATAAAAGATAATGAAGATTTATATTATATTTAATTGTTATAATTATAAAGAAAAACCTGGAAACAGTAAAAAACTGACTTTATTTTATTGACGTAGGGAAAATTTTGTCAAATATTTGAATAAAAAAGCAATATAAAACAAAATAAATTATTTTTAATATAGTCACAAAAAGGCTTAATGAGTTTAGGAAATATTTCATTCACTAATCATGTCATTTAAACTCTATTACATAGAATACAGTGTAAAAAGATGTTCTCGTTTTAATTTTAAGTAATTTCAAATGCATTTTAATACCTTTTAATGATTTATTTTTTGAAACATCTTTTTATAAAATGTTAATGATTTTTGAAGTTATATGTTAAAATGTTTTTAAATTATGTTAACATTTTGTTTTAAATGTAGAAAATTGGTAATTCTAAACATTCTAAAAATGATTTTATTAAATTTTCATCACTTAAATTGCATGTTTGATGAAATTTTCAACTGATAATTCAAGAAAAATCGTTTAAGTTTTATTATATTTTACTTTGAAATGTTAAAAAAATATATCATTGTCAAAAATGTGGAAGTTATACTTTCCTCAAAAAAAGACCTAAAACATGCAAATTAACACGTGTAATGAGATTTTTTTTCTTTCAGGTTTAATTTTAAGTAATTATTGATATTTTTTGTAAAAAGGATTTTATATAAAAAGTTTTAAAACTCGAGTTATGTAGTGGTTCTAAAAAAGGTTGCGAATTTATGCAATTTTCTTGCAAAAAAAATTTTCTAGGATTTTAAAAATAGCAAAGGATGTTATTAGACGTACTTACAGATACAATTGCTAAGTCATTTTGGCCAAACACTAAAATAAAGTTTTGACATCTGAGGGCCCATACGTGATACAGAATTTATTGAAAAATTTGAATATACATTGTACGTACACAGAAAAAAATTCAAAAAAATTAATCAATAAAAATTCATATTTTTCATTGTTTGTGTAAAAAATAGATGTAAGTAAAAGTCCAAAATATGAATTCTAAAATTCTTAGTACCAATGAAAGTCAAGGTAGGAGATCTAATAATTCACCATCATGAATAATTTTCCCGGATTTTTTGGATCAGTAATATATGACATAAAATCACTTCACATAAATTCATTTCACATAAAATATTTGACATAAAGTATCATTTGACATAAACTCATTTGACATAAAGGTACATTTGACATAAAAACGTTTCACATAAACTCATTTGGCATAAAGGTACATTTGGCATAAAGATACATTTCATATAAAGGTATACTTGACATAAAGGTACATTTGACATAAAGGTACATTTAACATAAAGGTACACTTGACATAAAGGTACATTTCACATAAAGGTACCCCAAGCATGGCAACCGGTGAACAGAATCTCAGTTCTGCACCACAAGCCTCGCACGACTGAAGTTCCCATGTCTATACAGTCATATTTATATGAAAATATTTTTAGAAGATTTTTGAATTTTTTTTTGAAGATTTTCTTTTAATAATAAATAAAAATTTCTAAAATCTTTTTAAAAAATGGAAAATCTTCAAAAAAAAATTCAAAAATCTTCTAAAAATATTTTCATATAAATATGACTGTATAGACATGGGAACTTCAGTCGTGCGAGGCTTGTGGTGCAGAACTGAGATTCTGTTCACCGGTTGCCATGCTCGGGGAAAAAAATGACAACCTCGGGTACACTTTGAAATGTATCTTTATGTGAAACGTTTTATGCCAAGTGTACCTTTATGTCAAATGTACCTTTATGCCAAGTGTACCTTTATGTCAAACGTACCTTTATGTCAAATGTACCTTTATATCATATGTACCTTTATGTCAAATGTACCTTTATGTGAAACGTTTTTATGTGAAGTGTACCTTTATGGCAAATGTACCTTTATGGCAAATGTACCTTTATGGCAAATGTTTTTATGTCAAATGTACCTTTATGTGAAGTGATTTTATGTCAAATGTTTTATGTGAAATGAATTTATGTTAAATGATATTATGTCAAATATTACTGATCCGATTTTTTGGCACATGGATAAAAAGATTGGAATATTTGCGAACAGAAGAATATGCAATTTTCTTTCAAGATTCTAATTTTGTTGGAACAAACAAAGTTTTTGGATCACATCCAGTTTGAAACAAACAAATTAAAAAATTTAATCAACAATTGCTAGAACTAAATTGATAACTCTAGTTAAATTCTTCATAAAAAACTTATTAATTTCTTTTAATAAAAAATTATCCTATTATATAAAGTATTAACTTTTTTTGTCTGTAGCAAAGGATCTTGAAAACCGATGAACCGATATGGTTCACCTTTACAGTAAAGATTCTTATAGGTCCATGAAAGGCTTTATTTTTTCTTTTTTTTTGGGGGGGGGTGTATTCTCATCCTTCTAACAAAAAATGTCCAACCCCTACCCCCAAAATAACATTTTTTTCTTTTTCTATTTAAAACTTTCATCCTCCCAAGATAAGTGCCCCTAGAGGTTTCTAGGGGTGAAACCGCTAGTATCAATAATGCAATAAATAAACTTTTCTAAAAGATTGCCCTTTAAAAGCCAAATGTAAGCATAGGAAATTTCAAAAGACTGGACCCCAAACCAGGTCTGATCCTTAAATGTCATTGTCAACAACTAGAGAATGCAAGAAGAAGTGTTGTTATGGGGTATTTTCCTTCCTACATCAAGCATTGAATACTCATACTGTAAAAAATGTTTGGAAAAAAAGTTACATTAAAACTATAAAAATAATAAATCTCTCCCCAAAATTTTACGTTTTCGATATATTACTAGAACAAAGCTCTTTATAGTGCCTATAAACAAAATGACGTCATTCAATACAAATGACAAATGGTAGGCCAACACACACTAAATTACCAATGACAGGCCAATATACATTTAAATTAACCAATGGTAGGTCAGTATGACGTTAATTTTTATATGCATTATAAAAAGCTTCACTAGAACAAACAAGTCAAATTAATCGCATTTAACATCAAATAGGTAGTAGGTAAATCTTAAATTTAAAAATAAAAATACATTTTTTTATGAATTTTAAGAGTGCTAAAGTGCAAAGCTCTTACAATTTTAATTTGAGCGTTGTTTGTTGAAAAATGCATGCAGGAAATGCTTCTTCTATGTGAATCCTTATTTTTCCTTCAAAGTAATGCAACAACTAAATGGTCTATACGTCCGTTTTTCTGTATAGTAATTAAAGAAAGAAATATTTATATATAGACTCCCAACACCTTTTTTTGCCTTGACAAATTGTCTTGTGGACTTAAAATGTTTCATATCGAGAATCAAATGAAATATAATAAAAATAAAATGAGAAAAAGTTGCATAAAATATAATGCAACATAGAAACTAAAGTACAAATGTGATTATCCTTATCAAAAGAGAGAACCTGGCTTTATCTTAACAACTTCTGTCACAAACACCAAGCTTACAAATTCTAAACATTAAATCTTTTGTTAAATGCATTTTATATATTTATTGTTTTAAAATCCTTTTAGTTTATTATAATTCTTAGGTACAATAGTTGGTGGAAGCCTAATTTATCTACAATTATTCTAAATCTTAGTGAATTTAAATTTAAAAGATTCCAATTTAAATTATTTTCATAGTTAAATATTTTCTAAATTGACATACCTAAATCTAGTTTAGTTGATAAAAGTGGCATATTTTTAGTTTATTTATGAGGTAATATGAAACTTGTTAAGTGAGCAAATAATTTCTAAAAACTCAGTAATTCATCATTAAAAAAAATTGCACGAAAATATAATCTTTGATTCCTGGCATATACAACAGAGAATTGTTTGAGTAGCGGTCAGATCTTGTGACATAGCCCGCTCATATTCTAGCGGTCAGACCTTGTGACATAGCCCGCGCTTTTTCTAATACTCTTCCTCTATATTATTGCTAAACTTCGCAAACATTTGTAGGATATCCGCATATGTTTTTCATCACTCTATGATTTTTAATTCACTTGTTTATTTTTCACTTTTTTTCAAATATTATCCTAATTTTTGGGGGGTCTAAAAACAAGAAAAGTATATTCATTTAATATAAATTGTATCCATAATTTTTTTTTTCTTTGTAGGCTTCTGGCATTTTAGTTAATAACTCAAATTTCTAGATTTTTAACTGTATAATTTAAATATCCAGTCTTAAAAACCTACTTTGAATACCTAATATTTAGTATATTGAAAGAAAAAGAAAAAACAGGTAATATAATTCTTCTTGGGGACAGAACCCCCTCCCATATTTTCGTTTGTTTGTTATTTCTTTTGGTCAGTTAGGTTAGGCTGTATTTGGTACTAGGTGGCCCTGCAGGGTTAGTCAACGCATGGGCTAACATAAGAAAAAAAACTTCCCCCCCTCAATTTTTTTCAATTTTTCTCTAAAATCACAATCTATTTTGATGAAGATACATTATTCGAGAAAACTGTGAAGGTACATATATATCAAGACAGATCTAGAAAATAAAAGTATGTGTCAATGGTTTACCATAACTCTGCCAAAATGTCTGAATATTAACAATTACGATATGTCTTTGAGACCAGGGCCGGGGTGGTTAATAAGTTAATAACAAACAATTTATAATTGGAGCACAGTGGAAAAATACAAAATATGGTAAAAACAAGGATGACAACACCCATAAAGCAACGGTATGACAAACAAATATAAACAGAAGTAAAGTCAAAAGAACAATTCATAACAGTTTAAATTATCAAGCTAACCGTTATATACGGACGGATAGACCCTATTTATCAAAAGCTTCGCTTTTAAAAACTATTAAGATACCCATAAAATTACGTTGATAGACCAATACGAGAGAAAAATAGAATATTTCATCCTTGTTCCTTTCATATGACATAGAATCCAGGAAGGGAGGGGACATTGGGCTGTTTATTAAACTAGTCCCCAAATTTTTATGATAACGCTTTCTTATTCGTTGGCTTAACGACTTTTGGGGACTTTCATTGAATTTTTAATGGGTGGTTCTTCAAGTTGAGTGTCCAAACGCTTTAACCACTAAATGTATAATTTTGTGTATAATCAATTGATATGGACATCAATTTATCGGTCATTGTCTTATCCCTTAAGATACCTGTATAAAATGTATAATATTTTTGTGACAGAAAGCTGGACTTGAGACAAAAGCACGTAGTCCTTAGTCAGCATAAAATAAATGAATACGCGTGTAAATGGTATCTTCTTAACAACAAGGATGACAGGTTCCATAAAAGCCAAGCCTAACAGATAAGATTGTGAGGCAAACGAACATTCGCAAGTATAAAGTAATATATTTTACTTTTTAAAGTCATAAACACAAGCAATAAGCATGAAACATACTATCTATAAAGAAGCTTTGCTTTAGAAAAAAATCATTAGGTATCATGTTTTAGTCTAATGAGGTTAATCCCAAACATGTTAATATATCAATTAATCAGTAATTTCTGAAGTTGCTAATATTACAAATCTTAATGAGCCTTCGTTTTATATTTCAGTGAAAAGCACAGCAACTCTATAACTTGTTTAATGACAAATTTAAAAAGTCTTTAGTATAATTTGCATAAAATCAGATGGATCATCTCCATAATGTATAAAATTTAATATGTGTTACAGGTTACTTTTCTTTGATAAAACATTTTGTTAGATTGTTATTGCTGCACTACATATGAAACAAGTAGTTTTAATTTAGCTTTAAATTGAATATAGTAATATTAAAATCATAAAAGAAATATACTTTTCTTTCCTAGCCAACAAATAAAGACTTATTTTGTGTAGAATATAAATCACAAGAACATTTAGAATCTGTCCTTTATATGTTTTATTATATTTTATTTCACATTTTAGTATTTTTCACTTTTTTTTGTATATATGCACTTTTTTATAATTTCACAGTTGCTTTTCAAATTCTTATTCACTTTATGGATTTAGCATTAAATTTAACATTTAGGAAGGTAAATGATTAGAAACTGGATTTTAACATGGGATGATATAACATAGTATTATTCTTTTTTTTTCAAGTTGGGTTTAGTTTAGTGTCTACTCTTTAGTAGTAAGAAATTTGGGGAGGGGGGGGGGGGGGCTAAAAGGGCTTAATACCCGCTGCACCCACCTCTCCTAAATTTCTCTCCATCTGCATTCCACCTGGAGTCCCCTTCCCCCTTTTTTGTAGATACTCAACATCTGTTTTATATAACCCCCCCACCCTCCCATCCCATCCTACTTTGGAATTTCTGTGTGTATGTATAGTATACCCTTTTTTTCAAGTCCAAATTCTAAAGCCCTATCTATCTACTCAAAATGGAATCAAAGTCCTCCCTATTTGCAAACTTCCCCCCTAATTCCCCCAACCCCTTTTAAAATCCCTACCCACGCCCAATTTTTTAGGCCCTTCAGATTGGAACTTGCTCCAAGACATGAAAATTGAGTTTGATGGGAGGGGGTGGAGGGAGATTGGAGGAAAAAGAGGCGTTGGGAGTGGACATGAACCGGTTCCATAAATACATAGGAGAGCGCCTAAAGGGGAGAAGGGATGGGGAAATGGGAAAGACAGGACATATATTTAGGTTAAGATAAATAAGGGGAGGGAGAGAGAGGAAAAGCAGTGGGGTATAATTTCTCCAAAGGGTCTCTCTCAGTCTCTTCTATGTTGTTAAGGCAAGAATGAAAGAGGGATTTTAGGAATTTTTAAGGTGCCTAAACTGCAATGACCAATACTTGTTGGAAACATTTCACAAAAGGGAACGGGGAAAGGAAAAGGGTGAAAAAGAGAGGTGGGTACAGAAAAGAGAAAACATAAATACAGGCGTATACAATAATATATTGCCTATAAGAAATTGCGTCAAAAGGACAAAAATATTCAAAATATCTTTGAAAATATTTCATATTTTAAAGCTCTCATGTACTTATTGATTGATTATAGCTGTTTAAATCAATATGATTTACATACAATTTCATAAAAGTTTGACCATTCAAATGAAATAACAGATCTAGAGAAAGTTATGGGGGTAGCGCAGTTGGAATTTCAAACCTGCTATAAAGCCAACTAATTTTGTCTAACAATATAACTTTTATTCACCCATTCTCTGCATTTTAGCGTCAAATTTCAAAAGAATCTAAAAAAAGAATGATCTTTTCCATATGTAGCGAAACCGTGTTAACAAAATTAAGTTTAATGGAATAACTTTTTATAACATTATACATAGAAAGCTAAAGAAAGAATAAAGCTACTCTACAATTCATTTTGTCTGTTCGTCCGAAAGGGAGACATGAGAATTTTTCGGCTGTTATTTAAGAAAGACAACTGAAATTTTTTGCGTACCAATAAGCATTTAAAGTATATAATTTACTTGATCCATTGGGTCAGTCATAGCAAAAGACATAAATATTTAATGTTTGACGAAGACCAAACTGCATAACTTTTGTGTCACTTTTGATTCCTGTGACGTCATACAATGAGGAAGATGAGATAAGTGGGAAAGAAAACCCCTAAATAAGAGATGACGTCAAAAGTGGTGCAAAAGTTATGCAGTTTGGTCTTCGTCAATGTTTTTCATAAAAGTTTAATGATTTTGGAATGTAGGATTTACAACCTAAAAATTTAAAGAGATAAAATGTAACCAATTTTGCTATAAAATCATTAAAAAGCAATTTTCCTCAATAGCAAAATTTTAATTGCTGATAAGGTTATATTAATAAATATGAAATCTAATCTAAATTTAATCCTATTGTTTGTTTAGAATAGGATTTTAATCTTTTATTAGTCCCTTTATATTTACAACCCTTATTTCTCTGCCCACTTTCTTAGGATAAATATTCTATTATTAATCATAACTTTCTTTGTCCGCATGTCATCACACTTCACCTGCCCGCCCTTTCAGGGATCTTAAGGGATAAGACAATGGCTGATAAATTAATGTATATCCCCAATGATTACCCCTTCTATAGATAACAGCTAGTGGTTGAAACGGTTGGACATTCAACTAAAGAAACAACCAATCAAAATTCAATGAAAGTCCCAAAGGTTGTTAAACCAACGAATGAAAAAAAAACATTATTATAAGACTTTTGGGACTAGTGTAATAAACAGCCCATTGTCTCCTTCCTCCCCGTCGACCATCTGCAATGATATTGCACCTCAAGAAAACTTTTAACTCAATCTTTCTTTTTCTTAAAAATGATGTCCTTTTACATGTAAGATTTTATAGTCAGCTGACAGCGGAAACAAAAGTGAAAAAACGTTTTCTAAACCATAAAGAAAACTATTTAACCTTAAAAATTCGCATGGCTAGAGTGACAGTTCCTATCATTTAGTGATTACAATTACTGCATGCTGATGTACAAGAGAAAAAACATCCTTTTTTTTTGACAGGTATTTTTATGTAATAAAAAAATTAGTGGTATAATAGTTTTTCTTTGGTTATTAAGTTATTTGAATATTTTTAACATAATTAGCATTAATTATTAAAATACATTTTGTTATTATGATTTAAGTTCTAGAAAATAAGCATATTTTCGGTTATAATTTCATATTCTGAAATTAAACCTTGATAAGCATATTTTTTAGTATTATGATAAATGTTTCTTGATATTTCATGGATTTGCAAAGAAACTATGTAAGCATCTTAGGACGAAAAAGATAATGACCAAACAACTGTATGTAAGAATCAAACTACGCTGATAACATGGTGTGTGCTATGCTCCTCTGCTAGGCTGTGTGTAAGAATCACACTACGCTGATAACATGGTGTGTGCTATGCTCCTCTACAAGGCTGTGTGTAAGAATCACACTACGCTGATAACATGCTGACTGAGTGCTATGGTCCTCTGCTAGGCTGTGTGTAAGAATCACACTACGCTGATAACATGCTGAGTGCTATGCTCCTCTGCTAGGCTGTGTGTAAGAATCACACTACGCTGATAAAATGGTGTGTGCTATGCTCCTCTGCTTGGCTGTGTGTAAGAATCACACTACGCTGATAACATGGTGTGTGCTATGCTCCTCTACAAGGCTGTGTGTAAGAATCACACTACGCTGATAACATGCTGACTGAGTGCTATGGTCCTCTGCTAGGCTGTGTGTAAGAATCACACTACGCTGATAACATGCTGAGTGCTATGGTCCTCTGCTAGGCTGTGTGTAAGAATCACACTACGCTGATAACATGCTGAGTGCTATGGTCCTCTGCTAGGCTGTGTGTAAGAATCACACTACGCTGATAACACGCTGAGTGCTATGCTCCTCTGCCAGGCTTTGTGTAAGAATCACACTACGCTGATAACATGCTGAGTGCTATGGTCCTCTGCTAGGCTGTGTGTAAGAATCACACTACGCTGATAACACGCTGAGTGCTATGCTCCTCTGCCAGGCTTTGTGTAAGAATCACACTACGCTGATAACATGCTGAGTGCTATGGTCCTCTGCTAGGCTGTGTGTAAGAATCACACTACGCTGATAACACGCTGAGTGCTATGCTCCTCTGCCAGGCTTTGTGTAAGAATCACACTACGCTGATAACATGCTGAGTGCTATGGTCCTCTGCTTGGCTGTTGCCTCAAGATATTTAGCTATACCGAGGGGTCATGGGCTCCATACAATAAATATTAAAAGGCTAAATAATTTTAATTCTACCATTATTGATTGCTATCTATCTTTCAATTCATCTGTCGACGTTCAATTTAAATAATTTAAGTTGACTTCAAGTGTTTGTAACTGACAAATAGCACTATTTCAAAAGAGGTTTGGATAGATCTAACTGTTTCTAATAGTTTGTTTACCTTTTATGGCTAGTACCACGCCATTCAGATATATATAATTCATTTAGAACTTTTATTTTACATGTAATTACATATTTAAAGATTCTTGAAGAATTTAAAATAAACAAGGACATTTCCGTCCAATATTACCAGTGGAAATGCATTTTAGATAAAAAATTAATTTAGAACATTCACTTTATTTTTGAAGATTTTTCCCAAAAATTAGATAACAAAGATGACTGTATCCAATAAAAATCGAAATATAATAATCGTATTATTGCTTTACAAGCCAGACAGACCAACACATATACAACCTCTAAAGTAGTTTTGCTATTGCAAATAATGAACTATAAAATCTAAATTTAAGATATTGTCAGAAACAAGAGGAAATAACAAGATTAATCATCATTATTTTATTTTGAATTTTACTTGCGTTATTTAGATGAAGATGTAGAATATATTTTTAGATGTATCATCATAAAACAGTAAAATATTTTGGGCTTATCTTTTAAAATATCGATGAATACAAAACAAATTGAGTTCTCGATTTTAAGTGAGCTTTATTTAGGTCCTGGGATGGTTTTGGGCTAATTAATTAATAAATATATGTTTCAGGGTGGTTTTAGGCTATTTTCTTCCACCCCCTTTGAATACAGATCCTCTAGATATTAAATGTGCAACCGCTAGTTTTTCCTAGGAGATGTTAAACAAATTGCCGAATATATGTCTCTTTATACACAGTTCAGAAATACATTTAACATTTTAAGTCGAGAGGTTTAGTGACTTTTTAAATAGATTTAGTCATGATTATTTAAAAGCGAAGCTTTTCTGTAATCAGGGTTGGTCCGTCCGTACGTCACAGACAGATAGCTCCTTTCGTTAATTTAAATAGTTTCAAATATATATATTTAGTTCTCTAAGTAAAGCTTTTCTTTAAAAAGGTCCAAACTTTAGAGCTTCAGTACTAAATGAAGTAAGGTCTAAATGTATTTTCAAGAATGGATGAGTAGTCTGATCGTTAGGTAATTTCTTTGGATTTTTTTTATCATTATTGGTTATTTTTTAATTCACATTATTTAGAGCGCAGCTACTCTCAAAACCGTAGGTACAAAGTATAGTATGTGCCTATACAATCCAAAATTTTTTTTTGATTTGATAAGCACACTCAATCGTTTACATAATTGCAATTTTCGCTTTTATGGATGTTATCATCCCGGTTTTATTTGTTTTAAAAATGAATAAATTTTACTATCTGCATGTAGAGGCATATTAAAACATTGTCTGGGCCCATTTTTCTTATTTTTCCTAACATTTATCTTTTAATGTCTAACTGCATCCCTTAAATTTATTAAGATAGTTTTCTTAGCTAAAAAATATTATTGTAGAGAATCAGGGTCGTCCAAGCTTTATATTTTGAGGAGGATTAAATGAGTGGTTTCATAGATGTGAGTGGGAAATCTAATTTTATTTTTAAAGGTTTTGAGGGGGATAAAAAAAGTGGTTTCAACGTTTGAGGGGGAAAAACACCAATTTACCCTCACCATTGGACGTATATGTAGAGTATTTAAAAACATAATTGGAAATCTTTTATTTTTTTGACATTTATCCTAATCATAATTAATTGTAGTAATCTAGTCATTATTTTTTTGCACTAAATAGACAATCATAGCTTATAAGTTAAATTGGTATACCTATATGAAAACGGGTAAACCTATTTGAAAATAGTTACTCCTATGAATTTGGAATGATGTACTCTAGGTGTGGAAATATGTGTATACTTACATATGACTTCAACTATGATAACTAAAAGAAAAAGAAAACATACCTATAATAGAAAATTGTTCAGTCAATACGAGTTTTTATTAGGTTATTAGCAGGGCTCGGCAGCCGTGCTTAAGATACCAATGAATTCCGTCAGGGTGCTTGATATATTTTACTTGACTGATGGATTGCAATTTTATAGCAGGTTTAGACACTTAGCTGATTTTAAAAAGTTAGATTGATAATTGTGAAGCAGCCAAGTGGCTTAAGCGCAGCTGCCGAAATCAAAAGTCTATTACAAAGTAGCTTATAACAACAACAAAATTAATTCGAAAAACAAATCACGAAACCTATAAACAATTTCAGCTGTCGTTGGGGGGTCAACACATCGTAGAATTGACGACCTATACATCTGACCCCCAAATATTATTTTAGATTTATTTCGCTTGTTGGTCATAACTTATTCCTGATTATTCACTATACAGACGAAGACCAAACTGCATAAATTTTGTGTCACTTTTGATTTATGTGACGTCAAAAAATGAGGAAGATGAGAGGAGAAGTGGGAAAGAAAACCCCTAAAAAAATACGACTTCAAAAGTGGTGCAAAAGTTATGCAGTTTGGCCTTCGTTATTATACAAAGTCTTATTTTAACTGAAGAGAACAGTGGTCTGTACGAAGTATGGAAATGTAATAAAAGGAGGTAAGAAGATGAATTATGATTATTATTTCAAACTTTTATTTTTACTTTCTGACGCGTTTCTCCTCGTTTTATGAAAACATAAAAGGTTATAATACTAATATATTTCAAAAATTTCAATTTAAAATTTTAAAACTAAAAATGTATGTAGGATTACTTAGATGTTACACCAGATTTTCACGTTCTCTAATAAAGTGAAACTTTCAGCAGGCCATAACAACGGTTCCCCTCACCCCTTAAACCCCATCCCCTCCCCTCCTACTGGATGATGAAATGACCAATAAACATAAATTAATGACAAATTTTTCCCTGTCATAATATCCACGTATATACTATATTCATTCTACTTAACGATCTAATATGATACGAACGTCCGTAAGAAATATATTGTAACGATAACATAAACATAATGTAAATGTACGTAAAATCTAACGCCTCGTTCGTATAATATAACCATTACATGGCGTACATGTTATAGGTAATTTTGTATCATGTTATGTTGGGTTAAGTTTCTCCTAATCAAGCCCCTATTCAAATCTCCGCAGGGATGAAGGTATAGCTTATATCATGAGTTTTGATATACAAAATAAAGATCAAAGGCATACAAATAAACAGCGGGGGTGGGGGTAATGCTACCCTCCAAAATATATAATCTAGGGGTTTTATAATTTTGTTGTCATTTAGATTGAGAGCATAAAATGTGGTATTAGAAAGCAAATGATACGGGAAAACAACGGATTATAGGAGGTGCCGTGGTTCTAATATTTTTATATCAATTTTCTTAATCCTTTAATTTTTTTGTCCAATTGTAAATCTGTTTATTCTAGAAAGGTATGGAATATATATTCATTCAACAACTAGGAGGAGATCATATACACAGTACACACACACACACACACACACATGCACGCGCGTTTCTTCGTGTGCACATACTATGGTATACACCCTCCAATTTCGATGAACAAAATTACCCCTTATATGGATTAAAATCATTTGTGGAAAAGTTTAGACACTGAGAGGTTGTATAACCCGATCAAAATTTGATATACATTCCCAAAGACTTTATGCCAACAAATGAGAGATCAGGTTTATAAAACTTTGGGAACCAATGTAATTTTCAGTCAAATATCCCCAAATTCCCTGATTTTACATAAATTTTTGTAAAACTATGTAAAGGTTGAAAACTAATCTTTTATTTAAGAAGGTAAATATATCTTTCATTAATCTATCCCTGCATAGAAACCAAAATATAATTCTAATTTGTGTATTAAGAGCAACGGTTTATTTAATTTAAATATTGATGATTAGACTATTTTTTCTTTCTTTAGATAATGAGTTTTAAATTTTCTTTCGTGATCATCTTTCAATCCAAATTAATTAGTGAAAACTTTCCATTAATAAATCTAATGAGAAGTTTTTTTTTATATTATTTTTACTTAGAAAATGTTAATAGTAGTACATATTTTATCAATAGGTTGTTTATTGAATAGAAATAAGAAGAGGTTTTGTGTTTAAAAAAAAAATATTTTTATTTTATAGGCAAGAGGTTTAGTGATTTTTTCAATTTAATTCATATTATAGAAATAGTTTAATTTAAGTTTGTAATGAATTAAAATGTAATACAAGGCAATTTTTTGCTTCCATTTAAAAAGATTTACATTCCTAATTTGTCTAGCTGTCAAAAAATAAACTTTAAACATAAGTATTTACGGAATATGAATTAATTGTCCGTTTTCCTGTCCCTTTTTAACTGGTCTTTTGCTGCATACGACCTTACTATTCACTTTTGTCAAAGCTAAAATTACTAAAAGTACTTTCTCAACTAAAAAGTATTTTTTGTTTAAAGTGACAAAAAGTCAGAAGTTTGTATTATTTTATCTTTAAAGGAATTTGTAAACTTTGCAGTGATTCTAAAAATGTTCATGTAAGATCAAGGGATATGTAAATGAATACTTATTTTGACCAATCAATAAATCTCATAACTCTTATTGGTGGAATAAATGTATAAGTATAGACGTATAACTCAGACAAAGCCTGGTGGGAACCATTTCGTCTGCTAGCAAATTGCTTTCTGTTCTTTTGTAGCGACTTTGCTTTGTTTATATTTCCGACGCTATTGGCTGATATTCAGAAGTCAGCAAAGGGTCTCCGACCCAATGGTAGAGCGACCTATCTATTCTTTAACTTAAATTTTGGTGGAAGTTAAAGTGGCAAAATGAGACATCTATCAATCCTGGAGAGGTCACAAGCGCTGTCAAAACATAAGGTGACTTAATTCAGGCTATTAATTTAACCCTTTCTTTTTGGCGAAGGGTTAAAACTGAAAGTAATTCTTGTACAAAGTTTGAACAATGTAGTTTTACTAAATGTATGGAAACAAACTTTACACATTTTATACTCAAATTATTGCGTAAATAAATTCTGTTTTGATCTCTGATACGCAATCCTTAAATTTAGCTAACCTCACTCATTATGAAGCCAGTTGTTTCTAAATTGAATTTAAGATTAAAAGGCCTTTTATTTAGGTGAGGTATTTTTCAACCACAAACTTGCATACCTTTATGGTAAAGGTTTGAAATCTGTCAAATTGTAAATATTCGGAAGATGATTAAAGTCCCTCCACAGATTATGACGTCATACGATAAAATAACCAATAAATTTTACCATTGCATTGGTCAATTACATTGTATACTGGCCTCTCATTGGCTATTCTATCGTATGACGTCATAATCTGTTGAGGGACTTTAACCGTCTTCAAATATTTAAAACCCAAATCATATTTCACTACATTTTGTGAAATATATTTTTAAAATTTAAATAAAACTTTTAGAATTTAATTCTTCTTTAAAATTGGTTTATACAATGTTTAATACTTTTCAAAGATAGGACAATTGAAAATTAAACTAAGAGGTTGGGAAAATATTCTCAAAAAGAAGAAATTAAAAAGCAAAAAACTTCTCTAAGATGCAAGCACACATTTCCTTACAGACATTGATGAGATCTTACACACAAATCTTTTATGATTGTTGTCAGTTCGTATCTATAGAGCTGTCGGTTTGAAATACAACTCGAGATAATCATTTTTGAAATTCATCAAAGAGGTTTTAAAGAATTATACTCATGGATTTAGAGATGGGTGAATGGATTAAAATCAAATTATTAAAAAAAATATATTTTACCCGCGTTTTAAAAGATATAATAGCGTAAAACCTGTAAAAAATAATGTAAGCTAGGGAAGGAGTAGACAATGGGCTGCAAATACTTATACCCTCTTGAATAAACATGTTTTGCTATTGGATAGCTTTATACATTTTTTTATACCACTTATATTAATTTACAAATGAGAAGTTTTGTGGATTAACGGGGCTGAGATTAATTTATTGTTCATTGTCCTTACCCTGTAACCCCTTGCTTTTATAAATAAATCAACACGAGGGATGACCATGTAAAGTAAGGCATCCTGCATATGGGTTTAGTATTGACTTAACCAATCATAGCTAAGTATAACAATAAGTTATTGATATTTATCCTTTAATGCCTGAAACAGTCAGACTTAAATACCAATCCCTCTTTTCTAAATTTCTCTCTTATTTCCAGCCCATATAACACTAAAGACACGATAAACAGTTTTAGCTTGGACGTTTACACCCCTCTTGCACGGATCTACAGTGCAGGGTATAAGACAATGGCTGTTTAATTTGATATACAACCCCAATGATGCTACACAAAATTACCCCTTCTGAAGATTATTAATTGTGGTTGAAACGTTTGAACATTGAACTTAATGAACCAACCAATCAAAATTCAATGGAAACCCTTAAAGTTGTTAAGCTAACAAATATAAAAAGGTTATTTTAAAACTTTGGGGACTAGTATCATTAACATCCCGATGTCCCCTCCCTCCCTGCCCCACTGTTAATATTTTTGCAATATCAAATAAGGACATAACAATTAAATATTTGACACTTAATTCGAAAAAACCTTTGTCCTAAGGTAGGAAATCATAGTATAAATTTCTTTTAAATCTTGATTTTAATATTCGAACCTGGATTTTAATTGTTAAATCTAGGATTTTGGTGGAATAAAATATCTGTGTCTCAACACAAATGAGACTTATGATTCCTCAAGTAATAAAAAAAATTTTAAAGTTAGGTTTATTTATCTACCAAGGTAGATGTATTATGTTGAATGTGTTGAAGAATGTTTTTATTATCTATTCCATTATTATAAATCGATAAATCACTTCCTTAAGTTAATTTTTTTTCTCACAATGTTGAATATTGATATCATGATATGCTGTAGTATACCCAAATATACAGAACTTGATAAATATCCTGTAGATAAAGAGTAGGACGGTCGAATATTTTTATCTCTAATATCAACTCATAAAACACCGCAGTCATGGCGCAAAAATGTCAAATCAAACGGCACATTTTTTTGCGAGGATGGATAAAATTTGCATAATTTATGGTTTTTGATATTCACAAATATTTTCAAACTTCTTATTAAAGAAAAAAAAGTAATATTCGAAATTCATCAATATATCTATTTCAAACTCAAAAATCATTATCAAAAAAATTGTATGAGAATTCTAGTAATTTTTGACAATTGTCTGGCATTTAAACTAAATATGAATGATTTAGGATTATTAAAGTGGTTATTTAAAAACAGATGAGAAAAGAATATACCTAAATATTTGAAAAATCTTCACCTAACAGCTTAGATATGCTTCTTCTAAAAGAACTGTCATTGTTTAGTCTAAAACAACAATGTCTAATATGAAAGTCAAGAGAAAAATGGCGACATTATATAGAATAGAGCGGAAAATGTACTCCTATTTCTTGTGTACAAAAATCTACATAATCACATAAATCCTCCAAGGATATTATATTTCTCAGGGGATAGAAAAACTGCCAAAATATGCTTTATTTGATCAAAAATGAGTTAGTCAGCCGTTTGAGGCAAAAGCCTACTGTAAAATAGATAAAACTAGTTGCTCATTCTGATGAAATCCGCAGCCGCAAACCAGTTTAAGCAACCGCAAGAATGGCGGCTGACAAACCATGATATTTATTTATGTGCAAGGCTCTGACATAGAAAATAATGCACAGATTTTAGTCTACAACTATAACAAGGACCATAAAGTATACAAATATCGTATTATTAGAATTTTAGCATTTAAATTAGAATATTTAAGTTTAGTTTATGTCACTGCTAGACAAATATAAATCAATTTCAACAGTTTATTTGAAGAAAACCATATCTAAATAATAACAATAATTGATTATTTTGTTCTTTGCATACAAAAATCTTGACATTAATGTGTTTTACAATAACTTAAAACTAAAGTAAAATCATTGCAGATAATTTGAATTTAACATATTACCGAACAATAATAACCTTGAACTCCACATTGAATTTCTAATTAATTTGTGGGTACTGGTAGATTCTTGTATCTAACAAGTGAATTCAAATATTACCCCCCCCCCCCTCTCCCAACATTAAATTTCCATATTTACTGCAGATTTCCAGGGAGATTCCCTGGCAGATTCCTCAAAACATAGCCGGGTACATGGCAGAATTACCACTAGCAAAAATACAGTGATAATACTGTCATAAACACAGTGATTTGATGTCAAAGTCTTAAATTGCGTGTGTTAAATTGTTGGTGTTGGTTTCTTTTTACCTACTTTTTCCCCAGATATTATTCTACTGAATACAAAATATAACAACTTACCTAAAATTATTATAAAAAAATTATTCAATCATACATCATAAAACATTGATTAATGACCTATAAGGCAATAGTACAAATAATATTTTTTTTCGAAATACATGCATAAAAATTATACTTTTTTACTTTTTGTTTTCGAAGCCATTCTAGAAGTTATGTGTGGTTTATCAATACGTTGATTTTTGATAATTGTTTTTTTTTACAATTCGCAAATGCGCCAAGAAAATAGGGCAACTGCAAAAAATCTACCAATTATTTGTATTGATATGTTTAAAAGGCTTGGTTACAATACAGATTCTCATCCTTGTTTATTTATGTAGGTATCAAATCCAAGTTGATTTGTATTATGTCCTTAATATAATCAAGGATAGGTATATTGCACTTAAAAAAAACTTGCTCAAAACATTTCAACCAGGCTTTTTGATTTTGCATTTTTTATTAAAACAACTCTAGCATCTTAATTTTATTGGTTGATGCCAACTTCTAATATTTACATTTTATTTCTATTTGAAGCAAAACTTTTTTTGTTAAGGGCCCATTCCTCTCCCTGAACAGATAACCATCTGGTTGTGATATTAGGTTGATAAATTGACTCTTTCCGGCATGGCAAACCATATCAACAGGGACGAACATTTCCATTTGTAGAAAAGCGCATCTTGTAAAGTTAGCATCTATGCCATATATTTTTCGTTGAGAAATTATTCTGATAAAATACAATAAAACTAAATCATATTAATACCATACCCATAGATCTTTACAGTGAAGCTTCCTAATTGCCCTGGAAAGATTCATAACTGTGTTGGAGGAAAATCATTCTTAAGTTTTTATTCTAGAACTAAAAGAAAAGTGGAAGTTCAAGTCACCCCCCATCAAGTGCTCCAAGAGGCATCTAGAGGATGCTAGTAAGTAAAAGTATAAGATTAATGAAAGAAAAGACAAATGTTAAAAAAATAGAGAGCTTTCTGTTAGATTAGAAGTGCAAGCACATAGTAAGAAGATCAAATTATCAAACTGACAGACAGACCAACAGACCAAACATGTAGAGCAACCACACTAATAAAAATGTATAAATACAATATACAAACATGCCAACTATACTTACATACATCTTACTCTTGTTATTATTGCAGGAATACAGAGATAGTCAAGGAAAAAAATAAATCTTCTAATCTTAAAGAGTGATATTTTGAAGCATACTAACGGCCAAACAGAGGGCCGTCGCAAAGGTAAAAAATATATGCATATCTCTTACTATAAAGGGCTTAAAAACAAGACTCAATCTATCTTTATATTACTTGGTCTTGGCTATTCCAGAGTTTCAATGGGCAAGTAATTACTGGTGTAATTATATGCTAACCTAGGCCGTTTAAGGAGTCTTTATAAGTTACCAAAAGATGCATTTCTTCATTAATTTAAAAACATCTAAAACAACTGCATGATTAAACTGGAAAGATAAAGATCTGCAGAAAGATAAAATTATCTACCATTAACCTTCCCAATATTCCTGAATTTTTATACATGTGTGTACAGTTTTACAAATAATACCAGAAAAAAAACATATTGTTTTAATATACTCAATCTTTTCTAGAGCAAAATTAATAAGACATTGCGCTAGTTTAATGTTGCATTAAATGCACACATTCTTAGCATCAAGGGGATCTGCTTTCGTAGGGTCAAAAATAGCCTAAAACCACCCTAAGAATTATATCTGAAAATAAAATAGTCTAAAACAATTCAGAGACCTGTTTTAACAATAACATATAGAACTCAATCTGTTCGTTGGTTAGCATAACCTTAACGGACAAATTTGAAGTGTAATATTTTAGGTATAATTTATAATTGATTTGACAACTTTAAAATAAAACTTAAAAATAAAGCTACAGTTCTGGTAGAAGTGCATTCAACAATGTAAAAATATTTGAAATATTTGTTATCTTGCAAAAATTACTCTTAATTATGCAACTATGTAAATAACAAGAATTTGCAATATGCGCGAAAAACAAGGATAACTTTCATGGCAGCTGTATATTTGATGGAATTAAATTAGGTTGCAGCACGGTAACTGAAGAGTTTTATTTTCTAGGACATATGTCTTGGGGGACACAGGGCTTTTCATCACCACTTATCTTCCCTACTTTAACTGGTTTAAAACCTGCCCTTTTTATAATGAAAACCGTAATATTTTCAAGTTAGTATATTTTTCAACCTAATTGTAATAAAAAAGTACACTCTTCTAAGACATTTCGATTTTATCAATCATTTTCAATTCATTTTGTCTCTTGCAGAAGTGAATCAAGCAATATTAGCTTGGTCGTAATAAAAATGTATTTTGAATGTCCAGAGAGATAACCTTATTATAGAGAAATTGCGACACTTTTCCAAAAAAAGAAAAATCGCAATTTAAGAATGTATGTTCTTCCATATGTTACGTTCTGACATAAAATGAATAGTAAATGGCCTTTTTCGATGGATAATATATAAACTCTACCTTTCACTTTTTAAAAGAAAAATAAAGTTATTTTAGGGAAGATTTTAAAACTGCTGGTTTGTACAAACAAATCAAAATTTAATAAAGGTCTTCAATGTTTTGAACCCAACGAATGAGGGAACGTGTTTATATAACGTTAGGGACCAGCGGTGGATTCTTAAAACACTTTTTGGCTCACTGTCTCACTAAAATTAGTGAGGCTAAATAAAAATTTTTGTGAAAAATCCTCCAAAATCCCATTAGAAGTCTACAAAAAATTAAAAAAACCTATGTCGAAAACCGTTTTATGATTTCGTTTAATTTTTGTAGATTTTTATTCGCTTTTGGAGGATTTATCACAAAATTTTTTGCAAACCTCACTAATTTTAGTGAGGCAGTGAGCAAAAAAGTTTTTTAAAGAATCCACCTCAGTATGATTCACAGCCCAATGTCCCCTTCCTCCCTGACATCAACCCTTTGTCTAAATTCAAATTTTACTCCCAAAATGAAGTTTTCCATATGTTCTTTAAAACATTTACTTACTCTTATATTCCAACAATATATGTATAATATGCAAGTTTTAATGTATATAACTATGAATGTTATGTATGTAAGTACTTGCATTTGGAATTTGGAAACAGATTACCAGGTTGCCACAATTATAATTCAGTGACAATATTTGAAAATGGCAATTCTATTATATAAAGTAGTAAGTTTTTTATGTCTATAACGAAGGATCTCGCTAATCGTTATACCGATATGGTTCTCCTATACAGTGAGGCTTCTTATAGGTCATGCGCGGCTGAAGAGCCCTAGTATTTAGGCAATAATTTTTAAAAACTTTATAAAAAAAATACTTTATCTAATATATAATCAATACCAAATTCAATAAAACCCATCAATTACAAAGAAAAATATTATTTTCTTCTCAATAATTCACTGGAAAAGCATGAATGTAAGTTTTTATCCATTTGTATTCAAAAGGTACAAACTGTCTATAAAAATATTTTAAGTTTAAATCATTTCATTTAGCGTACCTACATTGAAACTGAAGTCTTTCTGTCTAAATGAAAATAATTTTCTTAAATAAGATTACATTGGTTAAATGGTATGGATTTTGTGGATAATATGATTTTGTTCTTGGTGAAATATTTATGAAAATTTTCTTTTTCCAGGGATAAGACAATGGGATAAATTGATGTGCATCCCCTGTGATAACGCACAAAATTATCCCTTCTGTAGATTACAATTAATGATGGAAACGTTTGGAAGTCCCCAGAGTTGTCAAGCCAATATATAAGAAAATGTCATTATAAAACTTTGGGATATGCCACCTACCTCTCTGCTGTTTTAATTTTTTGTTGTTGTAATTTTTAAAGCCTTTCTCACAAGTGTAAATGTCCAATTTTATTTATTTTATATTCCTAAGTCAAGTAATAATTTGAAAGTGTTTAAAGTGTTATAACTACCACCTACATGAATATTTTAAAAATGCCTGGATACAATGGCGAACAAGATTGTAAAAAAGTGCCCAATTGTTTATGATTTATAGTGTGAAACCGGCTTTACATGCCTTTTAAAAATTCAAAGTAACTTAAAAACTTTTCAGTTCCCAAACTGAACAGTTTATTTTTATGCCTTAGTATTAAAACTCAGGTATAAGGTATAACCAACAGGCGTAATAAATGTAAAATAATATTTGGGGGGCAGATGAATAGGTTGTCAATTTTACGATTAGTTGCCCCCCAACGACAGCTGATTTTATGTGTTGGTTTCGTGATTTTTTCCCGAATTAATTTCATTGTTCCTATAAGCTGATTAAAACTACTTTACACTATGGACAATTGGTTGATAAACCTATTGAATCTAGACGCATCGTGTTGTTACTTAGTTGTGTCGACTATTTAGCATTTTGTGAAACTGGCCATGAGAGGTCACTATAAATTTTACCATTGGTCAATTACAGTGTATACTGGCCTCTCATTGGTTATTTTTTTTGACGTCATAATCTGAGTCAGCTACTTTTACTAGCTTCCATAAGATCTGATGTAGCGAGTCTATGGACATTTCCATCCTTGTTTTACTACTTTACTTTACAGCTACACAAGAAAAAGTAAAATTCTCATTTAAGGTTTTGACCAGAACAAGCAATTAGGAACTATTTATGGAGGATAATTAACCCCAGCAATAACATAAACAAGGATATTAATGTCCAAAACCTGAATATATGAAAGGAAATACAAATTTAAAGATTTTAAAAAAAAAGAGTTACGATCCATTTAATAGTCTGTCTCGTATTCATTCGAATCCGGTGGATAGGAACCGGTTCTCATACATACGAAAAAACTATGTCTAGCATCGTATTATATCCAGCTTTCTACGAATATAAAAATGTACAATCATAAGATTAAAACCAGTTTTATTAGCCGGTGCCTCGGCAACTCGGGGCTAAAAAAAACTAGTTTTAATCTTATAATTGTACATTCTATATCCGCGGAAAGGCGTTTATAATACGATGCGAGATATAACTATTCTTTTCTACTTTGCAGGGATGGAGTGGATAATGGACTGTAACTTATACTTTCCTCATTTGTTGGATTAAAAACTTCGGTACTTTTTTGTGAAACTTGATTGGTTGGTTCAAACGTCTCAATCAATACTTTTAATCTACAGAAGAGATATTTAGTTTTTCATTATTTGGTAAATTTATCACTGTTATTTTGTTTGATTTTATTTACATTATACAAATTTAGCTGGACAAAGTTTCCCAAAAACTCAGCCTTGTGGCGTCATAAAAACGAGAGTCTATCCATCTCATTTAATGGGTTTTCTTTCTCACTTCTCCTCTCATCTCCCTCATTTTTATGACGTCAGGTGGCTGATTTTTGAGACACTTTGTCCATCTACATACAAATGATCAAATTGATAAATAGCGATGCTGCAAGCAAAATGAGGGAGTAATAAAAATTGCAAGTTTTAAGGTTATTGAATGTTTTTGCATAATTTGCAATTTTTGCTCACCTATACTATTGAAATCATTTAGGAAGACTAATGAGCACTTTTATTACTTCAATACAATATTATTTTACTTTTTACTCAATGTATCAAAATAGTTTTATTAATAATAGTTTAGTTTTATCTATCGCATCATAATATAGAAAGCTTTCAGAATGAAGAATTTAAAGATTCAAAATAATTCTAGTTTTATTTTATCAAAATTGTCTGTAATACGATGCTATACATGATTTTTCAGTATGGCTGAGAACCGGTTCCAATCCAGCGGATATCAATCAGTTCCGAAGCCATACTGGAAAGTAATTTTCAGACTTTTTATATTATTTATATGTCTGTACTCAAAAAGAAAAGTAATATTGTTTTTAAATCTAAAGACAAAATTTTCATGAAAACTAGTCTTTACTTTTACGTTATGTTTACATTCTCTACAATTTACATATTTGTTCATCAGTACTGCACACATAAAATGCTTAGTCGGTTTGTATTTTGGTAATCATTTAGGCTTTTCATGACAAATAAAAGTGAAGGAATTTCAACAGGCTAACTGTTGGAATCTTAAAGAACCAATACCTCATTAAAGGCAAAAATATGATGTTTAATTTGAAAAAAAAGCTGAGTAACTTTAGGTTTTGATCGTCTTTGTTCTCAGTGAAAAAGACTTTTGTATTAACATTTTCTACGACCCATTTTGTGGTTGATATTTTAATTTAATTTTTCAATTTAAACAGGTTGCATGATTTATTTGATATTAAAACAAAGATTGGAATTTTATGATGTTAATAGTGTATCCTCCCCTAGTATTTAAACAGGGACAATAATGTTTATAAGTAGCGTAACAGTATTTTGTTTACGGATAAAGATCAGTTAAGAACTGTTAAGCAGCAGGAAGTAAGCATTTTTAACAAATAACAAAAAAGATTGAAAAAACTTTGCAAGCTATGAAAGGCAAATTTTCTCAAATACAACTTTAAGGGAAAATCTTCGTACCCCGCCCGCTGAATATAATAGTTACTTGATGAAGTAGAGTCCCTTAGAAATACGTACATATTTGTTCTAGTTTTAATGTAGCTGTGCTACAAATAAATTGAAGTATTTAATACAATTTTAGAAACAAAGTGTTAAATTCAAAAGGCGTGAAAATTGTTGTTTTTATTAATTTTTGCATAAAAAGATTTAGTTATGCGTGTAAAAATATTTATAGAATTGCAATGCATGACAAATTTATATGAAAGTAAAAAAGTTCTGGAGTAAAAGTAATAATATTTGTTACACTAGCGGCTGCGCCCCTATCAATAGGGACTTGTTTTCGAAGACGAGGAAAAGCAGAATTCTAACCTAAAACCTTCCCAGGACGTAAATTAAAATAAATTATCCTAAAACCATTCAGAAACCTAACATATAAGGCTTACTAAAATAGAGAACACAATGAGTAATGACAGTGGTTAGTGACATCGTTACAGACAAACAAAAAGCCAAATCCAAGGTATAAAGGATTTTATAAGATTGGGTGGGTAAAATATGTTATTTACCAAAATTTTAAAGATAGAATATCCCTATGTTCGCTATTAGTGTAGGGAGAGGAGATTTTATTATCTCCTATGGACTTCCCCTGAGTCCTGAGTCCTACGTCATTGCAAATAAAACAATTGGACAAATTAATCTTCTTTGTAAAACCTTAATTAATCTTGATTAGAAAACTAAAGGAAAATATAATGGACTTGCCAATTTTTACAGAGTTTCTCCCTTTTGCAAAAATTACAGTTTTGCACATCTATATACTTTTATATAATAAATACATTTATTGTAATTGGAAATTAAGTAATCATCTTTTTATTTTTCTAAAGGTTTCGTGACTTTTTATTTATATTTTAGCAGTGCATTATTTTTTGTCGTTACTACTCTTAGATATCAAATATTAACCATATCGATTTTCTTATTTGAACAATAATCGAAAATATATTTGGACTGCAAATAAACTTTTTAACATGTTTACGTTAGGTTAGGTTAAGTCATAGTTAGAATGGCTGTGAAAGGATGTAAATAAAGAAAACTATGTACCTAATAGATCTGTTAACTAAATATGTTACAAGTTAATTTGCTTTCTGGTATTGCAGTCCCTTTCCCTTTAGTCTGCGTATGAATATGATTGAAGCGTGGTCAAAAAGAAATCCTTGAAATGAAAACCAGAGCAATTAATTTTATTTCACCAAATCTTGTTAATTTCAACACATTCTATTATGTAAGAATATGTTAAAAACATTATTATGGTTTTTACAAAATTAGGTCTCTTAATTTTCTTGGTTGACGAAGATTCAACTTTAAAAATTAAAATAATGAATAGTTAAAAATCTTATCCAGTATAGCTTTGAAACCGATTAATATCCGCTGGATTAGAAGTTCCCAGCCATACTGAAAAATTCATGTATAACATCGTATTACAGACAATTTTCCACGAATATCAAAATAAAAAATCGTAAAGTTAATATAATTAGGGGTCGTAGGTCCGGGCGAACAAGACTGATATTAACCTTATAATTTTTTATTTCAATATCCTCGGAAAGCTGTCTATAATACGATGCAATAAAATCACTATTATAATATTTTGACATCTCATAGTACATGATTAAATGAAGCCTTCTAAGTATTAATATGAATAAACAAAGCCATTAATTATTAAAGGAATATTAATTAATTTCCAATTAGAAGATCGGAAAATAGTTTTTCAAATTCAGTATCGTACAATCTATTTTTAATGGCAAAGTTTTTCTGCAATCAGGTTCGACGGCCCGACCTTCTTTTTTAAAAGAAAGTCCCTTCATCCAAGTTAGACTTATTTATTTACTTTGATATTTAAAAAATACATTTTACATACTGTAATTATCCTATTACCTTATAATAAATTCCAAGTACAATTATATATGATATGAAACACTAAACAATCATTTTAAAAAGGACCGCACATTCCTTATCCATGTAAACTGTTTTAGCTTTTTAATGCTGAATTATTCATGCTTAAAATTATCCTTGTTTTTTATTCTACTTTCTTGATGAACTGAAAATAGTTGCCGAATGTGTACGCAGTTTCCTGGGTGTTTCCTCATCCTAGCTCAATATTTACTACTAGCTACAAATCTTCAAACTTCCCTTAAAAAAATCAAAATTTGAATGTATAAACGATTTATACATTATACATTTGAATTTTTTAAATTTTGATTTTTTTTTGAAGTTTGAAGCTTTTTTAGCTAGTAGTAAATATTGAGCTAGGATGAGGAAACACCCAGGAAACTGCGTACACATTCGGCAACTATTTTCAGTTCATCACTTTCTTCGCTAATTTCTAGGGGTAAATGACCACAATCAGATTAGAATTTGATAAAAATAAATAAAAACATCTTTTAAATTCTCATCCTCTTTGAATCAAGACTTTATATGCTTGTTTATCTTAGCTGTAAAAATGTTTCGCCAGTCTTAATTGAAACTCTTATTAGTAGCGCAGCTTTTCTATGGTAAAGTATGGTGGAAAGTCTTACGTCCCTTATGGGCAATTTAATAACCTTAATTTTGACCACAACTACAATTATCATTCATTCATACTTCAACAAACAACCAATCAATTTACAGTATTTGAAGTACTCATTATTAGTTGCGCTTTTTTATGGACCAAGGTATTTCCTTTACCCTAATTATTTTAAAATCGCAAGGTCTAATATAAATTGTCCCTTAAACATATTAAAGATTTTTGCTTTCCCTAGCACCTATTTCTTGATCGAACACTCCCCCCCCCCCCCCCCTACCTTGTTAAAAACTTTAAAACACACTGTACCCCTGCGGGGTCTTTTACCTTTAAAAGTTAAAAATACGCATTTTTCAAGAAGTTCGTTTTTAGTCCAGATACAATATGAGCGAAACCGACAAAGCCACTACAAAGTTGAAACAAAAAACATTTGATAAGGCTATATCGAAAAAAGTTGTACTGTAATGTATGATGTTATCCTTGTTAATTTACTGATTAACCGAGTTTTACACATGTTTAATTTCAACTTATTGTCAGGGAGGAATATTTATTGAGATAAAACAGTCCTAATTAGAAAACAAGAGAGCAGTAGAACTAAACAGTTTGATAACAGATTTTATATAATCATTAAATTTGTATTAATTATCACTTAGTTTCTGTTTAATGGGGGGGGGGGGGGGGGTCCTTTGAGGGGCGAAGGTACCATTTCCCCAAATAGTCATAAACCTGCCCTGAGCCTATAAGAGGCTTTACTGTAAAGGTCATATCTGTTCAGCAGCTAGCAAAAACCAACGCTGTTGACTGAGAAAACATCCTGTTACTTTTAAATAAAGGTTATAAAGATATGTTTGTCACAATTAATCGCAAGTTTTCAAATTTTGATTTAAGTTTATAAAGAAGATTTTGAGCTGTGTTTAGTGAAGTCTTTGCAGATTTTAGTTTTGTGTGCACAGAGACAGAAACTTTTAAGTCTCATAGTGTTCTTACAATAATACCAAACGTAATAATTAATAAATCAATAATTATAAGGCTTGAAATGTTTTTTTTTCTGCTTGCATTCTTTCCCTTCTAATTTAGAGCTCCTAGATACTAAGGGCGAGGCCAGTAGTGTATATAAAAAGGACAATTATATAATGCCTCACTTTTTAAAAAATCTCATGAATTAAAAATATTACAAATATAGAAATGTTTCACTTTGTGACAATTTTGAAGAAACATCTAAGTTTATATGGTGGAGACAAGAAAAAGTTGCAAACATATACTGACATACTCATGGAATACAAAGATAGGTCATTGCAAGATAAAATAACCTTTCACATGATTTTAAAAGGAAAACAATAGTTTGTATTTGTGTACATTATAAAATTCAACGTTCCCCCCAAAAAGAATTAATGTACCTCCAAAACTTTGATTAACTGTAAGCAAAATTTTAAAAATATTTATTTAATTAAATTATTTTTATCATATATTTACCTATCTCTTCATCCCCGGTGACACATAGTCTGTAAAGTCTGCAATAAAATTGCATAAATCCGTCACTAAATTACATCAGAGAAAACCAAGAAAAATATTGTAAATGATTTAAATATTTTCTTTTAATTTAATATCAAGATTTTAGATGTATATCATCTCTATATGTGTCCTCTTCTCTCACTGAATGACTAACTTACTCCTTCCCTCATTTAATCAGAAAACTTAAAGCAACACTTACCTAAAATGAAATATCATAATTAAATAGATTTGTTAAATTAAATGTCATTTTTTAAACCTGCGCTTTTGAAATAAAATGTAGAAAGAAAATTAAACTCTAATTGTCTTGCTACAAAACAGTAGAGTAACTTCTAAAACAGACAGGCAATCATTTGGAAGACCAATGTTTTAGAGATCTTTAAAAACATAAAAATGCTGCCTCTAGCATCTACGGGCTTTCTATTTGAATAGCCTAAAACCAATTCCCTTTCCAAGTTTATTCAATTTTATGTAGAAGGAATGTAAGATTTGGGTCAATTGTTTTAAGGAGATGCATATCTTTGCAGTAATGGTGACAATTTCCCACCCTTACTTACAAATGAACCCCCTCCTTACTTTTTAAGAGCGAAACTTTTCTAAATCAATAAGGGCTAATTATAATGTGAATCAAATGTGAAAATAAAATGATCGTACCTATTTGTTAAGAGAAATCCTATTCTAATATTGTCCACTTAACATTCAGACTTAAGGGCATATGGACTGACTGTAAATGTACAAAAGCATAGCCTTTACTACACACCAGTGACATGTATAGTATATAAACATGATATGTGTGTGAGTGTGTGTGTGGGAAGGGGGGGATATGGTATCGCCCTTTTTAAAAACATAGGATTTTCTTTAAATTTTCAGATGCACTGAAGAGATATATACACTCACTTTTTACCCAGTATAACATAGGAGAGAGAAAGATTTTAAAAATTTTAAAAAAATAAATAGGTATAAAGTTTTTCTTTTATCTTACTAAGATCAATTATATCATGTAATGATATAGCTTGATCAATTAAATTATAATTGAATATTAGAAAATAAGTCTGTGTCCGTGGATAGAGAGAGACAACACTTTTTTCAATAATTTGTCTTCAGACACATTTATATTAACATTTGTGCTTTGCATTAGAGAGATAGAGAAAGGGACTTATATTCAGAGATTTTTTACATAGATTTAAATCATTAAATGATTTTGTGAAAAGTCAGAAATATGGATTTATGTGATTCTTTTCCAAGAGAAATTCCTCTTACAAAATAATAAGATATACTTAAACCATTTTATATTGACGTCAATTTAAAAAAAACAAAACAATTTTTGACATAAATTCTTTAAAAACTTCATAGTGTTGAAATAAAAGCATGTTCATTAAAAACTATAAATATATACAACAGCATTAAATGTTCCACATGAATAAAATCATTAAAAATATGTCTGTGTTCGTTGCTCTGTATGCACTATAGTGTCTCTTTTCTTACTTACATCATAAGTTTTTTGTTTTTAGAGTTAATTTAGAGCTTCTTATTTAGTCCTTTAAAAGAAAATCACTTACAGATATAACAGAATATGAATTACACAATAATTGGATTACAAATTTCCTATTCTAAATTACTACAAATAAAAGTTTTTTCTAATTTCTAACATTCTAACATTCTAATAATGATATTTGATAACAATATTGATATGATAGCAGTTAAAAGAAGCTTGACCAAAATCTATCAACATATGTAATGTACATGAGAAAATTAGAAACAAACCACTTGAATCTAGAATAGCTATATCATTACTACAAAAATATTTATTAAAACCTGTCAAAGAAAGGTCTAATACAAATCTAATGTTTAAGTAATTTAGGAAAGATTTTTATCATAATTAGACAATTTGTTTCTTCTTGTATCTAATCAAAATATCTTGTGTCTCTTTCTGTGTTTATCTTTTATCTTTAATTTAGCAGGACACCTACTTTTTTGATCTTTTTTGTCACTTTAAATATTAAAGGTTTATTTTGCTTTATTATACTTATCTTTACTTATATGATCTAAATGATAGTTGAAATAATCTACACCCTAAAAAAGGTCTTTTAAAATTTTTTTTTATTTGGGGGACTTATGAATTTTTAAGGGAAAAATATCAAATACAATTTTCAAGATAGGTTTTGAGATTTTTGTTTCAAGTAAATTTTTATTTTGTATCAGTATTATTAGAATGAGTTGCAGGGATCCAAAGGGATAAGACAATGGCTGGTAAATTGATGTACATCCCAAATGATGATAAACAAAAAAAAACCTCTGTTCTGTTGAAATGTTTGGACTGTCATAAAAAGCCCAATGTCCCCTCCCTCCCTGATTGAGAGTGTGTGTGTGTGTGTGGTATGAGCTGATAATAAAATCAATTTAATTCAAACAGAATAACAAACATATAGGTACTGAAAAATATTTTTACAATTCTCCTAGTCATCATTTTTCCATATCATAAACCTATTCCTTTAAATATATAGTTTGATGCATTTGAAAACATCATGTATCAAAATTTATTCAAAAGAATATCCTATCCTTTTATATAAAGTAGTAGGGTTTATTTTGTCTGAAACTAAAGATTTCAATATCTACTGAACTGATTTAGTTCTTCTTTTTAGCGAAGCTTCACTTAGGCCCCTGATGGTTTTAGGCTGTTTCATTTTTATATTCAAGTCTTGGGATACTTTTAAGCTATTTTTCCTGGTAGAGCCGCTAGTATACATAAAGGTAAAGATCAACTTTATGAAAAATAAAAATTTAAATAATTAAGATATGCTGAGTTGCTACGCATCTTAAAGCACCAACTTCACATGTTATTTTTGTGTTTTTAAATCAAAATAATTGAAGGGGAAAGGTGAAGAGAAGTTCATCAAAATAAAACATTTAATAGTTTGCCAAAATTGGAAAAATACACTCTGCACTAAAAAAAAACAGTTCGAAAGAATCGAGAACAAATTTGATGCTGTGAGTATTGGTGCAAAAAATATGACGTAACAAAAAAAATTAGCCAATGAGAGGCCGTTATTGACCAATGGTAAAATTTATAGTGGCCTCTCATTGGCTAATTTTTTTGTTACGTCATATTTTTTGCACCAATACTCACAGCATCACAAATTTTAATAAAACAAACTCTTATTTTTCTATTAATTTTTGCTAAATTAAACTACATACCATAAAATTGTTTTAAAGTATGTTTAATGTTTATTATTTTATGGCTTAAAATTTAACTCCCCTTTTTTGATATAATACACACGAGTGACCACAATTAAGGAAGCTTATTGTAAAAAAAAGGTGTATAATATAAAGTTACATTTTTTTTGTAAAAAAAGTATAATTTAAAAACATTTTAGCAAAATATTTTTGATGTTTTTCATTATGCCAAGTCAATTAAAAAAAAAATAATGCGACAGAGCTACTAAATTTTGTACCTCTGTAAATAGCAGAACCATGTTGAAACTTTAGCTCTTCTGACTCTCTAATTTTAGCTGTTAAACTGTAAGGGGGAGGAACTAACCCCCTGTAGGGGTTTTCTACCCCGTGTAACTCTATAATGGCACTTTTATGATCACTATTAATATTATTGTTATATGGTTGAAAATTTAACTTTTTTGGTTGAATTTTTCGTTCATCAATAACTTTCCACCTTGAAAAATCATCTATAAATGTAAATAAAGGATTGTTATTGGGTGAATATGGTAATTGATTGTTCTGATTGGATAGAATAGGCAGGGAAGGTTTGTAATTGGTTGGAGGATAAAATGGAGTCTTATTATTGGTTGGAATTGGTAATTGAGTGTTATTATAGATTGGAAATGGCAGCTGATGGTTGTGATTGGTTAAAATTTGTAGTGGAATGTTTTGATTGGTCAAAATCGGCCGATTTAGATTAGGATTGCTAGCCATAGAGAAATGAAGGCCCTGATTAGTAAAATATGACATTTGGGAGTTTTGTTGGGTTAAACTAGGAAACTGTGAATTGAGTGTGTTTGGAATAGAAAAAGTAACTTTAGTCTGGTTTTGATGGGGGATTGAAATATGTGGTTCCAATATTTGGGGCTCAGAGGAAACAATTCTTTTTTCAAATAATTCAGTTTCTGTTTGAGTTGGCGGAGTTTTTTCATTTTCTGTAAACTTTTGGCGAGCAGTTCTTTAAAATATTGGCGTAGTCAGTAATATTGCACAATTAAAAATAATGAGTTAAAGAAATTATTTAACTATTCTTATGGTTATTAAACAAAAAATTATTTTAATTTGACACTATAAATAAAATTGTTGTCGTATCTAAGTTGATGTAAAAGTTTAGAATGTAGTATTTATATTTTGTATAATTTCAATCACAAAAATTACAAATAGTATGGAAAAAATATCTTACAAACCCCTTTAAAAAAGCACTGGCTACGCCCTTGCCTGTTAGATAATACTCTTCTGTTAGTCCGAGATTGATTCACATAATTCTTTTTGTACCGATTAGCACCATTCTCTGACAGAACAAGAGAATTTGGCGGATTAATCTTCCAACTTTTCCACAATGCATCTTTGTCTATCTCAACATCAAACTTATCAATTTCTTCCAGAAACTCATCCACAGTATTATTCTCGCTATTATCATCAGTAGCGCTAGAGTTTACTTCAAGATTGTTATTAGCGGATGCATATTTGTAATAATTATGCCCAGCTGACATTGACTTAGTTCTGTTCAAATTTCGCGGATTTTTATTGTTGTTGTAATTGTAGATTTTTTCATAGCTTGTATTTGCTTCATATTGTGAAATTGTTCGCTGCAGATTGCTAACCAATGTTTTTACTTTGTTTTTAGGAATTTCTTTTTTGTTTTCTAAATTTTTATTATTTGTATAGTTGGCTTTATTAGAGCAATTTAATTAATTCTTTTCAATTAAAAAAAAATCGTTTTTTGAATGGGTCATATTTAAGTTAAAGAAATTATACTTTAATAATCGACCAACAAAAATGATTAAGTCTATTATTCAGATTACTTATAAAGCAGCTGCGCAACTTTAAAAAAAATTATACAAACATGTCCCTAATGAATTTAGTG
Source organism: Acartia tonsa (assembly GCF_053477335.1). Taxonomy (NCBI): domain Eukaryota; kingdom Metazoa; phylum Arthropoda; class Copepoda; order Calanoida; family Acartiidae; genus Acartia; species Acartia tonsa. Next base: position 38,716,218 of record NC_137262.1, on the reverse strand, counting down.
TGAAAAGAATATCTTGAGATCTTGCACCAGTTGTCACAGGTTCACCTGATAACAACATCGCCTTGTCTGAACTGCATAAACTTGTACTGCCTGATGTACCCCCCAATGTACTGCCAGGTGATGTACCCCCCAATGTACTGGCAGACAATGTACCCTCGGTATATGTACTTGAACCCTCTAGAGTACTGTCAACTTCCACACTGTTTAAAGACAAGTTTAAAAGGATTTGCATTTTAAAAAAGTTTCAACTACAGAAATTTACCTTAAACTAAAAAGGCTTCAATATAATACGTACAAAAAACAGTTGCAAAGTGATTAAATTAATTGAAAAGTAAACTATAGAATTAGCAAAAAATAATCCCAAATCTTTTAAATTCCTGGACGAAGTGTCTCCAAAAACACCCATAACGTCTTGATTTTGCATCTCCTGTTTTTTGGGGGATGGAGATCAATATTTAAAAATAATTAGCACAATAAATTAGTAAATTTTTTCATTAAAATTATAAGACTTTTTATTACTAGAATAATTCACAGAGCTTTTTGTTCCATCTTTGCTGCAATAGCATGCTGTTACTGCTATCAACAAAATGAATATCTTTAGATTTTTACTAGAACCTGTTTTTCTCAATAATAAATAAAATACATACAGAGATAGGACCATAGAAAAAAATTATCACCTCCATACTTATGGAAAGCTAATTTTAGAGAAAAAAAGCTGATTGAATTCATTGTCATTGATCTCTTTCCCCGTCCCTGTTTGGTGTCTGTGAGTTTATTATTATCTGTGTCTGGTTTATCCTGCACTAGATTATTTGTTGCATCCAATGTATCATTCAAGTTCTTATCAGCGGCATTCATGTCACTGGAGTTCTCACACTCAGAGGCCTCCTGCCGCTGCACAATAAGTTGCTTAATATTCATTTTCAGGTTTAAATTGCTAATAAATTAAATTCCCTGTCTGGCTTCGAATCCAATCAATATTCGCTGGATTGAAACCGGTTTTTAGCTATACTAAAAATTGTGTTTAGCATTGTATTACATACAATGCTCCACGAATATTAGAGAGATATTAGTCCTTGTTGTTATCATTTTATGCACTAGTAGTAGTGGTAGTATTGCATATGGAATGTTCTATTTTTTTCATGCACAATAGGCCGCACAATAAAGGGATATTTTAAATTTTAAATTATTTGATCATTTCTTTACTCTTTTGACAGATTTTTACATTTAGAGATAAAAATTACGATTGAATTTATTTTTCAGTATAGCTTCGAAATAGATTTATATCTGCTGGATTAGAATCGGTTCGTGGCCACACTAAAAAAATATGTATCGCATTGCATTTTCCATAAATATTAAAATAAAAATCATAAAATTAATACCAGTTTTGTTAGCCCTGAGGCCAAAATATCTGCGGAAAGCTGTTTATAATACTATGCGATAAAAACTATTAAGTTATTAATAGCTACTTTCTCAAAAAACTTCACAAATCATATTAAATGATTTATCCTGTTTAAAAACCCAATCACAAAATGAAAGAGTCCACCTTTCACATTTATATCAGTCCTTTCAATACAATCAATAAATAGTGTACTAATAGGTGCATTTGTTTTCTATATGTTGTATCTGAATATTATCATCTTCCTGTGTATATTGTATTTCCTGCTTGCTCATATCCGTGGGTGGACCCACAATTGTTGTTGTCCTATTGTTCATGTCACCGCTTGTTGTTGTGTTTGCTTCATGTTCAAGTAAAGTGTTGGAGTCATCTCTTTCATATGATGTTTTAGATTCTATTTTGGTGAAGTGGTGGGTTATATTTGTGTCAAAGTAAGAATAAAAAGTGCATTCAGCCAGCAAGTATGTAATATTACTAGCGGCTAAGCCCCTTGAGGCCTCTCCTTTTTTTTTTTTGGGGGGGGGGGGGAGGGGTAAAGTTTTTTTTCTAGAGGCTATTTCTCTTTCGAGGGTGGTGTTACCAACAAAATAGATATAAACCTTCCCAGGACCTATGAGAAGCTACCCTGTAAAGAAGAACCATATCGGTTCAGCGGTTAGCGAGATATCTTATCTATGTAAGATATGCCTCTAAATTAAACCTATTTTACCCGTTAAATGTAATGTTTTTGTTTGATATGCATGCTGTATCTGTAATCAACAAAGTATTCATTTTATCATCAATTTTGACTAGCATTCACATAGAGGCTATATAGACTTAGTTAGATTAAATATCACTCCCAAAGAAAGACAAAAAAACACACTAATAATTAAAAGCTTCTCATTTGCTTAAAATCCATTAATGTACTGTTCTTTTATGAATCCAAGCCTCTCTATAATTATCCTAATTGGAACTGACACAAAAGAAATCAAACTCTCTTAGAAACACGACGTGCAAAATGTAATGATATAGTGTAATTACAACGTCTGGATTTTTAAAATACTAAAGAAGTATGTAGTCTATGTGTCTGTCTCTCATATAAAATCTCTACAATGGCTGAACTGATGTGTTTAGAATTTTGATAATTTCCCCCCATTCCTTCAGCCGATGCATCTCTACTTTCATGATTATTAATGCCAGGAACATCATTGTTTAATGCGCTTTCATCCAAGCTTGTCAATCTTTATTCATTTTGAGAGATTTTTAAATAATTGAATTGGACGATTTTAAAGATTTTTTTAATAATAGAGCAACGAATTGAGTTAAATTTATAAATTAATGAACACTTTTCTAACGTGACAAATTAAATAAAATATTTCAGATGTTTTAAGTATCGCATATCAGTCAAGAACGAACTTTACCATTATAGGTTGAGCATTTTTACTACTAATAAAAGTAAATTAAAAATATATTTTTCTTGTATACAGATGAAAAAATTAAGTAAATAATAATTATTGGTTATTTTCTTAAGGTCTTAATATATTATACAACTAAACCTACCGACTAAATCTTCATATTGTAAAGAAGCTTCGCTCCTAAAAATGCAATGCATAATTGCAGACCTTAAATTAAAATATCAAATAAAGGTGTCAAGATAAGTTTTTGGTTAACAGTACAAGATTTATATCTGGGTAAATGACATTTTATATGTTGAAACAAGGAAAATAATTTACATAAGTAGCACATTATACAGATTCAACACGACCCTTTCAAATTAAAATGTCAAGAGCGTAGCAACTATTTACTTTAAATGATTAATGACAAAATCTCCCTTGAGTCCTGATCCAAATCATCACGTCTGAACAAAGGATGAATTTCTTCCTCTTCGATATTGACTAGCCTTTTTATAATTTTGTCTTGTCATGTGGCCGCCAGAATATTTAATTTTAGAGCAAAAAAATACCGATGCAATTTTAAAGCATTGATTTAAAGAAATTTATTTTTTATTTCCAATCATAGGGAATTCTTTAGATTGGACTGTCCTTTTAGGGACTCATTTATGCCGTTAGAAGGAATTAGTTTCAAAGGGTATTGATAGCTAGAGCAGGGTTATTTAAAATTAAAATCATAACGAATTACAGCCTCCAGTCTAAGACTACCTATTTGGAACCTTGATACCGCCAGTACCATCCACAGTTTCCATAGAATCAAGACTATGATAATGAATACAGTATTCATCCAGATTTTTTATTTCAACCACACTACACATTCTTTTTATTGTTTCTTACAGTTTTATTGTTTCATCTTTTCTTGGATTAAAACTTTGGCTTTGGTAGATACAGTGACTACTAAATGAACCTTTCTTTTTTTAATAGAATTTCAGTGTAAATTTTAACAACAAAATTGACTAAAAATGAAACGACCTAATATTATCAAAATGTTTGGGTTAGGTTGTCAATTGTAAATTAGAATATTCATATAAGTAACTAGTAATATTAAAATGACTATTTTGGCTCATTTAATATCCCTTATTCCTGATAAAAGAATATAAACCATACGGTCAGAAAAATGAAATTTGAAACCAAAATTATTTGGTATAACTCTTATATTACTATTGCAAAGGGTAATAAAAAGTCACATGAATTTCTTAACTCCATCAACCTCAAAGATTGAATTTTATTGCCCCAGTTTGGTTTGCCAGTTTCATTACTTTTCAACCATAGTAACTTTAATTAATATTAACATTATTATGATTATAACTTAAAATCACTTTTTTTTCTATTTGTTAATTTTGGCATGCTTGGTTTTATTTTTATCACATTTGCGTTTATTGTTGTATTTACTGCTCTAATTTTGTGTTTGCCACGAGCGATTCAATGGCTTACTGTTTGTCTTCTCCCACCCATACCACTTCCCGTTAGCTGAGGGGGGATACAAATATATCATATAAAAGAGAAACACAATTGAAGGCCCCCCTTTTTTGTTTATCTGCTCCCCCCAATATGTTCATTGCCTTAAATCTAACCACAAGTAAAACAAGACAGACAACAACCTTGGTAGCGAAGCACACAAATAAAATTTTCAAGTTGGTTATTGATCAAAAGCGTTAACTCAAGAAATCTCAGCTTTCTATCTCAATTAAAAGTCAGGTAAATTATGTTTTTTTCTTCATGATATCATATCATAGCATTACCGACACACTTACGCACCAAGTAAGTGCATAGGCGTCCAAGGGGGGGGGTAATGGGGCGATTACCCCCCCAAACGAATTTGGGGGTGCCGTAGGCACCCCCAAAATTTTTTTCATTTTACCCCCCCCATTTAAAATTTACCCCTACCCTGGGGGTGCCGTAGGCACCCCCTACTATTTAGGAGGGGGTATTTACCCCCCCCAAACAATTTTGGGGGGGTAAATACTCCCCCCAAAATAGAAAATCTCTACCAAAAAAAAATTTTGGGGGGGGGGTAAACAAATTTTACCCCTGCCAACAGATTTCAGGGGGGGTAATTACCCCCCTCAAGCAAATTTTACCCCCGGGGTAAAAATTTTGGGGGGGGTAAAAAAAATTTGCGGCGCGCTTCGCGCGCCATTTTACCCCCCCCCAAAACCGAATTACCCCCCCCCTTAAAAACATTTTACCCCCCCCAAAATAAAAAGCTTGGACGCCCCTGAGTAAGTGAATGCTTTTTAGAAAGGAGAAACATTTAAGACATCTATCTTGAATAGTAGCCAGCAAAATCTCGTCTCTCCTAAAGCGTTATAAAAGTCTAAAACAGACGGACATATTCATATTTAGATTATAGAGCAGCTTCGCTCCTTTAAAACGTAGATCTTTAAATAGCTTCATTACTGTGCCATATAACATTCTAGTTACTTCAATAAAAACAAGAATAACAGCTTTCACTAAAGTGCAACCTAACAATGCTATAAAAATGCAGAAAACAATTACGTTAAGACTTCTAAAACATTAATAAACTTGTTTAAAATATTTAGAAAAAGCAAATTAGATTTAAACAAGCTTTTATTTTCTTTTAACAAGAATAATTTTGTATTTTTAGACAATTTTTTCAAATGTTTTCCCACATATATTAAGAAATACCATCTAATTAAATTTCTTCATCACCCTATACTGTGCCAAAAACTAAGGGTGTCTCACAAAATACCAAATTCTTTTTTTTTGTACCATTACACTTTTTTTTCAGATTGGTTTCTCAGAGTATCTTTTCGTTTACAAATCTTCAAATTTTAGAAAAACCTAACTTGAAAAAGGGCCATAGCAAAAAAAGTCAATTGAATAAAAAGTCTTTCCAAAAACTATATAGCTTAAATGGATTTATAATTACTTGGATCTTACACCAGATTAACGTGTACTCTAGTTATTTGAATCTTGTAATGGGCAAAAATAACGACCCCCTCATACCGCCTTTTCACAACCCCTCCCACTCCTACTGGATGAACGAACTAACCAATAAATGAGGGTAAATAGCAACCTAATTTGACGACAAGTTTTCCCCTGTCATAATGTCCATGTATATTCTACATCCATTATTGCTTAGTAAAATCTAGATTCTAGAGGATTGCACAAAACTGATAATTAATATCTAGCTGTGAAATTTTTCTGTGTTTGTTATCAGTTCTAATAAAAACAGCAATAAAACAAGAACAATTCTATACACAAGTTCCCATAAAATATACGTTTTTTTTCTTTGTATTAATAACTTGCTAAGACAGTCTGTTAAAATTGATACCTGATAATCCCATGAAAACTTTACATAAATTAATTATGACAAAAACTATTATATCTAAAAGAGTAGACTTTAACTTAATTAATTTTGATGTTGTTAGCAAAAACCAATTATGAATACGTTTTAGGAAAGCAAATATGTATCAATCTGCGTTTTTGGAAAGCTGTTTGTGAACACATTTTAGTAAATTATCGTGTGACTATTCTAAATCTGTCTGTGAGTGCTGTGTGGTGGGTTTCTGAAGTTGTGAAAACTAGCCCCTGGCTACGGAAGCTTTATTTATACACCAGAGAACATTTGGTGACAGCAGTAAGAGAAATAATAGAGTAACATTAGAGTAATAACACTCAACTGAGATTGGCAAATAGTCGCTATAGTTTAATACAGAGATATGTTAATGAAAGCTTTAAACACCAAATTAATTTTGGTGAAGGCCATAAAAGAGACAATAGAGTATTATTAGAGTAATAAACACATGATAGAGTTATGTAAATAAATTTTTGATCAATCGTCATCAAATGTGTATTTGCAAATCCACAAATCGTACCCTAAACTAATGTTACAAAGCTAAGACTAATTTTTACAAACATATGAAGAAAAGCTTTAATTTAAAGAAAGTTATTAGAATGAAGGTTTGTTTATGATTAATCTATATCAATAGGTCACATATCGAGACAAAGCACAAAATGGTAGTTTTACCAATTTATCTATTAGTTTCCTATAAACTATAATTAGGACAAACTAATTGCTTTCTTAGAACTATATTATTTTTAAAATTCCATTTATTTAGATTCATAAGAGTACAAAAGAGTACCAAGAGTCCTTACAGCAAAACAAGAAGGAGTTTGTGTTAGCTGTAAGTACAAGAGAAGTATTATAAAAGAAAAATCAAATGTTCTAGGTGGTGATGTCCACTAAGTTGTCAGAATTAGGAAACGTTTGTGTTATATTTTCTCTATTTCTAAAGGCAGAAGGCCCAACCCGAAATACCACAATACTTTAGTAAGCATACAAAACAGTGAAATGCTATTTCTAAAACTAATAATCTATAATGTAATTTGGTAAGCTGTTTGGTTTGTTTGAAGTAAGAGATCTCTAAAGTGTGGGTGGAGCAATAATGCCATTAGATGGTTTTAAGCTACTTTTCTAAAACAAAGCCCTGTAATACAAAACCCTTTATAAAATATTTCTAAAAATTCTTCTCGTATGGACCGTTTATTACAGGTTTCTGCTATAAAATAGAAACATATACTTCAACTATTAGGGAAAGAAATACATACATTCAGCAGTTTTAGCATGGAGGTATTAGAAGATTAATGCACACCAAGTTTTTAAACCAACACATGAGAGAACGTTTGCGTAAAATATGATTACCAGTATGATTTACAGTGCTAAGTCCCCCCCCCCCTATCCTTAAGTTTTAATAAATTTATAATGAAAATTTTTAAATCTGTGTAAGACTTTATAGTTTTAAACCCTTACCATCAATTAATTTGAACTTTCTTAGGAAAGTAATATTTGATCTACATTTGAATATCTATCTCTTTCTCTGGTTATGAAAAACTGTATAGGTTGTTAATTTGTGCCATTAAAGAGAACAGATTTACTTTTTCTGTATCAAACCAAATAATTAATTTCATATTGGTCACAATAAAAAATTAGATTTTTTGTTATGTTTTTAACAAACTCTTGAATCCATGGAGAAGACAACGGACAATAAATTGATGTACATCCCCATTGACAATAAACAAAATTAGTTCCTCTGTACGTTGAAATTATTGTTTTGTACCATCCAATCAAGTCCCCAAAATTTTTAATCCACTGAAGTGACCATCAAAATTTAAACAGCTTGGAATTTGAACCAAACATTTTTGATTAAAATTTAAAATCAAAAGTCAAATCACTCAAAAAAAAAGAATAAGAAAAAGTTTATTCTGATTTTTTTTGCAATTTGATGAATACACAAAATCAATGTTTCTATTGAAAATCAAAGTTTTTTTTGTGTGCGTAATAAAATCAGCTAAAACATATTTTAGCACAAGGTTTTAAACATTTTTAGTAGCGAGGCTACTCTATAATTCAAAATGTCCTTCCGTCTGAGTGTCAGCCCATTTATTAGAAATGGTATGAGGTAAATGTGAAACGGCTGCTATTCAAGGGAGACGGTTGCAATTTTTAGTAAAGATTCACTAGAACACTATGTGTATTTACAGATTTCGTGATTTTCTAATTTCTATCTATTATCTATTGTCACTGAGCATATACACTTTAAATCTATGTCCGTTTGTCCATACATGATTTTTTTGTGCTTCGCAGCTCATGTATTATTTCATCTTGTATTTATGTATATGTATGCATTATATCAATTGCCTTAAGATACATACAAAGGCATGCACTTAACGTTACAGATGAATTTTATAGAATCAAATAATAAGTTTAGCTCAATGACTTATTTCTCGACTTTTATGTATTTAACTCTCTGTCAAGGTGTGCATATGTTAAGTGTGAGAAAAAGTTTGATTACATTTTGTCATATCATGTCTACAAATAGACGAAAAAAGTCTACATACAAAATAACCAATAAAGATTTTCATTTAAATCATTGACATAATATATATTAAATGGATATTAATGGATGTAGAATATACATGGATATCATAAAAGGGGAAAAATTGTCGTCAATTTAGGTGGCTATTTCCCCGGTCATTTATTGGTTAGTGTGTTTATCCAGTAGGAGGGGTGAGGAGGGGTGAAAGGGATGGAATGCAGGAATCATTATTTTAGTCCACTGCGTATAAGAATACATGAAAATCTGGTGTAAAATCCAAGTTATTATATATCCATTTTAAAATTACTCTCATTTTATATGAGGATAGGTTAAAGGCAGAGATGTAACTTTTTCTTTACAAATTGTTATGCTCCAAAATACACAAAGTGATTCTTTTTGTATTTCCATATTTCAAAAAAAAGAATTTGCTGCATTATTTAAACAGCAATCAAGTGACCTCTAAAAATTGTTAAATGTTTAAACAATTTTCTTAATATTGAATAGGTAATTAATTCAATTTTACAACATAAAATTTTTAATTTAACTCATGATGTTTAAAAATGAATCTAATGATTAGTAAATCAATTAAAACATCTTGATTTGTTTATCATTTTGAAACCAAATTTTGTTATGATAGAATTAGTTTATAATAATTAGGAGAGAGAAATATCAGATTTAATATCAGATTTTAATTAAAACATATTATCTTATACCCTATCTAAAAAAGTTAAAAAATAATATTTGAAACTAAAGTCTACTTTTCATTTACTTTCACCATAGAAAGAAAGCATATAAAAGATGTTTAAAGTCTTGAAATTCAATTTGTTTCAGTGAAATGTTTTCAATTGTCAGAAATTTGTTTTTAAATTGCCTCAACAAATAGTTTTACACATATAAACTTTTATTTCTCACAAAGTAAAAAGTTTTTAGCCAAAATTACAATGAAATCATTTATAAGATGGTTTCCTCAATTCTAATTTAATTAGAAAGCATGTGATTTTGTCCCCATTCTTTAAAACAAGGATGAAAACATCCATAAACGCGAAGCTAAACAAACCTAACAAACCGGCAAACGACTATACAGAAACAGAGGGTGGCAGTGCTTTTATTATAGAATTTTTTTAACATGTCTAAATAATAATACTTTATATAAGTAATATATAGTTCATAATCATCTAAGAAATCGCCATTTCAAAAATCAAGTTATACAACACAGAAAGCTTGTGATTTTGACACATTTTCAAGTCAATAAAAATACATGAAATTTCTAAGCAAAAAATGTTAATTACAGAAGAAAAGTTTATCTAAAGACATTTAAACAAATATCCTTGTTAATGAAGTTTAAATCAACTTTGTTTCTTATCTAATTTAAGAAATACCAACCCCCCACCCCTTCCCTTTTCATCTTGTTCTAACAAATCCCTGCTTTATACCCTGAGGGGATCTTAACCCTGAAATTATTACGTCCTTCTCAAAATGATAATTGATTGCAAATAGTTTCTTAAGTGTTTTTTTTTCAGAGATAAACAGTTATATAAGACTATCTCAAAATGCAATATTTAATTTGAATAGAAATATTTGTTAATCCTCACAAGAAAGTATATCACATCTATTTGAACCAAAATGATGAGATGAAAAATGCCCTTTTTTCTCGCAATTACGATAATGGATTGCAAAATGGAATTTTCGGCAAAATTCATTTTTTAACATTGGACAAAAATTAGCCCCCCCTCCCCAGCCCTCTTTTACACTGGAGTTTTGTTATTTATGTAGATTACATATCAGCAATGACCACTTAAAACATAAATTGGCGACAAAATATTACCAGTTTTTACATGATTAGGACTTTTAAAAGCATGTCATGGGGGTTAGTTTAGTTTTCTATAGGAAAAAAAGGTTCTCCTGCAAATTTGTATTGTCTTTTTGCTCTAATTGAAACAAAATTAGATTTAATTACCAAAGAATAAAATAATCAAATACTTTTTTTATTATTCTCTTAGCATATCATAAACAGGTTATAAAAATAAATTCTTTTTCTATTCTTAAGTTTACTTTTATGAAGTTTAATTGTACCTACAAATTAAATTAAAGTGTGGCTTCACTAAAAATTGAAGATATTTACCATGAAGCAATAAATCACTATTTAAATATTTGAAAATGTTTTATTTCTTGAAAATCATCCATGCAGAAAAATGATTAAAATTACGACACCTTTCATTTTTGAAAGCGTAGCTACTCTTTGACTCTCATGCACTGAATCAAAACAGAATTTGTTTACCAGAGGGCTTAATAAAGAGAATAGTAAAAATTCACTAGGATGTACTTTAATGCAGAAAGGGAGGGGACATTTGGGTGTTTATTACACTGGTCCCCAATGTTTTATGATAACGTTGTCTTATTTGTTGGCTTAACAACTTTGAGTACTTTAATTGAATTTTGATTGGTTTGTTCCTCGAGTGCCAAAAAGTTTCAACCACTAGTTGTAACTTATAGAAGGGGTAAATTGTGTATCATCATTGGGGAGTTACATTACTTTATTGACCACTGTCTTATCCCTTCAGATTCCTGACTTTATTGAGATAGAAATAGTAAAATATTTGGTTAAGAAGGATTCTTATAATTTACACTAAAATGCTTCGCTACAATAGTTGTTACACGTTCTTGTAAAACAAATTTTCTCATAAGGATAATTATAATTATAATGTTTTAAAATAATATTATTATAAATGGAGGGTGTGACACTTATAAGGGGTGTTAGTGCGTTAATTATAATCTATAATTTTCTATCTATTAATCACTATTTAAAATAGATATTATGACACCGTCATAAGTCATTTCTAACAACAAGCAAGTATTATTGTCTATTCTAATTATGATATCTAGTTGTTAGGTTCTCAATTTAACACTAGATCTCTGGAAAAAGCTTCCTGATAGTCAGTTTTATGCTATTTTGAGGCGGTGAAAAAAACCCTTAACTTGATGCTTTACAGAAAACCCAAGTAAGGATTGTTAAGAAACTTTAAATTATTAGAATTAAGGGCTCGACAGTCGCAAATAATCCACCAAGTCTTTAGGTAGTATACTTGCGGCTGCCGAGCCTTGGTTTGAATTGAATGGTTAATAAAACTAAAAATTGATGTACTTACCCTTTAAAAAAATTAAGATGACATTGAAATGTTGACAAATATAAACTTACCTATAAAAATAATAAATATATTAATTAACCTTGTCAAAAATAACAAAAATGTGAAAAATTGTGCAAATTTCGCCAGGGATGAGAGGGATGTGCCACGTGCATAAAAAGAAATATTATTTCAAAATTGTCCCAATTTACTTTCAAATATTGTTATATTTTCTTTATTGGTCACTCTAGACAGGATGAATCAAAATTTTTTGATTCTCTGATTCATTTTGATTATTTATTACGAGTTTCGGACCATTGAAGGCCATTTAAATATTTTTAATTCTCTACATCCCTGATACATATAAATTTTCTGCCATTTAATATATGTCTATCCCACAGTTTTTAAAATAATTGTAAAAATTAAGTATTTAATAGAATTTTTATAGTCGGGACATGTTATAATAAACTTTCTGACGTTTCATCTTTGCAAGAAAAATTAGGATAAAAGAAATAAAAAATGTTGCTCCGTTGAAAAATGAAAAATGCTAATTCATTTTAAATCAAGATATTTTACTCTTTCACTTAAATGAAGTAAAAATAATTCTGTAAAAGGAAGAAATTAAACTGAACGTTTTCGTAAAACAAATATTTGATAAATCTAGCCTTTTTTGGGCCACATACAAAGAAAAAAGTTCACATAATTTTGTATATGATACTTTTATACATAGTTTTGATCATGAACAATGGAATTGGTAATATAACGATATTGTAAACCCGATCAAATCTAAGATTGTAAATAATATAAATTAGAAATTGTAACATTGGTCATAATGACGACGTAACTATAATGTGAAATATATGTTATACAGCCATAAGGGCCAAGCACATATCTATAATACAAAGTAGCTTGATGTCTGTCTGTCCGTCCGCCGTCTGAAGCTTAAGATCTCGGTAACCACTGAACCGATAGGATTATACTCTTCAGGGTATATACCTTTTGGTCCTGTGGTGGTTTAAAGCTATTTTTTTTTGGGGGGGGGGGGGGGTGGGACACCCCCAACCCCCTAAAAGCAAAAAAATCCCCCCCCATTTTTTTTGCTGAAGATTTCCTTGGTCCTTTATGTTTTGTAGAAGATTTCCTTGGTCCTTTAACGAATTTCGCCTTAATTTTTTTTATCACCTCTTGGGGCAAAGCCCCTAGAGGCTAGGGGCGAAGCCGCTAGTTCATTATAAAGTATCTATATCATATCTCTCAGAGATTTCAAATTAAGTAGATGTAAAGTAAGTATAATTTATCTCCAATTGATCTACACCTACATTCCTGATATCAAATGTAGTAATCAACTAGCTCATTTATCCAGCGCACATATACTAATATAGCGCTGATATGGGAAAATTTTTGTCTGTATGTGTATTGTGAAATTTTTCGAAGTGTAGCTACTCTTCAAGTAAGCTAAGTCTACTTGTCCATATCTGTAATGTTTAAAACCAACTGTTTTACACTATTGATTCTTCTTTTCTTGTTTTTATATGTTATGCAAATCTAAATTAAAACATAAACCTATAAATTTTTATTGCTTTTGTTAAATAGCTTCGCTACTCTTGGACATGTTCGTCGATGATTCTCAAGAACAAGAACACGAACTTTCGAGAAGGTACGCTCCTAAATTTTTTTCTTCTAAAATATTGAAATTGAAATGTTTTAATGTTTACCAATCCTTTATTTGATTAGTGAATAGCGAGTTTGAGGGTCGAATTTGTGTGTCTAGGCATGTAGTAGCGCAGCTACTCTAGGGTTCTCTTCCATGTCAGTACGTCCAAATATGTTACTAATGTAAAGTAAGACATGGTTTTGCAAGAATATTTGCATTATTTACAGTACTATTTGATCAAAATAGTTAAAAACAAGGAAAGTGTCTTGCAATATTCAAAAACTGAAAAAATACAAAACAAAAAAGCTTATTATGTGTTATAATTTCTTTTCGATCTTAAGGTAATGACGTATATCATTGGCTCTTTTATTGGCAGCTAAATTTTTGGATTTCACCATCCTTGTTTGCAATGCAAATAAGACCATAAAATGTGTGTGTGTGTGTGTGAGTATTTTTTTTTCAAAACTACCTTCGAGATTTAATTTTCTCTTAAACTCGTTTTTCAGGTCCACAATTTTTTGTTCATTGATTCTAAAACAGAAATTGAAATATCTTTACAGCATCGATAAAATGCATTTTTGAATTGAATAAAAAGGATAAACAAATGGTCCTAATGGATTTTATTGTTAAAAATGACCTTTTGGGGGCTATTACAGGGTTACAGGGAATGGTATATGGAAAAAAATCCACCAAATTAAATTAAATCGGGGTAATGCTGAAATACTTCGAGGTTTCGTGATTTATTATTGTGATATTTCATTCCTCTGAGTTTGAGCAGCAGCATCTTTATACTTTCTTTTCTTCACTTTACCCCCATAGACAACCTGCTTGGTGCTGCCGTGACTTTGCGTGCTATTTGACCTGGTTTTTCTCACCCTTATAGTATCCACTTGGACACCTATCTCATTGAGTGATAAATCATTATCTTTATCTATTTTTGATACAGTATCATCTTTGGTGTTATTATTAGAAATATCAATTAAAACTGAATTTGATTTTTCATTAACATTTTTATTTTGAGTTTCAGTATTTTTGATTATAATTATTTCTTTTTTTGATTCTGTTTTGTTATTAGCAAGATCGACTATATTTGTTTGATTATCTATTTCACTTTTATTATTATCACTATTTTTGTCAATGCTCTCTTGAGCTTTATTACTGTCATTAGTATGGGTTACTTGAACTGAACCTGGGACCGATCCTTAAAAAGTTATTTCCAATCCTCTAAAGTTGATATTACAATCTAAAAATAGAAAATACAATTTAAAATTTAGGCTAAACCGTTGAAGGATGTTGCTTTTCCTTAAAATCTAAGTCTAAGCATACATCTTGATGAACCCGGTATTAGTGTCGGACTGATTATGACGTAACAAAAAAAATTAGCCAATGAGAGGACATTATTGACCAATGGTAAAATTCATAGTAGCCTCTCATTGGATAATTTTTTTTGTTACGTCATAATCAGTCCGACACTAATACCGGGTTCCAAATAATTTTTAAACTGAGATGGCCAAATAAAATTGCCCAAATGTTAACTTCGGTTGACAATAAAAGCAGGGCTCATAAGCCTCAGTGAAATTGTCATATAACTATAAAATTTAGCTGGATGTATAAACCCTTTCCTAAACAGACAATCCATCTTTTCATAATTAAATTTTTGCACACATGCGGGTTTAAATTTGAGGCTTATACGCGGCTGCCGAGTCCTGAAGAAAAGTTAAAGTTAGGCATCTCACATAAGTTAATCAAGTGAGTGATAGCAACTTTTAATGATTAAGTAAATCAAATTGTTTAAGGATTGGTCCCTGGACTATGGGAGGATTGAGAGGATCCAAGCGAAGATCCTCTGTCTGAGGTTTCTTCATCACTAGTTGGATCCGATCCTCCTAAATTTTTTTATTCCTCTTAGAAAATCCCTTTAAAAGAATTTAAAAACCGAGTATTATTTAATGCTAAAGCTTCTGGCATTTAATCTTATCATAGCTTTAAAGACGTGCATTATTGAAAAGAAAATAAGTAGTTGTGAATTAATAAAAAAAGTATTATAAAAATGATTAGGGGGATCTAAGAGGCAAAAAAAGCACCTATTTTGACTAGCTGTATATTTTTTGTGTTTTCATCTGTAATGTTTAACTTTAGAGGAGCTATGATTGCTGAAGGGGATAGAGATGTTTCATTCGATGATTGGGAAGGCGGAGGTGTATTTGGAATTTCTAATTTGGATCATTTTTAGTCATCGAATTAATAAGAATATAAATTTTTGTTTAATAAAAGGAATTTAAGTAAATTTTGTGAATGCACTTTGCTGTTTGCTTTATATGAAAACTTATAGTGTTTTCTATCATTAAGTTTTTAAAATACTTGCTTCGCCCGTAGCTTCTAGGGGAGGGTAAAGGAGGTAAAGAAAATAGTCTAAAACTATCCAAATGCATTTGTAAAGCTCCCCTAAAAAGAACAATCTATTTGGTCTAGTAATTTCAGAGATCTTAAGGGTTAGACAAAAAAACATACTACTTTAAAAAAGAGAAAATTGACTGAATGCTTGAAAAAATATTTTTTATATGGGATTTTAAAATGTTTCAAAAAAAGAATTTGACATAACCTAACTTTAAAATTTCAAAAAAACATACTACTTTAAAAAAGAGAAAATTGACTGAATGCTTGAAAAAATATTTTTTATATGGGATTTTAAAATGTTTCAAAAAAAGAATTTGACATAACCTAACTTTAAAATAATATACATATATGTGTAACTAAAAATGCCTTTTGATTGATTTTTTCTCATAGAGGAGGACGACTTTCTGGAGAAGCATCCAATACTGCTGTCTGTAGTTGACTCAGAATAAACTTCAGAATACATGGAGTTCTTATTTTCATCTAACTCCTGTTTTTATACATTTCCCATTTTTTTATGATTATTAAATTGATAGGTTGAAAAATATTGCACATGCCGAAAAACCTAATTGCAAGAAAATTAAACCTTTTTTGAAATGACAAAAGTATAGATCAAGAAGATGCATTAAATAATGATACATTTTTACTGGTGGAAAAGTTGACATAATATATTTGCATAAAGTGCCTTTTTAATGCAGTAGAACATCTTTATTTAAGATGTTTTCTTGCTGATATGCCAAGATTTTATTAGGTAAAACACTTTTACATTTATTCAGTAGACACTCTAGTGGCGTGCACATTAACTTGCCAGGAGGTGTGAGTCAAAAGGAGAAGGTAAGCCTTCCCATTTTTGTCGGAGGGGATTGTGGATACCCCCATAAAATCCTAATGTAGTCTTTGAGCCAATGTGACAAAAAGCTATTAGGTAAGAAATAAAATTGATCATCATTGTTTGTAAAAACTTATATTTGAATTTTATTATATTTCTTTCAATAGTGTCAAAATATTTACAAAATATTTATTCAAAATAAAAACTTGAAAAATATAATACTTTTTCTCCCGAAACTTATTTTACAGTTAGGGAGTTGAATCCATTTTTATAGAAGCAGAAATATAATCTATGATTATGGTTTGGACCCTCTAAAACTGTAATCTACCCTTCCACTTTCCCCTCTCTTGGTGAAGATATCTTCAACGCCTATACGATTTTTGAAATATAAGATTCTACTTTTGTCTCTCTTGTTGAAGATATCTTCACCAAGAGAGGCAAAAGTGGAATCTTAAATTTCAAAAATCGTATCGGCGTTGAAGATATCTTCACCAAGAGAGGGGAAAGTGGAATCTTACATTTCAAAAATCTTATCGGCGTTGAAGATATCTTCACCAAGAGAAGGGAAAGTAGAATCTTACATTTCAAAAATCGTATCGGCGTTGAAGATATCTTCACCAAGAGAGGGGAAAGTGGAAAGGTAGATTACAGTTTTAGAGGGTCCAAACCATAATCATAGATTATATTTCTGCTTCTATAAAAATGGATTCAACTCCCTAACTGTTTTAGGTTATATATTGTATTTTTTATTAAGCATTTCAAGAATTGCTGTAATGAATAAAAATATGAAAGTTGCGCGGTAACTCTACAATACATAGAGTCCTTACTAAGTTACTGGGATGTATTTCCTCCTGAACCGTAGTTAGACTGATGTGCTTCACATTCTTTAATCTGTTCACATTTACCTCACCTGTTTCGTGGCATTATAACATTTAAAATTTACTTTACATGTTTAATTCAACTTTAATTTTATTTGTTTTTGGCTAGATTCTAAGATCTTAAATTATAAGGAGGCAATTTAAACCATATTTTTTTCACTGAGAACGTTTACACGATCTTAAGCAGTAAGTAATAGTAAGTTTCCATAAAAGCTGAAATATTATAATAGAGATGATAATGACTTTCTAAGGTCAATCTTCGCTGTTATTTCTTGTTTTTCTTGTTTTTTGCAAGGATGATAACATTCATAAAAGAGAAGCTCTTAAATCATGCGGTAGGAGAAACGAACTATAAAACTTGTAGAGTGTAAAAACGTAATAAGCATAATATAAACTTAAAAGTCTCAACAAAATTGTATGTAAATTTGTCGCAGAATTGCTAAAATACTTTTTCTTAAAACTAACAGATGCGTCCCTAAATCTAAGGACTCTCTATTCGATGAGTGGAAAAATAGCCTAAAATCATCCCGAGGCTTAAATTTAAAAATAAAATGGCATTAAACCATTCTGGGGCCTATGTGAAGCTTCCCTTAAATGGAGAACTCAATCAGTTCAGTAGTTATCGAAATCTTTAGCTTCAGACAAAATACTTCACTATTTTATATAATAGGATAGAACCATTTTATTTTGAAATAAAATTCTAGCATTTGATTATTTGTCTTCAAAAGAATTGATTTGTAATTTTTAATGTTTCCTATAGAATCTTCCGTATCATATTTAATCACATACTCACTAGGATTTTTTATTTCAATTATGGAACACATTCTAACTTTAAAATTTACTTATTTTTCACATTATTTTCATTGCAAATTTTTAGCATAAATTATGTAATATTGCACTTAAAAGTGTGTTTCAAACTACTTGGTAATGAATGTATGTATATATTCTATAGCCACTGACTGACACATGTTGACATTGAGAAATAACTAAAGAAATCCATCCCTCTGGTCTGGGGGGGCCTACTCCTTTTTTTGTCCTATGTATCTTCACCTCCCCCTTACATATACTCTTTTTGTAAACCATTTGATTCATTGAAATGTAAGAAGGGGGACGGGGGCGTCGCGAAAAATTTAAATTAGTGAAAATAGCCAAATGTAAAAATAAAAAACTTAGCCAAATACTAAATATATACTAATTTTTAATGATAATTATCAAACATAACTTTTTATAAAGTAAAAAAAAATGTCTGTCTGATAAGAACTAGACCGAAATGTTTGTCATTTAGTAAAAATTGGCAGGTTTTAGTCTATTTCTTATAAAGTTGGGATGTAGAAAGTAAATCTTTGAAAAAATAAAATCCTGCAATTTACCCAAAGAAATATTTTTGGTGTGTAACAAATTATTCAATAGTCGATCATTTTTTACCTCATTTTTATAAAAGGATAAAAAATATTTTTTGGCTGTTTTGTTTGGTCGCCACGAATGTTATATAGTGCGCGTCAAATACTTAGTTACGCGAAAGATATGGTATTAAAATGAACAAGAGACAATAAGAGAGAAAGAGAGAGTGGCGAGGGAGGGAGAGGGGAGATCCATGTAATGTTTCGTAGAATTGGTCAAAGTAAACCCTCCCGGCGCTACTCTTTATACTCACACAGGGAGGCTAATAGGCTCCTTACAATGCACAGAGGGGTTGCTAGAGGGTTACCACATATACCGGAGGAGGGTAAAAACGCCGGTGGTTGAAAAAGGGTACCGGAGAGGGGGTTGTAAAAGATAAGATTTTGCAATAGGAAATGGAGCTCAGGCCTTTTTGGAAGGCGGCTATTTATGTAATTTTTCTCTCAGAATCCTTGCAACATGTCATTTTTAGCAAAAAACTGTTTTACAATAAAGTTAGAAATCAAGACCCTATAACAGACAAACAGTTGTCAAAGCAAAAAAAGCAAGATATTCAAAGTAATACAGTAGAAAATTATGTTTTCCTGTTGCTAATATACTGTTAAAATCGGAGCATAAACACATTTAAACTCATCATATTTAATCAGCGGATTTAGGCTTTTTAATTGAATTTAATGGGATCATCAAAACACTGAATTTATCATAAGATGTTTTATTTGACACATGTGAGGAAAATTAGTCCATATATAGAACATGTTATGCGTGTCAAAACAGTTTTCAGACAATAACTGAAAAAATAGAAGAATGTAAATGTTGTGAATATTTTTTTACTAGCTATAAGTATTGTCAATCAATCTCAATAAATTTGAAGATTTTCTCAGCTTGTACGGAAGATAGAAGCCTGAAATTTTGTGCATATTTTAACTTCATAGTCAGACCGCTTTTTAGCCGCTTGTGTGTTTGTGCTTCTTTCTAACTTTTATGAAAATAAATATTAATTTTCATAATGCACTTAATTGTTTCAAACTTTAATACGTTTTTTTTTGTGTTTGTCTTTGTGTGTGAGTTTGTGTGTGTGTGTGTGTGTGTGTGTGTGTGTGTGTGTGTGTGTGTGTGTGTGTGTGTGTGTGTGTGTGTGTGTACACTTGGAATTACTTTATAAAAGAGGCGATTACTCTTAATGTGACAAGGACGATAAAGTGGTTAATTGCTCAGCAGTGGCAAATCACATTTTGTTAGATTTAGTAATTTTTAATCCCCTGTTAGATATTAGAGTTGTTATTAAATCGACATAAGGCAAGTATTGTCGTTATATTTATATAGTATATATTATTTTTTAGTAGTGGTACTTCAATTAGATGTCGATGTAATTTTCAGACCTTTTAAACTTTATGGTTATACATATGTGAACCATTAACACTTTTATGAGATGAAAAAAGTCAGCAAAAATCATGATAACGCTAAACTTCCAGTTCAACATGTTTGTTTCCTTTCTAAAATTAAGGTTTGTCTTACCTAAAAAGAAATAAAAAAGCATTAAAATTTGAACAAATTTTCAAATATATACAACCAGCTATAATAAAAGAAATGCTACACATTTTTGAACTTACCAAATTAAAGCGTTTTTAGACGCTCTATATTCTTTAAATGTTGAAATGAAATATTAATAAAGCTAAATCTATCTTATCTCTATCAGGTACTCAAGATTCATATAGAATGAAATGTGAAAGAAGAACACTGTTATTGTATCTTTAATAGCAAAGGTTTCCAATATTACAAATTAGAGCTAAAAAATTCTAACCAAATAAAATATCAAAGAAGAGTACTCTATTGTGTGTCTAATAGCTCAGATTTCCAATATTACAAAAATAGACATATTATATCTGGATGGTCCATCTGACCACAAAATTCGTCAACCTTAAAAAGGGATTCCATGGCAGACAAACACCTTTGTTTATCTTTTGCGTTCAAGTTATACAAAAGAAATGCGACTATTTATAGCTGACTCAAACAATTCCAACCAATGGCATGTCTGAAATGTACCTCCACTGTTCTCCTATTGGCTGATTTAAAGGTTCTCTAGATTATATCTATTATTACAAAGTGGGGTTAACTAAACATTGTATATTCATATCATGTTCCAAATGAAATGTTTTATAGTCCTGGCAGAATTATGAACCCATTTCAAGAATAATTATGAACCACCTCGTCTATTTGACTGACGGGGTACTCGTAGCACACATTTTATACAGGGAGGGAGGAGACATTGGGCTGTTTATTTTACTAGTCCCAAAAGGTTTATACTAACTATTGATTAGCTCAACAACTTTGGGACTTAAATGAAATTTAATTGGTTAGTTCAATTCATATTTAAAGGTAAAAAAAAACAAAAAAACTGTATATAAGTATGTATATCCCAAGATTACTTACATACAGGCCCAAATAGATAGGAAACTCTAACATGTTTTTAACAAATTATAAAAGTTATCCTTTAAGAACTAACTGATGGACCGACCCTAAATGTAGAAATGCTTTGCTTATAAAAATCTTCTTATTAACAGCCAATTCAATAATAAGGGTTTTTTTTTAATGCAACCATCTCGTAATCAGTGAGCAAATGGCACAATTTGAATTTCGATCTAAACTTTTGCATGAGTAATCCTTGGTAGGTCTATTAGGAATCAACTTTATAAAACATATTTTTGGTTTAATTCATGTTAAATGATAACAATAACCATTTTTGAAACTTCTAGTACCAACAGCTACCGTCAAGAACCGTTTAATAGTGTTTTGGAGTAGCAACGAGTATTATGTGGAGAGAGGTTTCGTGACTAATTTGTATTTTAGATATAAAAAAAATGGCAAAACTGCTGAGCCGCCAGCCGTTAGTCGTTACTTTTCAAACTTTTTGTTCAATTTAGGGAAAATAGACCTACAAAGGATTATTCATGCAAAATATCAGATGGAAATTCGAATTCTAAGTGGCATTTGCTCACTGATTACGAGATGGTTGCATTAAACCCCCCCCCCCCTTATTTCCTTACAAAATTGAAATAAAACACTATTTTTTTGCAATACATTGCAAACTGATTGAACAATTGAATTATTATTTTAATTCTTAGATTCGCCGGTATATTGGATTTAATAATCAAGAATAAAGACTTTTAAAATTTACTACTCTTCTGTAAATTAACACAAGACTGTAATTAGAATAGCAGAAATCGTAGAAAAAATAGCCTAAAGCTTAAACGGGACAAAGCTGAAGCTATCCCTGCCAGAAGAACATTCTATTACTTTATCCTTTTTATTATGTCCACTATAGGGCAGTGTGTCTGATAGAAAAGAATAAATTTTGATTGATTTCAATAATAATTTGCATGAGAATCTGCGCATTTTTTTTGCATTCCCAATTAGGGATAAAAGGATATGTCTACAAAAGGTTCTACAAGTTCTATATTTTGGATTTATAAAGGAGTATAGTTTTTTTGTTTATCAATTTCTCGTAAACCTTTAAACCTTTCATTTTTTAAAAAGAAATGGCCCTAATGGAATTAATACATTTAATAATGTACAGACATAACAAAAAACAAACACAAAAATCTCAAAACAATTTACAGACCAGAGTAATTCAATATGAAATATTTTAATAAATGTAAGATTGCAAAAAAAGTAATGATGAAAAATCAAATTTTCTCCAAATTAAAGCAAGATAAACAGCTGCTTTGCAAATTGATAGAAAATCTACCAATCCTTTTATCCTAGACGATGTGCAATAATGCAATAATCTTCACTGTAACGGATTTTATAATATTTTATATTTATGCACTGCCTGTTGAATACGACTAATATAGTGTGAGTATTTTTTATGTTTATATTAGTAAGTAGTAGCATTTCTGCAAGTCTTTTATGTTGGTAATTTTGTCGATCATAAAAGGTAATTTATTAATATTCTTTTTTTGTTGTTGGCTATGCACGTAATAATTTTTTATTGACCGACAGAACTAAAAATTAACACATACAAATTGAAATAACTTTTGTCATAAAAACAAGAATAAATATATCCATTATTAGTTAGGGGAGTGAAATAAACAAATGACAAAAAACAAAAAGTTGCTCTACTACTAAATAAGAACCATTTTAAAGATAAGATAAGAAATGTCAAGCGGGTAAGACAAAGAGACACCATATTAAAAATATTAAAAGAACAATTATTCAAGTCATTAATACAATAGGGATTGACTTGGATAAAGAAACGTAATAATGTTCAAAATTTAAACTATGCAGAGTGTTTCAATAAACATCAGAAATAAATTTATAATTTTTTTTTATATTGTGTAGAGAATCCAGAAGGGGTTTAAAATTCACAAAGATAGATCATAGGAGGATAATTTTATCAGCCTATTGACCCATCCCTACATTACTAGGATAGACAAAGATTAAATGCATTACTTACAGACAATAATTCAACTTTGATGACCGCATACAGAAATGGACATATGCGACACTTCTTTTTAGTGATAGGATTATGAAAACTGATTTGTTCTTTATATTTTGCCAGGCTAATTACAACATTTAAGTAATATTTTGACTGAGAGAAAAATCTGTATGTAATTGCATTTCTATAGGAATTTCCACCTTTTTCACGATTAGGGGAAAGTAAACGTCTTAGTTATTAAGTAGCTTCGCTACTAAAAGAAGGTTTAGTAAGCAAATTTTGGTCCTATTAAATTCTTTAATGACAGAATAAATTTAATAAATTGAAGATATCTTTGTTGAAATCTCTTGTTGAAAGGGTCAAGAAAAATACATCTTGACTCTAAATGAATGACAAGATACGCCCTTATTAACAGGGCTGGGGATATGTTTCTTAAAGAGTTAATTGAAAGAACAAAACAGCCTCAAAGAAAAAAAAATTCTGACAATATTAATTGATATTTGACATATAAAAGTATTTTTTTCTGTAAGATAAACAACTCAATATTTAATAGTGAATGTTATCTTTAATCTTTGCAAGTATTTTTTCTTTAGTTATCATTCCCCTGTCCTTTTAGACCACCCTAAAAAAAACTTTTCTTTAACATAGAATTCTTGAAAAAGAATTTCTTTAAATCATAGGAAAAAATTGTAGGACTAATTTTTTAAAGATATGCCCCTCCCACTGCATTTCAGCAATTACGCCCTAACTGTAAGACAATGCAAAAATGTAAATTTGCATCTTTGCAATTTTTTTGCGAGAAAACGTCGAGGATTTCTTTGCATTAAAGTTTGAAAATTGATAGATTTTTTGATTATGATTATTAAATGTGAAAATATATTCTTAAATTTAATCAATATAGATTTAGCCATACAAGGCTGATATAATAATGAAATATATATAAAATTGTTTTAACTTATTTTTAGACCATTTAGTATTATAGTTTTGTGATAGACAGATAGAGTAGGGGCCATTTTTTATTTACTTTAACGACCAATCCTTTTTTGGTTTGCTAAAGTTTTTCACTCTTTAACTAACTTTGTCCGTCTGGTATCATTTTTATTATATCGTTTTAAGAATAAAAATTGACAAATGATTTAAAACGGCGTTTAAATAATATGTTAAATTATAATTATAAAAGGTTAACCTTATTATTTTACATATTTATTCAGAAATTGTAAATAGTTTAGAGAATATATGTTTGATCTCTTCAGATGTATATGTATAATAAAATTAAATTAAGAGGATTTTTACAAATATTTTGAAAATTTTTTTTGTATGTTTTTTAATAAAAAAATATCTTAGCAACTTAGCTTTTATGTATTCCTGTATTTATATGTTGGCACACAAAAGACAGGCATTTTTATTGGCTCTTAAGCTTTGTCGCCAATGATTTTTTAAACATTTAACTTTACACTGTGTTCGAAACCCTCCTTAAACTCATTTTATAATAAAAGGAATTACTATTTAAAAGGAAACCTATATGCTATTCATCGGAGTTAATCATAACCAATCACTAAATTAATTTTTAAAAAAATAACGTAATTTTAGCTGTTATTGGGGGGCTACCGTAGTTTTTTTTTACTTAGACTGCCCCAAGAAACAGATGAATTTACACAATATTGTTTTTTGAATTAATTTATTTATGTCTCATTTCAAAGTTAAATTAAAACTACTTTGATTGATCGTTGAACATACAGCAAGACCGCATTATGAATATGTTAATGGATAGACCGATATATTCAACATTTATAGTAGATGTGCTAATAATCGTCTATTATAATATAGATAAGATTTCGTGCTAATGAGATTGAAAAATTCAAGTTATCAATTGATTCTTCAAATGTGAGAAAATCCAATGAAAGTTGGACAGGGGTAGATACATTCAAAATATCAAAAGAGGCGAAACTTCTATACAATGTTGAAGTATGAATGTTCTTCAGAAATATTGTCATACACACAGCTTGGCAGTAGATTTATTTGCCACAAGCATAGAAAAACATAATAACAGAAGAAAACATTTGTAATTTAAACTCTTTTGAATAAACTTGATAAACTAAGGAATTGTCCATAATTAAGTAAAAAACTAGAAGCTCTATATTTAAATACAGTATATACAGCCCTTTAAATAAACTTGACTATATGTATTGTATGCATGTGTAATGTGTATAGGCAAATCTACCCCTAGGCCTGAGAAAACTAATACATGTACAAATCATATACCACAGTCATACCTATAAGGTTAAAAAATAACTCAGGGTTTTTACACAAATAAAAAACTAGCCCATATACATTCATTAAAAAATAAAAGAATGTTTAACTCCAAACAAAAAAGCTATTAGAATATTTTGAATGATTAGGTTAGGTTGAGTTGGGCTAGTTAATGTTCAACATTTATAGTTTAAGTCATCCATAATGTAATGGTGGGGGAAATTCAAATGGAGATCTATTATCTATATTTATTTTCAAACCTTATAGAAAATTAACATGAAAACAATAAACATTAAAGACAGTAATGTTTGTTTAACAAAACATTATTGTACATGCAATTTAAGGACATTTTATCCCTATAAATAACTGTTTGTCTCTCTGTATGTCTGTCTGTCTCCTTGTAGGCTGTAATTTTTTATTAAATTACTTGATTTTATGTTGGAAAGGAAAAGTGAACAAAAGTAAAACAACATGAATAAAATAACCATACAAGTTCTTAACATCAACCCAAAATTTTCAAGTTATCAAGTAAGAAATTGCGGGGAAGATTATTTCATCATTACACATTTCAGAATTGTTTATTTTATTTATCTGAACCATTCAAATGATAAGCTTTAATTGAGATTTGGTGATTTTTATGAAAGTTTACTCGTATATCGAGGTTTCGTGATTACTTAGAAATATATTTCCATGTATTTATCAATCATTCTGATAAATATAATAAAATTAAATGCTATATCCTGCCATTGCGAAGGAATCTTGCCACACTAAGACGACATTTTCGAGAGGTTTTCATTTTGTTCGGAAAATCTTTGAATTTCATTTATTTTCTCTAAAATTGATAATGATGGATTGATTGGCCAATACTCTCCAGAGGATCTTAATTTTGATCTTATGCAAGTTTTAGGCTATTTTAAAGACTGCAAATCCTACAGATCACAAAATGTAGCAACTGTCCAAACCGACGATTCATGATATTTAAAGATTTAAAACATTTTCACATAAAATATACTGATACAATCATATTTACTAAGAATTTTTTTTTAAACATTGAACTTATGGTTTAAAGATTACTATAAAAATATAAAAAAATTTTTTTTTAAAGTTTTTGAAAGTAAAAAAGACAATAAAAAGACAAAAATATATTTTCGTCTAATGTTATTAATTGATAACCAACCAAGAGTACCATTAAACTAAGTTACATGCGTAGTTTTTCTAATATTACGCATTTATTATTCACTAAAAAACTGTACATTTTAGTACACATACTAAAGAATAATACACAGGTGAACAGTAATAGAATCTTCTCTCTATTTACTTATTCACAAAGGAAAACGTATAAAAGACTGAAGAAAATCTTTTAATCTGTCGCTTAGCTAATAGACGCATTATAAAAGAACTTCCTTCGAGTTAAAATGATAATTCAAAAGTTATATAAAGCAAAATTGTGTTGTAGAATTTATCTTTTACTGGTAAAAAAAAAAAAAAAGATAGATAGATAGATAGATAGAAAGATAGATAGATAGATAGATAGATAGATAGATAGAAAGATAGATAGATAGAAAGATAGATAGATAGATAGATAGATAGATAGATAGATAGATAGATAGAGAGAGAGAGAGAGAGAGAGAGAGAGAGAGAGAGAGAGAGAGAGAGAGAGAGAGAGAGAAATTTAGTATCTAATAAAGATACATACATACATAGTGTATCTTCCCTGAAAAGCAATGCCCATTGAGTTTAGCGAAAATTCTAAAACAAAGATTGTTGTTTGTTATGTAATTTCTTTAATATATATGATATGTCTAATGTCTATTATGACTTCTTCCACATAAACTGTTCAGGCCTTAAAGTCATTGACAGGGACTGATAATCAACCATTTTATTTGGAAAGGGAGGATTTTCATTTTAGGAAGACACTGGTATTAAAACTCACCCTAAAACTATGACTAAACAATAATAATATTTTATCTGCCATGGAACTATCCCTGTATTCCTTAGCAGTATACTGTTTATAATAAGTCTTCATCTTCCTAAAACTTCTAGAATTTCCTGAACATTACTTCAATGCATTTATTAATCACTTTTTATTTTAATCCGAATTACAATTGTTTTATACAAATATATTTATTAAATATTTAAGCAGGTCAATGGCAGTTTTTATAACTCTTCTTTCCCCAAACATCTATTTATTACAAGGCAAAATTTCATATTTAGGAATGAGGGGGGAGATAAATTTTTCGTCTATTGTCTTATCCCAATAACCTTGGATTTAAGCTTTGCTACAATTCCTTTATGTGCTCAGTTGTCAGTCTGTCGGTAATAAATACACTTTTGCTCAATTCGTATCATATTATCAAGCAGAAAATAGTATAATTTTATAATAGTTTTCTTCAAACTTTCAACATTTTTTTGCAAGTATTTGAATAATTTTGCATAAATAAAGGATAGAATAATGCTAAATTTATATTCTCGGTGAATTATTTTATGTGTCAATCCGTTATTAACTTTATTAAGATCATATATAAAATTATAGAAAAAACTACTTAATAGTTTATATTACACACGATTTTTAAATACAAAAGACGACTTTTACTTGAATCTTGAAACACATTCTTAAAACTTATACAAGCAAGTTTTAAAAATAATTAAATATTTAGATAAATTACGCGAAAGCTGCATATTCTTTTTAAAATTTTGATCAACATTGTTTAGCATTTGAACAAAATTATTATTTATTATGAAAGATTGTTCAACCAAAAATCTGCGCAAACTATTAAAATTAATGATAAATCTTAATTTTCAAAAAGCTACACTGAAAAAAACTTCTCTTAGTAAAGGTTATAGAATTAAATGAATTATAATTATGACATATCACATACCCCTTTTAATGCATATTTTACCATGGATTATTCACTTATTAGTTAGAAATTAAAATATAAGTTTGGTGAATACAAAGTTTGTTTTAGGGAGGTGTTTGGGATATAATTTTCATTGGTAGCCAAACTTTCTTAAAAATATTATCTAATTGGTTGGCTTAAAAACTTATGATACTTGCATTAAATCTTGGTTGGTTGGTTCAAGTACTAGCAGTATCCAATTTTTCAACCAATAATTTTGATTAAGAGAAGGGATGATTTTGTTTTTCATCATTAAGGATGTACATGAATTTATCATCCTTTGTCTTATCTGTCTTATCCCTTAAGATCCCTAATTTGTTAAAAAACTTATAGCACACATCTTAAAACTATTCATTGGCCTGTCTTTTGTTGGCTAAAAATTTAATTAAGAAAAACCCAGCAAGTTATGGTATCGAACCATACAGCTTTTCACAACTAACAGATGCTTTATATTAAAAGATGATAGCTCCCAATTTTACTTAAATCTAAAGCTCTGTTGAAAACCTTAACTTGGATTATCCCTGAAACACCCATAAACCATTTAATGTATGTAACACAACTAGGGATACAGGGATAAATAAATTCATTTGCAATTGAATCAAATTTTAGGCAAATAGGTTTTTTTTTCAATGCTGCCATATTTGTGTTTTTGGAAAACAATGATTAAGATTTACCTTATTAATGGTTAATTAATTTTTGATATAAAAGGATAAGACAATGGCCAATAGATATGTGCAAATTTGCGCCCAATGTTACACAAATAACTCTTCTTTAGAATTTAATTATTGGTTGAAACGTTTGGACAAATAACCTAATACTTAATGAACCAACTATTCTATATTCAATAATAGTTACCATGCAAAGTTGTTGATCCAACGAATAAGAAAACGTTCTTATAAAACATTGGGAACTAGTGTAATAAACAGCCCAAATATCCCCTCCCTCCCTCCCTGTTTATCAATATTGCTATTATATTTAATTTCATTAATTTTTGATTTAGGTAAAATACTAATCTTTTGTTTATTTCACTAAATTATTATTAAATTAAGAAGGTAATTGAAATATGCAAAAGAAACACAGTAAAACAATTAAAATATAATTTTCCTTGTTCTCCTGTTGATAATGTATGTTGTTCATGTGCAAAAACTTCGCTCATCATATTATTGATTGCATACTTCTACAATCTAATGAGGCTTTTTATACACATAACAATAGTGTCTTTTCATAACAGCAAAATATCGTCTTTATTCTTTCTACTTATTATTATTAGCAACTATTCAAAAGTTACTTTTACCTTTACATTTGTTAGGTATTTTCCTGTTAATTTATTAAAAAGGTCAAATAAAGCAGCACTATCTATAAAAAGTAATAGTTTTCTCAACTCAAAAAATCAATATAAAGCTTAATTTTTTTTTCGCTGTTTTGAAGCTTCACCCTGAAAAACACAAGATACTACATGCGCGTGAACACGACCAATTTAGCA
Organism: Acartia tonsa; assembly: GCF_053477335.1. Classification (NCBI taxonomy): domain Eukaryota; kingdom Metazoa; phylum Arthropoda; class Copepoda; order Calanoida; family Acartiidae; genus Acartia; species Acartia tonsa. The sequence continues at coordinate 38,686,203 of NC_137262.1, read as the reverse complement.
AGCTAGAAACTTTACAAGGACATACACACAAAGGTTGCAAAATAATTCAGATTTGCTGCATTTATTGCATTTTAAAATAAAGTAAAGTATTGTCATTGTCGGTTAAGGGTTCGAGTGTGGCCTAAATCTCACCATACTAAAGACAAGAATAGTTACAATGGCAAAAATTTCAAACGCATCACAATGATTTCGAAGGTGCTTTGACTTTGGTGTCAGAACCTAAATTGGGACATAGTGCATTTCATTACCCTAGGTTAGGTCACTTCATTTCACTTTTCAATAAAATTTAAAATGCAGCGGTTTTTGAGAAAATTAAATTGGAAATTTTTAAGTTAAATTTTCATCCCCTAGGAGTTATCGCATAATCATGAGTTAATTAATGGCTATTTTTATCAGTTGCTTTGCTAAGGTCATAAATAAATCATATATAGAGATGTTTTATGAAAGACTTTATAAAAGTAAAGTTGTTCAAAATTTTAAATTAATAATCTTTGCTTTTCTTGTCATGATTATTCGATAACTCCTAGGGGAAGAAATTTAACTTGAAATTTTCAAATCTAATTTTCTCAAAAACCGCTGCATTTTAGATTTTATTGAAAAGTGAAATGAAGTTACCTAACCTAGGGTAATAATATGCACTATGTCCCAATTTAGGTTCTGACACAAAAGTCAAAGCACCTTCGAAATCATTGTGGCATGTCCGGTCCCCTAGAAATTTTTCAGTTATTGCTGGAAATTATTGTTTTGATACAAGCTCTTTGCAATTAGACACAATCGTTCTTGTTTTCATTATTTTCAATGATTTAGTATAATATCCTTATAACTTACAATCTTATTTTTAGAAGTTCTTACACGCATTTTAAAAACTTTTTATAGCCAATGAATTAAAAAGTTCTAAGTGCGTGTCTTGATTATAGAATTACAATGATTATTTGTCAGTTTTTATCAAGTTTTTATCAATAATTAAAACCTCCATAACGTCAATTTGTCATTAGATAAGCTTGATTGAAAGGTAACCCCTTTATATTTCTAAATAAAAAGTTTAATTCCTTTCAAGGACTAAGTAAGAAGAAGGGTTAGGGCAACTAAAGAAATAAATATTTACTCTTCACCTTTCAAAGATTGTAACTTTTCTACATTATTATCATATAATATTTTATTTCATAGCTCAGTCAGGGAGGGGACAACATTGGGCTGTTTATTACACTACTAGTCCCAAAAGTTTCATTACATTGTTTTCTTATTCGTTGGGTACTTTTGGAAGTTTTATTAAATTTTGATTGGTTGATTCACTAAATTAAGTGTCTAAACTTTTCAACCACTAATTGTAATCTACAGAATGGGTTGATTTTGTATGTCATCATTGAAGATGTAAATTAATTTATCAACTCATCCCTTTATATCCCTGTAGCTCAGTACTTGCATAGGCTTACAGAATACTTATCGCTTACAATCTTATGAAAATTAAAGCACAATTTAACTAAATTGGCATAAAACCAGTATTATTTTTGCAACTTATATAAAAATTTGAAATTTGTATGTAAAATATTCACAATTCCGCATAGTTCACTGTCCACCTATCCTGAAGCAGAGTAAAGGGAAAGTCCAACTCTTTTTTTTATACAATAAAAACAGTCAAACATTTGAATAAGATCAGAGGTTGACAATCTTATTAAACTGACATTGTTAATAAACCTTTAATAGCATATCTTAACTCCTACTTTTTTCCAATCAAAACTTTTTAGGTTGCGAATATATAGTGATCAGTCAGATATTGGTCAATACGTTCCTCCATGGTAAGGTGAGGGGATGGGGGTATCATTATATTAGCCAGCTGTGAGAAACATATTATCAGAGTATGCGAGAATGTCTCACAATATCCACGTATTCTATACCCATTTTTACAGCAAGCTGCGAATATAGCAATACACATCATGTATGAAATATGAATCTAAAACGAAGAGCCTCCCTTTGAATGTAGATCAATGCATATAATAATAATAAATTCTATGAAATATCCCCGGAATTATAAAAATCAGATTTGGACAGCCAAATGAAAGGGAATTGAGGTAAAAAGGCCCCTCCCACATATCAAGCAATATCTTTTGTACTTAAATTGGGCCATAAAAACCCCACCCAAAACTTCTTAAAACCATTGCTGATGTGTATTGTCTCTATAAAAAGGTCTCGCTAGATAGGAGAGCAGCAGAATGCCTGTTTGTATGTTCAGTGTGATATCGCAAACGGCCTGGCCGACTATCCTAAAATTTCTTACGGGCGTCTAGGAATTGGTCTAAGGTTGGTTTCAGGCTAAAAGGGGTGTGGGGAGGGGGGAGGGAGAATGTCAGTTAAATAATCAAATATAACTTAATATTATTGTTATTTTTTAAAGAAAAATATTTGAAAGATACATTTTTTTCACAGTGGCATACCTTATCTAAAATTATTCTTATAATTTCATTTCTGTCGAAGTATATAAAAAATATATATTTTAAAGGGGGTGTTGTATCAATACAAAGGGAATTATCTAGAATACTAAGGATTAATCAGAGCCACGATAATATATTTTTCTTTTAATACCTTTCATTTCTTTGTGTTCAATTCTAAAATGGACTTTCCCAATTTTATTCCAAGGATCTTTTTTTCAACAGTTTTTTCTAACTTAATACAACCCACACACATGGGGATGAAAAAAGGTTCTTGTATAAAACTGCGTTTCAAAAAAATACATTCCTCAAAGCCTTGCAGTGCTCAATATAACCTCAATTATTCAATATTTGACATTTAATAGCATGATTTTATACTTTCAGTGCGAAAAAACTTTCGGCAAAGGTTTTTATTATTCTGTTTTCTGCTATTTAAAAAAATGACTCCCCTCCACAAAAATATAAAAAGATGATTTTCCTCTCTTAACGTATTATATCTTATTAAAAGATATAAAAGAATAAAAGGAGGTGGGGTTTCATAAAATCAAAATGTCATTAGTATCTATTTTTTTATGTTGCATTTTTATAATAGGCCCACTTTTCCATCATACGTAAGAAAAGAGTCGTAATTCCTTATTCAAACAGACCGTCGGATATGGAAATTTAAGTAGCGTAACTACTTTATATTAAGTTACGTAAGTTCATACGTCAGAAATTTTGGATGGACTGTAGTAGGGCCAGAAGCTCATTATTGTACCATGAGAAAAGGGGATAAATTCAAAAACTTTTGGCCGAAGAATCTTTTACAAAATCTATCAATTTACAATTCATTATTCTTTTTTCTCTAGAAATATTTTTAAATCATAAAACTGCACTATCTATAGACATATTTGTCCTTGTTAATAAAGCTTTCATGCTTTTATAAAGTGTATATGTATTATGTATGTATAATATGTACAATAGGTTTTTATAATGGTTCTTTTTAGTGGTTTTTATTGATCCATATACCCAGTCCTACCCATTGAAATATTTACTTTATCATAAAACTTTACTCATAATGTCATTATAAGAATAGTTTACATGTTCAATGTAAGTTTCAATATAAATGGTTTCACAAAATCCATAGGACTTCAGCCATAAATATATTTTAAATTATCAGGTAGTCAAGATAATCTAACGTATGTATGTCAATACACTGCATGCTTATAGCTTCAACAGTGTCTGAAATGACGTATTAAAATCATATAAAACATACATTAAATATGCCAAGTTCTTCTTTTTCAACTTCTCCAATATCATAGAAAAATTGTACAACATACCTGGAAAAAAAAAGATTTGAATTAATAAGATTTTTAAGGAAAAATAAGGCGCTTTTACAGAAATTTAATAAAGCACCTTGAATTTCTCATAATTCACCTAATTAAGAGTTGGTAAATGACAAATGAGGAAAGGGTTAATAAAATATATGACAAGGATGTATAATGGTTTTTGGATTCTTTAAAGGACAACCAGGTTTTTTTTTTGTAGGGTACACTATTTTGCGTGGGGGGGGGGGGGCGCATTTTGTATCAAAATTTTCATCAAAATGGTAAGAAGATTAATAAAAGATTACATAAGTGAAATTAATAGATAAAATTTTATTTAGTAAATATAATTTTGAAATAAATCACGCAACCTCACAATATAAAAGAACTTTTCTATTGATATTTTTTTCGCTCCTAGCGAGGTAGGGGAGGGAGGGGGGGGGGGAGAGATGTCTCATAATAAGTGGACAAATAAAGTCAATTCTAATGTCCCTTACATCCCTGATCAATAACAAGTATACGCTAATTAATGTGAATATATCCTTGAATATTTCTAATTATCAGTAAAATTATAATTCTATTTTGACATCCTTATAACAGCCTATAATTATTCTTTCAAATTTTAGATTTGTGTGTTTTTTTAACAATCGAAGAAATAAGTTTTTTATGTGTTAATAATCATGTATTTTTAAGAAATATTGAAGGAAGAATAGAGTTATTTTTTTGTGTATGCCAATCAAAGAAATGAAATGTGTATGAAAGCCCCTGAGCTTTTTATTGATTTGATAATGCTTCAAACATTTTTTATAATCCTTGAAATTTGAACAGTGGCGTGCGAACCGAAGGGGGCATTTGGGGCAATCGCCCCCCCTAGCGATCAAAACGCCCCCCCCTGCCCCCCCTAGCAACCGCCCCCCCTGCCCCCCCCTAAATGTTAAAAAATGCCCCATTTTGCCCCCCCCTGGTCAACAAAAATGCCCCTTTTTGCCCCCTACCCTACAAAAAGCAAAACTATCCCAGTTTCCAAAAAAAAATATCAAGAAATACTCCAAAAAAAAATTACTAATTATTTAACCTTACCAAATTTTTAAATTAGTGTAGAAATTAAGTTATAATCTTTTTTCATTGAACATAACAAACCAGGTTATAGGAAGTATTTTATTTTGTATTATATAAACTTTTTACCAAATAAATTTTGTACATCCCCAATGATGATACACAAAATTACCCCTTATATAGATTACAATTAGTGGATGAAATGTATGGAAACTCGACTTAATTAACCAACCAATCAAAATTCCATTAAAGTCCCCAAAGTTGTTGAGCCAACGAATAAGAAAATTTTATATGAAATATTGGGGACTAGTGTAATAAATAGCCCAAAAACCCCTCCCTCCCTGCATATTTGAAGAAAAAAATTTGCGCTTCGCGCCCTTCCAAATGGTTTCTGCTATGAAATATTGGGGACTAGTGTAATAAATAGCCCAAAAACCCCTCCCTCCCTGCATATTTGAAGAAAAAAATTTGCGCTTCGCGCCCTTCCAAATGGTTTCTGCTATAAAATATTGGGGACTAGTGTAATAAATAGCCCAAAAACCCCTCCCTCCCTGCATATTTGAAGAAAAAAATTTGCGCTTCGCGCCCTTCCAAATGGTTTCTGCTTTTTATCACAATGAAAGGACAATTAATTTTTTTTATTTTTTACATAGTTCATTATATCTTTGGTTTTTATGGTACGATAAATTTTTTTGTGCATTATAATATTAAAAAAAATAAAATTTCTCGCTGTTTTGAGCATCCAGTATGTAATTTACTTTGACTGTCATCACACAACATACAGGAAAAAGAATTTGTGAGATGGGGGAAGGGATGGGGAAGAAGGGATAAGGACTAGGAGGCCCATAATCAAATAATCCCAATCCTTAAAACGCCCTTATTTAAAATTAGTATATATAATCAAAATGCCCCCCCCTAAAGCAAAGTGCCCCCCCGGGGCAATGTGATTTAGGGGGGGGGGGCAAAATTTTACAAAATCTTCAAAATGCCCCCCCCTAGACAAAGTGCTTCGCACGCCACTGAATTTGAATGATATGTTGACAAGGATGTTAGTATTATTGTTTATAATTAAATATGCAACTTATTTACTAAGCTATAAAAATTGGAAAGAATTTTAATGAATATAATAGATTTGAAATCTGCATAAAATTTTAAGGATTTTTTTTTATAAAATTCGTTTTTTATATAATTCATTGTTTAAAAGCGCAAATCCAATTTAAGTTAATAAATTTTGACCAATAGGATAGGTGGATTGGAAACTACCTGCGCTCTAATTGGTTGAATGATGTACGTCACTTAAGCTTCTCTAATCAG